>NC_142001.1:11597931-11939181 GCF_049901715.1 Pseudonaja textilis
CATGGGCACATCTGGTGGCCCGAGCACTGCACCAGCGAAAATGGGTTCCGAAGCTCCGTTTTCAGCTGCAACAGCTTCCAGCAACCCTCTGCCAGTGAAAACAGGCTCCCAAGCTCCATTTTCAGCTGCAACAGCTTTCAGCAACCCTCTGCCAGTGAAAACAGGCTCCCAGGCTCTGTTTTCAGCCGTGACGGCTTCCAGCAACCCTCTGCCAGTGAAAACAGGCTCCCAAGCTCCGTTTTCAGTTGCAACAGCTTCCAGCAACCCTTTGCCAGTGAAAACAGAGCACTGCAGGGCCATGCATGGCTCTCCCAAATTCCATTTTCAGCAGCAGAGGTATCGTGGGCCGGTCCTTTACAGTTTCCAGGGTGGCCTCAGGGCCAAATCTAAGCACCCCGTGGGCCAGATCTGCCTTGGGCCTTCCATGGGCCTTGAGCCTTCCACGGGCCTTGAGTTTGACACCCCTCGTATAGGGTGTCCTGCTTAAGCCTGGGGTTGCAGTGCCGGTATAATTTTGAATTTTCACTAAATGAAAACTTGCCTCAAAGGTGCTTTTTCAAAAGGCTGCTGGACTTCTTTTTCCCTCCTTTTGAAGACGTTATGAGCCATGGTGGCACAGTGCTTAGAGTACAGTACTGCAGGCTGCTTCTGCTGACTGACTGCAATTTGGCAGTTCAAATCTCACCAGGCTCAAGGTTGATTAAGCCTCCCATCCTTCCCAGGTGGGTCAAATGAGCGCCCAGATTGTTGGGGAAAATAGGCTGACTCTGTAAACTGCTTAGAGAGGGCTGTAAAGCACTGTGAAGCTGTATATAAATCTAAGGGCTATGGCTATTTTTTTCCCTTCCTTCCATCCATCCATCCATCCATCCTAACCAGCTCAAGGTTGACTCAGCCTTCCATCCTTCCAAGGTTGGTAAAATGAGGAGCGAGATGGTTGGGCACAATAGGCTGACTCTGTATAACTGCTTAGAAAGGGCTGTAAAAGCACTGTAAAGCAGTATATAAATCTAAGGACTATTGCTATTGCTTCTCATTCAAGAAGCTTCTTCAGTTCAGAACTGGAGAAGCTTCTTGGATGAGAAGTAAGACATCTTCAAGGAAAAACAAAATCCAAATGCCTTTTGAAAAAGCACCATGACTTAGATGACTGAGAATCTGCATATACATAGATGAAAAATTGTAAGTCAAGGACTACTTGTATAAGAAATCTGGGTGTGTGTGTGTGTGTGTGTGTGTGTGTGTGCATGACACACAGATCTTAAATCTGAGTGCAAATATGGATATTTGCAAGCATATTTGGCAAATTTCTGTGTAGATGTCTCGACTTGCTAGAAGCTACACTTCACAAAAGGGTGGAACCAAGACCAAAGAATGTTATTAATTAAAGGTTCCAGCCTAAAATTAACTCCCTTGTAAAACTAAGGTACACAGCATCGTTTGTCAACGCATTTCAAAAGATTTCCATGCAAGGGTCAATTACAATAAATTTGTATAAATTCAATCTTTTCATCAAGATCAATCGGAGGTGGGGTAACTTTTTCAGAGGCCGCTCCCTGAAACGGAAGGGCTGTTCCGGGAGGTTAATGAACATTGCTTTTATTTACATTTAATTAAAACCAAATATAGTTATTAATATTTCCCTCTGGTCATATGCTTAGTTGTTTTCTCCATCTGCCACATTAAAACCTGCAATTCCATGGCAGCTGTGCCCAAAGTTCTCGAGAGCTTCTAATGAAGAAAGAAACAAAAAACTAAAGCTTTTCAGAAGTCCTAACACTATAAATCCCAGCAGCCGCAACCAACCTGACCGGTGGCCCATAGGTAACAGAAGAACAGAGTTGGAAGGGACCTTGGAGGTCTTCTAGTCCAACCCCCTGCTTAGGCAGGAAACCCTATACCACTTTCAAACAAATGGTTGTCCAATCTCTTCTTAAAAACTTCCAGTATTGGAGGATCCACAACTTCTGGAAACAGTTTCTTCCACTGGTTAATTGTCCTCATTGTTAGGAAATTTCTCCTTAATTCTAGGTTGCTTCTCTCCTTGGTTAGTTTCCATCCATTGCTTCTTGTCCTACTTTCAGGTGCTTTGCAGAATAGGTTAGTAATATAGAATAGAGCTGGAAGGGACCTTGGAGCAATGGTGGGATTCAATTTTTTTTACTACCGGTTCTGTGGGCATGGCTTGGTGGGCATGGCAGGGGAAGGATACAGTAAAATCTCCAGTCACAGGTGGTCTTTGCCGGTTGTCCGAACGACCCAAAATTTCCACTACCAGTTCTCCAGAACTGGCTAGAACCTGCTGAATACCACCTCTGCCTTAGAGGTCTTCTAGTAACCCTAACCCTATACCATTTCAGACAGGTGACTGTACTGTCCCTTCCTAAATATCTCCAGTGATGAAGCACCCACGATTTCTGAAGGCAACTTCTGTTCCACTGGTTAATTGTTCTATTAGGAAATTTCTCCTTAATTCCAGCTTGCTTCTGGATGGCTCCGTCTTCTTTAGGGCAACCCCTGAGATATTGGAACACTGCTATCATGTCAGCCCTACTCCTTCTTTTCACTAGACTAGACATACCCCAATTCCTGCAACCTCTGGAGGGGGTAGAAGAGGAGGCAACATTGAAGATTTCACAGTATTTTTGATAATCATTGCCAAAAGGCTGGGTGACATGAGACAGGCTTAGATACATGAGACCTGTAGTCCAAAATTCCTTGGTCAGTGATGGCTCTATTCACTTGCATTTTTTTTTAAAGACGGTTAAGCCAAAGGTAAGAGCACCAAACTCACAACATTTCGGGACAAACTGTGATTGCTCATTTAGGGTTTTATTTCATAGCATTTTTGCATTGAAACTGGGGGGAAAAAATAGCCAGTTATTCCCACCCCTTTTACCTAAATCCAAAGAAAGCTATCTCTAAGACAGTGTTTCTCAACATTGGCCACTTCAAGATGACAGGAGTTCAACTCCCAGAATTCTCCATGACTGGCTAGAGAATTCTGGGAGTTGAAGGCCACGTCTTCAGGTTGCCGAGTTTGAGAATCGCCACCCTAAGAGCGTGAGGAGGTGAAGGAAAGCAAGGGAGGAAGAAGACTGCAAAGAAGACTTTATAGTAGAGGAGCTGCATTAGCCTACTATGCTTTTCATCTAAGGAGGAGCTGAAGTTAAGGTCAGAAAGGGGATCTTTTCTTATCTCCAACATGCTTTTTCCAGTAGGGAAGAGGTGTCCATCCTTGGCAACTTTAAGACATATGGACATCAACTCTAAGAATTCCCTAGCCAGCCATGCTGGTCATGTGGGCACCAAGCCTACTACTTGAAGCAGAAGGAGTCCCCATTTTGGACCACTAACATTTATTGGTGCTCCTCTCTGAAATGATACTTCTTTTTATCCCCACTGAGTTTTTAAATTCAGTCATGATATCATTCCCCATTCCTCAGACGTAGCCATAAGCAGCATCCCTGGCCAGTTGCTTCGATCCCAAGAGGTCAACCAGTCAATCTTCTTCTTCTTGAATTTGAATGCCCTCTAGTTTACGCAGACTTAAAAGCCAGTTTTCCTGACTTGTTTGCAAATAAATCACGATAACTAGAATCCTCAGTCGTTAAATCACTCAGGCCCTTGAAGATGAACGATACAAATTAGACCAGGAACAGCAATTAACAAAAATGCAATTGAAATAAGGGGGCTAAAAATCAATTGTTAAAAGAATTATGATGAGGCAAAGCCATAAATGAAAGGCCATTATCAAGAGACAAGGCTCCAACTGTCTCTCTTTCCATTTCTATGAAATATGCATGAAGCACGTGATAAGGGAACCAAGGTTTTTCTTGAAAGGCTGACAGGCCTTTCAAACAAACCAAAGTTGGAGCACAACAACAAAGTACAACTCCATGAAAAACAACACACACAAGTCAGTCAAAACAAAGTCTAGGAGGAAGGCTTGGAAAAACTTTCCCCTAAAGAGGAATGAAAATAAGAAAGAGTGGACTCATCACTTTCAGCAATTAAAACTGGGCAGGGAAACTATTCGGAGAATCAGGGGTTTCTGCACCTGGCAATTTTTATTTATTTGTATCCTGCCTTTATTATTTTACACATAACTCAAGGGGGCGAACATATCCAACACACCTTCCTCCTTCTTTTCTCCCACAACAACTCAATTGTGGAGAGAGAGAGAGAGAAGGAGGGAGGGAGAGATGGAGAGGGAGGGAGGGAGAGGGAGGGAGGAGAGAGAAGGGGGGGGAGAGAGAGACTGGCTCAAGGACACCCAACTGGCTTTCATAGCCAAAGGAGGAACTACAACTGTCTTTTGGTAACTGGCCCAAAGTCACCCAGTTGGCTTTCATGACTAAGGCAGGACTTGAACATGGGCTTCTTGATTTCTAGTCTGGTGCCTTAAGCACTAGACCAAGGATCTCCAAACTTGGCGAATTTAAGACTTGTGGACTTCAACTCCCAGAATTCCCGAGCTAACATGACTTGAAGAGGAATTCTGGGATTTGAAGTCTACACATCTTAAAGCTGTCAAGCTTGAAGACCCCTGCACTAGACCAAGGATTTCTGTTCTGACCCAAACTTTGTTCCAAGGAAACCAACACGAAACAGAGGTAACAGCAAAACCTTTTAATGAGTCTTTACGAATTCCGTTCCTTCACTGTTAAAAGGCTGTTTCAAACTAATTGTCTCTGACAAGAATGAGCCTTGCCAAGGTTGTGCGAGGCTGCCAAGAACACTAGATAAAGTTGCCAAGAAATACTTCAAACACAAAGAGTCTCCAAATATCAACCAAGATAATCTGAATGTCCACAAGGCTTGAGTGCAAAAACTACTTTGCTTCCTGCAAAGAACTCCAGTTTCTCAGCTGGCTTTTAACTCTTAAGGGAGGGGCCACTACCTTGCAGCTTTACTCCCGAGTTGCCCAAGGGACCTTGGAGGTCTTCTAATCCAACCCCCTGGTCTATCAGGAAACCTTATACCATTTCAGATAAATGGTTGTTCAATCTCTTCTTACAAACTTCCAGTGTTGGAGCATCCATAACTTCTGGAGGCAAGTTGTCCCACTGGTTAATTGTTCTTACTATTGAGAAATTTCTCCTTAGTTCTAGGTTGCTTCTCTCCTTGATGAGTTTCCACTCATTGCTTCTTGTCCTGCCTTCAAGTACTTTGGAGAATGGCTTGACTCCCCTCTTCTCTGGGGAAGCCCCTTAGATATTGGAATGCTGATAGGGCGCCAAGTCCCACTGCACTTGGCCAATGACCCAGCTGGAGATAGGTGTTGTAGTCCAAGCCATCTGGAGATCATATCCATCTCGCATATGCTACGGTGCATACAACATATTTCATGGATGGAAGCTCTCACGCTGGTGAGACAAAATACTTGTCAACGTGGCTTGATACTAGGCAAATTCGTTTAGTTTTAATCCTATTTATTTTGCACATTTTTTACAAGCACTGTTTCTATGACCTATTTTATACCTATTTTACTCGCTCGGTATTGAATGTTATACGTCTATAATTTGAAGGTGCTTCTGACATAAATATAGGAAGATCTGGAGATCATCAGAGTAAGAAAGTTTAAGAAAGGAACTCCAAGTCCTGGGCCTATTGCCAAATGGCCACGTTTAAGCCACAGGTTTGCAGAGTGAGAAAAAAATGCTGAAAGCAAAGCAATCTGTAGGATTCACACACAAACACAGAGACCCACTGCCCTGGAGAATGGCTCCCCAGCCCTCCTATCGCTGCCAGCTGGCCAGGAAACACAACTTTTTATTACTGTCTTCCTGATCATTTTTACATCAACCATTTGTCAGGAAAGCCAGAGGAACAGAAGGCAGCTCCCAAAGCTGCTGCTGAACAAAAGGGGAAAAAATTGCCCTATAAACAGATGGGTAAATCATCCAGAAGCCTGCCCAGGTGCTGGGTGAGGAATAATGTCATAAAAACCATAAGCCTGAACGGGTAAAATCGAAAGGCAAATTGTTTGTTTACTTGGAATACGAGACTCCGTTTCCTGGAACGTCCCAATGGATGGTCAGGAGGCAGCCCAGAAGAGATGAGCTACTGAACTGATCTCAGTTCCAGGATGATGGATTCCACCTTTAACAGATTAACAAAGTTGGAAGGGACCTTGTAGGTCATCTAGTCCAAGCCCCACCCAAGCAGGAGACCCTACACCAGGAGTCTTCAAACTTGACAGCTTTAAGACTTGTGGACTTCAACTCCCAGAATTCCTCCTCCAGTCATGTTAGCTCAGGAGTTCTGGGAGTTGAAGTTCCCAAGTTTGAAGACCCTTGCTCTACACTATTTCTGACAGATGGGAGTCCAATCTCTTCTTGAAAGCCTCCAGTGGAGAAGTTCCCACAACTTCTGAAGGCAACTTCTGCTCCATGGGTTGATAGTTTCTCACTGTCAGAAAATTTCTCCTTATTTCCAGGTTGAATCTCTCCTTGTTCAGTTTCCATCCATTATTCCTTGTTTGGCCTTCAGGGGCCTTGGAAAATAGCTTGACCTCTTCCTCTCTGTGTTCCTGAATCTTTCCAATAAGGAACCATCTCATTCCTTAGAGAAGCTGCTCAGTTAACTGGGGTGTTTCATTCTGCCCTTTGTCTTGTTCTAAATCAGGGGTGTCCAACCTTAGAATATTTAACCAGTAGAATGACTTGCTTTCCAAAATTCTAGGTGCTCCAACCCTGGTTTTTAAGAAAAGGTTAGACAACTATTTGTCTGAAATGGTATAGGATTTCCTGCCTAAGCAGGGTGTTGGACTGAGAGACCTCCAAGGTCCCTGTTATTCTGATATTCTTGGCAACTTTAAGACTTGTGGAGTTCAACTCCCAGAATTCCCCAGCCAGCCAGCCACCTCTCCATTCTCTCCATGAGAGAATTCTGGGAGCTAAAGTCTTTAACCTTTAATTTTAATCTTAGACTGTCTACTGTTGACCTCACCCCTTTCCTAAGAGGTCTGTAGGGGATGTGCATAAGCACACCAATGTGCCTACCGTACCTGTCCTATTGTTTCTTATTTTTCTTATATGTATCCATGTATTCATAACTATGTTTTTACTTATACCTATTCTCTTGTAAGCAATTGACAAAAATAAATAAAATTAAATAAATAAATAAATAAAATAAAGTCCACAGGTCTTAAAAGTGGCCAAGGCTGGGCAATCCTGTTCTAAATCTTTCCCTGGAAATCACAGACCCCCCATTCACAGAACACATTACAACATCACAGTCTGAGCAACCAGCCAGGCATGATTTATTCAATAAACCATGATTAAACAACCCATAGCTCAATGTGGATTGCTTCTAGACTGGATCCAACCAAGACCCATACTTGGCTTGATGCAAAGGTAAAACCAATCTGGGAAGAAGAGGAAAATTCAAGCATAATACTCAATCTACACGAGTCGGAGAGATAAAAAAATAAAAATAAATGATAGCCGCCATCTTGGCAATTTGATATCCTCTCCCCTCTCAGATGGGCCCGCTGGGATATCATATAAAACCCAAAATTATCTATCTTGGTCCAAGCTAATCAAGAGAGCACAGCAATCCATGGACTAGCACAAAATTCATTCTTGGGGGTTTGGTACTTAAATATTCTGCAGTGGTGGGATTAAAAAAATTTTATTACCAGTTCCGTGGATGTGGCTTGGTGGGGCATGGCATGGGAAGGATACTACAAAATCTCCATTCCCTCCCCACCCCACTAACCTGCTTTCCAGCTCCGTTCTCCTGTGCAGGGCAACCAAAGGAGACCCCGCTGATCAGCTGGGACTCAATGGGAGGTGGAGAATAGATGGGGTTGGCGGGGCCAGTCAGAGGTGGATATTTGCCGGTTCTCCAAACTGCTGAAAATGTCTGCTACCGGTTCTCCAGAACTGGTCAGAACCTGCTGAATACCACCTCTGGTAGTTTTTGCTGCTTTCTTTTAGCAGAACCAAAGGTTACCACTCTTAAAGGAGTGCCCCATATCTCTCTCCAACCCTGTTCAGCAAAAAAAGGAGCATATAATGGATGTCTTTGGCAAGCGACATTAATGCCTGGACAGTCACCTCCCCATTAATGATTTTGCGGTAAATCCAAGACAGGGCACCTAATGGATCGCCACCCCTTTTAACTCTCTGCCCCAAAGTGCTTTTTTTGACTTCTGCTGCCTGTCTTGCAAAAAAAGAGAGAGAGAGAGAAAACTGTTTTGTTCTTTTAAGCAAAATTATTTGTTTCAGAGGAAAATATTTAATGAGTTCCACTATTCAAGGGTTATTCCTGGCGCTGAAGATGTTACTTAGGCAATGAAACATCTGCACAGCAAACAACCAAGCTTAGAGACCAAGCTTCCTCCCCTCCCTCCACCGTTCCTTCCCTCTCTCTCTTCCTTCCTATCTACCTTTCTCATTTCCTCCCACTTCCCTCCTACTTCCCTTACTTCTTCCTTCCTTCTTTTCCCTCCTTCTCTTCTCCTTTCTTTACTGTTCCTCCCTCTCTCCTTCCCTCCCTCCCTCCCTTCCTTCTGTCTCTCTTCCTTCCTCCTCCTTCCTATCTACCTTCCTATCTCCCCCATTTCTCTCCTTCTTCCTTTCCTCTCTTTCCCTTCCCTTCTCCTTTCTTTACTGTTCCTCTCTCCCTCCCTCCTTCCCTTCCTCCCTCCCTTTCTTCCCTCTCTCTTCCTTCCTCCCCTCCTTCCTACCTTCCTATTTCCTCCCATTTCTCTCCTTCCTCCCTTACTTCTTCCTTTCTTCTCTTCCCCTTCCCTCCTTCTCCTTTCTTATCTGTTCCCCTCCCTCCTTCCCTTCCTCCCTCCCTCCCTTCTTTCCCTCTCTCTTCCTTCCTCCCCTCCTTCCTATCTACCTTCCTATTTCCTCCCATTTCCCTCCTTCCTCCCTTACCTCTCCCTTTCTTCTTTTCTCCTTCCCTCCTCCTCTTTTCCTTACTGTTCCTCTCTCCTTCCCTCCTTCCTCCCTCCCCTTCCTTCTTTCCTTCCTTTCTTCCTTTTCTTTCTCTATTTAGAAGTCTGTGTGTGAAGAAGGGACACGGGGCTAATGCTCTTGTAGGAACAACCAGATTTATGCTAGTCTACGGTAGCAAAAAAATCCAGAAGAATTTGGCGGTACCTTTTCCAGCTTAGAAATATTATTAAAAGGCATCTGATGAAGTGAGTTGCAGCCAAGGAATGCTTGTGCCTTTTAATAAAAAAAAAAACACCCTTAGTTGGAAAAGATGCTACCAGACGCCTCCTAAGATTAATGCTCTGTCCATTCCTGACTTCGTTGTTTAAATGCTCCAGTGGTTTATCAGCAGGGATCAAGATTACTCTGAGGCTATGGCTTCGAGAAAGGCAGAAGGAAATTAAGTTGTTACTTTTTTTTTTTTTTTTGTCTAACCCTGTCTCTGGAAAATCACAAACACCCCTGGCACAGCTCATTTCTGCAACACTGCTGGAAAAGACAGTTCTTGGAAAACAATCAAGCTTGTAAAAAAAAACAGATGAGCCCCCCCCAGTCAAGCAACTGGTAACGGCGGTTGGTTAAATGTAGGATGATGGCACTTCTCAATAATTCCTGATGATCATTTGGGTGATACCAAGAGGCTCATAACTCAGGATGAGACGGTCATC
The DNA here is from genome assembly GCF_049901715.1 of Pseudonaja textilis. Classification (NCBI taxonomy): domain Eukaryota; kingdom Metazoa; phylum Chordata; class Lepidosauria; order Squamata; family Elapidae; genus Pseudonaja; species Pseudonaja textilis. Next base: position 11,607,557 of record NC_142001.1, read on the forward strand.
TAATGTTGTGACATTTTGGCTACCAGTTTGCCATGAACCTCCAGGAAATTTTTCCCTCCTTGGAAGAAGACAGACAAATTCTGTTCTCGCCTCTTCTGGGACGTTGAGAGGAATTGAATGTACAGAAGAAAAACTAAATATAGGACAACGTCCATGAGAAAAAGAGCCTCAAAAGTAACGGGGGCCTCTTTGGCCTATGAAAGAGAGAGAAAGGGAGGGGGGCACTTTTTATGGAGAGAGTCCCTCACCCTCCCCAACTCGTGGTCCAAAAGGACCCCCCTCCTCAACAGCCTGGCCTCTTCCAAACAAACTATGAGCAGGGAATTTAGGAATGACAGGCTGCTTCCAGAAAAAATGATTTCAGTGGAAGAGATGTTCCATAAATCAGGCGACAGACTAGTGGACAAAAAAAAAGTCTTCACCAGGGGGTACTCTGAAATGACTTGTAATACTAGTTGAAAGGTCTTGGTGTTTCTGCTTCTTCTCCTCCTCCTTCTCAACAGGAGGAGGAGGAGGAGGAGGAGGAGGAGGAGGAGGAGGAGGAGGAGGAGGAGGAGGAGGAGGAGGAGGAGGAGGAGGAGAAAAAAGTAGTAGAAAGGAGGAGGAGGAAAGGAGTAGTAGAAAGGAGGAGGAGGGGAAGGGAGGAGGTGGAAAGAAATAGTAGTAGAAAGGAGGAGGAAAGTAGTAGTAGAAAGGAGGAGGAGGAGGAAAGGAGTAGTAGAAAGGAGGAGGAGGAATGGAGGAGGTAGAAAGAAATAGAAAGGAGGAGGAGGAAAGAAGTAGTAGAAAGGAGGAGGAGAAAAAAGTAGTAGAAAGGAGAAGGGAAGGAGTGGTAGAAAGGAGGAGGAGGAAAGGAGTAGTAGAAAGGAGGAGGAGGAAGGGAGGAGGTAGAAAGAAATAGTAGTAGAAAGGAGGAGGAGGAAGGGACGAGGTAGAAAGAAATAGTAGTAGAAAGGAGGAGGAAGGAAGGAAGGAAGAGGAAAGAAAAAGCAGTAGGGAGGAGGAGGAGGAGGAGGAGGAAGGGCAAACCATTGGTCATGGCAACATAGATTATAGCCCCCATTTGCACACATGTTGTAACATCTGGCTCGGGATGTCAGTCCCGTTTGGTAGACCAGACATCCACCCCACAGGAAAGCCAAAATTATTTTTTTATTAAGATTGGCTCCAATACTGGAATCTTACACGTCTGATTGTGCTTCTTCCTACTTACACCCCAATGAATCGGGGAGTCCCTGTCTGAGCCACGTCTGGATGTTACACCTCCTGGTGGACTTTCAAAAGGCTTCCGCATCTTTCACCTAGGCGACATATTTGCTCCAGACCTCTATCAAGGTCCTCTTCCTCACCCTCCTACCCTGAGTTGGAAGGAATCTGTTTCAAGTACACGGAGATTTCTCCACCCTCTCCCATTCACGGAGCCCCAAAGGACAGAAAGGCCCTGACACATAGATCATCTGGATTGGGCCTCTCGCGGGGCTGTGACGGAGAGGAGCCACAACCGAGCCAGGAAATCCAGAAAGAGCCACCAAGAGAGTCGTAACCTCGAGAGAAGAGAAACAAGGAATCTGCTGGCACAGCCTTCTCTTAAATCAATTCCTGAAGCTGAGACTTCTCCCTGTCAACAAGAAACCTTGTGTGGCCAGGCAACTTTTCTCCACGCCGGCACAAAAAACCCAAACAAGCATCTGAGAAGATGCAGAAGGAGACATTTAAGCACTTTCTTTTTTTTTTTTTTTAAAGGGCAGCTTTCCGTTCCCGTATTCCGAGCATGCTTGATACAGACAACCGGACGCCAACTAAATACAATTTCAGACATTTTTTTTTGCTTTTTTGGGGGTGGGTGGGGACAGGAGAAGCTCGGCCCACACACACATTCCGAGAGAAAGCTTCCATTTCATCCGAGTTGAAGAAGGCTGAGTGGGGGGAGCGGGGTGGAGTGGGGTGGAAGGCTGAGCCCCAAGCTCCAAAGAAAGTCAGAGAAGATGTTTTCGGAGGAAAAACAAGTAGGCCGAACAAAGCTCTCCTTCGCAACCGTGCCAGATTGCCTTGCCAGCCATTCTCCTCCCTCCGAGGAGTAGGGCCAACTTGGCTTGGGGAGCAGAATTCCTCCGAGCGTGTTCTATACCCCATGCCTGAACAAGGCCAGCCTCAGTTTGTCGAGAGAAACAGACCAAATGCTGCCATAATGCGAGGGCAGGAAAAGGCAAGCGGCCTCCCTTGACCCTCTTCACTTGCCAACTTCAAATGTTGGCACACACACACACACACACACACACACACACACACACAATCATCCTCAACCCTGTGAAGTGCAAGACTTTTAAACCAGTGGCGGGTTTCCATTTTTTTTTTCTTTAACCGATGGTTCTGTGAGTGTGGCTTGGTGGGTGCGCTTTGAGGGTCTGCTACTGACCTCTCCCTGCGATCCTGCATTCTCACTGTGTCTTTAACAGCTGACGCACAGCAATCTGCTGTGCCATGCAAAGCACTTGAGCTTCAAAACCAGCAAATAAAAGCAAGTAGAGAACCAGATGGGGTGGGTGAGAGGGCCCAACAGCTGATTGTCGGAGCGATCAATCCTTAATGGATCTAAGTCTACATGGAAGGAAGGAAGCAGTGGGGTGCCACAAGATCCTGTCTTAGGCCCAGGACTCTTCAATATCTTTATTAAAGACTTAGATGAGGGAATAGAAGGGGAACTTCCCAGATTTGCAGATGATACTAAGCTGGCAGGAATAGTTAACACCCAAGAAGATGGGCTCAAGATCCATGGATGGATCTTGACAGACTAGAACACTGGGCCCTATCTAACAAAATGAAATTCAACGTAGAGTAAAGGAAAGTTCTACACTTAGGCAAGAAAAACCAAAAGGACACATATACACTGGGTGAAACCAGGTTCAATAGCAGTAACTGTGAGAGGGATCTTGGAGTCTTAGTGGACAACCAGCTAAATATGAGCCAGTCATGTGCAGCAGCAGCCAAAAAAGCTAATGCAATCCTAAGTTGCATTAACAGAGGGATATAATCGATATCAAATGAGGTACTAATATCACTCTATAAAGTCTTAGTAAGACCATACCTAGAGTACTAGACCAGAGACTAAAACACACGATGAATGGTTACAGGAACTGGGCCTGGCTAGTCTAGGGAAGAGAAGGACCAGGGGAGACATAATAGCAGTCTTCCAATATTTGAGGGGCTGCCCCAGAGAGGAGGAAGGGGTCAAGCTATTTTCTAAAGCACCCAAAGGCCAGAGAAGGAATAATGGATGGAAACTGAACAAGGAGAGATTCAACCTGGAAATAAGAAGAAACTTTCTGACAGTGAGAACAATCGACCAATGGAACAGAAGTTGCCCTCGGAAGTTGTGGGAGCGTCATCACTTGAGACTTTCAAGAAGAGATTGGACTGCCATTTGTCAGAAATGACGTAGGGTCTCCCTCTTGGGAAGGGGGGTGGACTAGATGACCTACAAGGTCCCTTCCAACTCTGATTATCTGTTAATCTGCTCACAGATGATCCTCGAAGCTACCAGTTCATTCAAACCAGGCCAAACCGGTGGAGTACCACCACTGTTTTAAACCATCCAAACCCTGGGCTCAGGGAAAGCCCAGGAACAAACAAACAAATAAAACCACAAAAGCTGAACCTTAAATACTACAGCCAAAATTTGGAAGGCCTCTTGGTCTGAAGGAGTTCTTTGTATTTTCGCAGAAATTTCCAGAGCCACAGAGAGACGCATCAGAAGAATTTGAGAGGCATTAGGCAAAGCTCTCCCTTGCTGACAGCAGTCGTAAATCTGCAGTGGCTCAGACTGGGGCTAGGCCTGGCGGATAATTTGAAATCACTCCAGCCCATCCTGGGAATCAAGTCAGGCGTAAATATAGTCTCTGCCGTCCTGACATCCCAGCCATTTTTACTACGCTTTCTAATTCGAAGTTCATTTCCTACGTGTTTCAATTTTCCAGGCCACGTTGACACAATGTGTTCTTCCAATTTAATCGACACCCGATATATTTTGACCTGCCAATTGCAGTTCATTCAATAATTTAGGTCTAGATGAGCCGTGGTTTAATGCAGAATGCAGCCGCCGTCCCAAATTTTTCACCTGCAGAGGAGACACGCTGCCCACGGGATCTCCAAAAACTAGGGTTTTTTTTTAATAAATGTCCCGGATCTCAGAAGCGGGAATGAATTTTTGCACAAGTTTTCCCCAGATCTTAGCACACTCATACTCACAAGAGATCTCAAAAGACAGTCACTAACATGTGGGATCCTGCAGTGGTCTCTGAGCTTGATTGTCTTCCCACTGATACTTCATCACTATTGATACTAGGAAGTATCAATAGTGCTGTTCTCTGAGCTTGGTTGTGCAGCACCGATGATGTTACTTACTATAGTTCAGTAATGAAAGTCCTACACTTAGGCAAGAAAAACCGAAAGTACACATATAGGCTGGGTGAAACCAGACTTAACAGCAGTAACTGTGAGAGGGATATTGGAGTCTTAGTGGACAACCAGAGAAATAGGAGCCAGCCGTGTGCAGCAGCAGCCCAAAAAGCTAATGCAACCCTAAGTTGCATTAACAGAGGGATACAATCAAGATCAAGTGAGGTACTAATACCACTCTATAAAGCCTTAATAAGACCACACCTAGAGTACTGCATCCAGTTTTAGTCACCACATTGTAAAAAAGATGTTGAGACTCTAGAAAAAGTAGAGAAGAGCAACCAGGATGATTAGGGGCCTGGAGGCTAAAACATACGAAGAAAGATTACAGGAACTGGGCATGGCTACTCTAGTGAAGAGAAGGACGAGGGGAGACAGGATAGCAGTCTTCCAATATTTGAGGGGCTGCCACAGAGAGGAGGGGGTCAAGCTATTTTCCATAGCACTTGAAGGACAATGAATAATGGATGGAAACTGAACGAGAGATTCAACCTGGAAATAAGGATCAACTTTCTGACAGTGAGAACAATCAACCAATGGAACAGAAGTTGCCTTCAGAAGTTGTGGGAGCTTCATCACAGACTCCCATCTGTCAGAAAGGGTGTAGGGTCTCCTGCTTAGGCAGGGGGTTGGACTAGATGACCTACAAGGTCCCTTCCAACTCTGATTATCTGTTAATCTCAAATGTGTTCAAGAAAACATCCAAACTTGGAAAGCATCATTCATCCTTGAGCTACGAGTATTCTCTTTTATTGGAATAACTAAAATTTCCCAAGATTTTGCAATCTCACCATGGTCCTACTAAATTTGAAAGGGGGCACCTGATAAGGCTTAGGTAAGGTGCCACCAGAGCAGTAAGAAGATCAAACATGGCCCCAACTGTCTATGGAGGTTCTCATTCATCCAGCCCACGTTTATATTTTAAAGGCAACTGGACTTTCTCATTTTTTCTTTAAGATGTTTCGCTTCCCATCCAAGAAGTTTCTTCAGTTCTAACTAACCGGTGAGGAATGAAAGGTTAATCTATCTGTGACTAGCTATCTTATGTTCTTAGGTAGTTTCAACAACCCTGAGAATGTTAATGGTTGGCTGATGGTAGAGAGTATAAAATCCCTTCCACTCCTCACCAATTAGTTAGAACTAAAGAAATTTCTGGGATGAGAAGTGAAGCATCTTAAAAGAAAAATCAGAAACTCCCATTGCCTTTAAAATAAAAGCACCTTTGGAACATGTCTTAGGTCTAACCTAAATATTCAACCTAAATATTCACCCCCTCCCCAAAATGAAGACCTTTTTTAGGGAATTTCAAAAAGCTACATTGTAATGACCCAAAAAGATTACCAACCATAAAAGATGTCAAGCACGCTCTGATACATCTGCCAATCAAACTCAAGATATAACACCATTCCTTTTATATCCAAAATAGTTCTCCAATTCCAGATCACTTAGTTCAGGGGTCACCAACCTTTTGGACCTCAGGGACCACCAAACTCATAATTTTAAATCCCGCAGACCAAGAGACCCTGGGAAAATCCCCCCAAAAGTCTGCAGGAAAATTCCCCGTCCCATTTTCCTACCGATCGATCATTCTTTATTTGGGATCGCAGGATACCATCTCTAGCTCCATTCTCAGGGGGAGAGAGAGAAAGAGAGAGACTTTTGGCTCCATGCAAGGAAAGCAGCAGAAGTCTTTATTTCTCTCCCCCAAACTCTGCCAGAAATGAGTCTTTGTGAGACTTGTTGCACTGGCGCAGCCACTTGGAGCAGGAGGCCTTGCAGGGTCCCAAAGACTCATTTCTGGTAGAGTTTGGGGGAGAGAAAGAAAGACGTCTGCTGTTTTCCTTATGTGCAGCCAAAAGCAGAAGAAAGAAGCAGAAAGAAGCAGCCCAGTGGCCAGACCGGTCAAGTGGGGCAAGTTCCCCTCCTCGGCCCTTTCTCCCCCTCCCTTCATTACCTCGTGTTGTTTGCAGTGCAAGTGACGCAAGCCTTGTGTTCCCGCAGGCCATGTGCCGCAGCCTTGTGTTTCTGCACAGCCTGGAATAATTGTTTTGGGGGGTGCTTGCAGGGTGACATTTCTCTATGGACCATCAAAATTACCTCTTGGACTACCAGTGGCCCCAGGTCCACTGGTTGGTGACCACTGGCTTATTTCAACATAGCGGTAAGCTTTTTGCAAGTGTTGTTCTTATTAAACTAGGACATCCTGCAGCTGTAATGGATGTGCCTTCCTAGCCCATCAAAAACTCAGAGGTCGCACCTTGAACCTGGGTACTTTGCCACCCCCAACCCTAGTTATACAGATGTGCTACCTGAATGACACCAAAGCGATCCATAATCAGCTTAAATGAAATGATTGGATTGTATATTTCAATGCGTGCTGCAGAAGGCTAGGCAGAAAAACATTATTGTACAAACAGTGAAATAATGAAAGCCCAGAGTCTATATTACTAGTTAAATCCAAAATGACTTTCCTTGCTTTTTCGCTCCCTGCAGCTTTCATTTGCACAAGCTTATACTGAAAAAATTCATCTACTGTTATATATATTCTGTACTGTTTTTTTATTAAGGGCAAAAGGAAAAAAAAAATCTCATTTTTTTTTTAAAAAAAAGGACGCTGGGCTGTATACACGGAATGAAAGTTAAAATTCTCTCTTTTTCTTTTTTTGCAGGAGAGCAAACCATTTTGAGATTATCCCTGCCACCCCAACCCCAAAGTGTTATGTTTCCAAAACATAGAAAAACCACACCAAGCAGCATCTCTGAGTCTCAGCTTAGAAACAAAAGGAAAATCTTTCTTTAAAGTAACATGGGCACGCTTTCACTTTAATCTGAAGCTCTTCTTCAAGGTATCGAAGCGCCAACGAAGAAGAATAGGAGGAACCAAGCCCAAACATAGATGCCATCAACCCAGCGCAAACCTATAAAACAGACGATTAGTAGAACTGTAGTCTCTGAAGAGAGACATTTAGAGCCTGTGAATGTTGATCACCATACTGGTATAGGCTTCAGTTAAGATCACAATTAAGCCAACCTTTCTGTTATTAACCGAGTTTTGCCCCATTTTATGACTTCCCTTGTCAAAGCTGTTAAGTGAATCCCTGCCCTTGTTCAGTTAGTAACAGGGTTGTTAAGTCAATCAGGTTTTCCCATTGAGGATGGAATGGAATGGAAATACAAATAGAATAGGAATAAGAATAGGAACAGGAATAGGAATAGATCGGGGGGGTGGGGGGCGCCAACCTTTTGGACTTCAGGGACCACCAAACTCATAATTTTAAATCCCGTGGACTAGAGACCCTGGGAAAGTCCCCCCAAAAGTCTGCAGGAAAATTCCCCACCTTGTTTTCCTACCGATTGATCATTCTTTATTTGGGATCACAGGATACTGTTTCCAGCTCCATTCTCAGGGGGAGAGAGAGAAAGAGAGAGACTTTTGGCTCCATGCAAGGAAAGCAGCAGAAGCAGCAGAAGTCTTTCTTTCTCTCCCCCAATCTGCCAGAAATGAGTCTTTGTGAGATTTGTTGTGCTGGCACAGCCTCTTGGAGCAAGGATGCCTTGCAGGGTCCCAAAGACTCATTTATGGTGGAGTTTGGGGGAGAGAAAGAAAGACTTTTGCTGCTTTCCTTGCATGCAGCCAAAAGCAGAAGAAGAAAGAAGTGGAAAGAAGCAGCCCAGTGGCCAGGCCAGGCGCATGGGGTGAGTGGGGAGTGCTCCCCCCCCCACTACCTTGTGTTGTTCTCAATGCAAGCAACACAAGCTTTGTGTTCCCAGGCAGCCTGGATTAACTGCTTTGGGGGTGACATTTCTCTGTGGACCACCAAAATTTTCTTGTGGACCACCAGTGGTCCCTGGCCCACTGGTTGGCAACCACTGGAACAGAGTAGAGTAGAGTAGAGTAGAGTAGAGTAGAGTAGAGTAGAGTAGAGTAGAGTAGAGTAAAGATAGGATAGGACAGGACAGGACAGGACAGGATAGGATAACAGAGTTGGCACAATCTTCAAAAATGGCCACTATACCGACAGATTGTTTAATAATCTGTAAACTTTTTGAGTGTGCAGAAATGGATAAACTTACTTTAGAATTAAATAATAAGGAAGACTCGGAATATTATTCAATGTGGGGTAACTGGTATCAATGGATAGCAAATAGGAATACGAAACATATAGATTAGAATAAGATATGAATTTTGTATATGCATATGATTAATTAGAAATATCTGAAAATGTATGAATATAGCTAAGACTTCTGTTCTGTCAAAGAATGGTGGTGAATTATACAAACTTATTTTTGTTATAGATGTATTTGTATTTTAATATTTTAAACTTCAATAAAGGTTTTTTTAAAATTTTAAAAATAAAGTTGCCAAGTTTGGAGACCCCTAAAAAAAGATGAGTTGGAAGGGACCTTGGAGGTCTTCTAGTCTAACCCCCTGCTTAGGCAGGTAACCTGCACCACTTCAGACAAATGGATACCAATCTCTTCTTAAATCTTCCAGTGTTGGAGCATTCACAACTTCTGCAGGCAGGTTGTTCCACTGGTTAATTGTTCTGTCAGGAAATTTCTCCTTAGTTCTAAGTTGCTTCTCTCCTTGATTAGTTTCCACCAATTGCTTCTTGTCCTGCCCTCAGATGCTTTGGAGAAGAACTTGACTGCCTCTTCTTTGGGGCAGCCCCTGAGATATTGGAAGACTGATATCATGTGTCCCCTTAGTCTTTCTTTTCATCAAAATAGATATACCCAGTTCCTGCAACCGTTCTTCATATGTCTTAGCCTCCAGTCCCCTAATCATCTTTGTTGCTCTTCTCTGTACTCTTTCTAGAGTCTCAACATCTTTTTTATATCGTGGTGACCAAAACTGGATGCAGAATTGCGGATTCCATGCAAAAGGGGATTCCATGACCTTGGGACACTGCAACCATCATAAATACAAGCCAGTTGCCAAGTGTCTGAATTTGGATCACGTAACCATGGGGATGCTACAACGGTCATAAGTGTGAGGAACTGTCATAAGTCCCTTTTTTCAGTGCTGTGGTAACTTCAAATGGTCACTAAACCAAAGGTTATAATTCAAGGATTACCTGTATACCTTTGCTGGTCATTTTTGCCATTCCTAAAAGAAAAAATGCAACTGAGACAACCTGGCCTAAACTTGACAGATTTTTCTCTTCCCTCCGACCCTCAGTTTCTGCCTGGCTAATGCAAAAGTGGATTTGCTTTATTAAAAAGAGATTTTCTGGAACATTAGCACAACCACAGCCTAGTTAATATAGCCATAAAATAGCAAATCAATGGGGATACGTCTCTGCGATTAGCTCTGCTGTTAAAAATGAGATCCAGTCATTACAGGAGCTCAGATGCTGATGAGAGAAACAGGTAGGTACACTTAATCCACCTGAGAAATTAAAAAAGATAAGATAGAATCAATCACTGACTTACATGGCTGCCATAAAAGCATCTCTAGGACAGGACTGCCTAGGAAATTTATGGGAAATCTAACCTTAAGAGCTGCAAAAAAAAAAAAAAAAAAAGCCGGTTATAAAATCACAAGGAATTGAGTAGGAAGAACCTGGCAAATCTTAATATCAGATTTTTATTTTCTTTCATTCGTTTGTGTTCAATTCTCAGGGATCGCCTGGACAATTCAATAGCCAATCAAGAACGAACTCCAGGCTGTGGGCAAACTTAGCCTACAATATTGCATTCTAACCACTGGGAAGGAAGGAAGGAAGGAAGGAAGGAAGGAAGGAAGGAAGGAAGGAAGGAAGGAAGGAAGGAAGGAAGGAAGGAAGGAAGGAAGGGCAATAAGACATAGATACCGCTTCACAGTGCTTTACAGCCCTTGCTAAGCCATTTACAGAGTCAGCCTCTTGCCCCCAACAATCTGGGTCCTCATTTTACCCACCTTGGAAGGATGGAAAGCTGAGTCAACCTTGAGCCTGATGAGATTCGAACTGTCCAATTGCAGGCAGTTGGCAGTCAGCAGAAGTAGCCTGCAGTACTGCATTTTAACCACTGTGCCAGCGCAGCTCTTCAATAAACCCTAACCGTGGTTTAGCATGAAGCCTGGACAAGTACGTTGGGTAAGAGGTCATAAAAATCAAGGACAATGTTCAAAGGGAGATGGGCAGCTTATAAATTTAAATACAATCAAATAAAAGGGATGACATCAACCTCCCTAGAGCACTGAGTGCCAGCTCTAATCCCTCCAAAGATTATAGTGGAAACAAATAAATGATTCCAGGTATGACTGTAGAATCACTCTGCCATTTGAAATGATTTATGTACTGTACATGGAAAGAATAACATTTCGTTTCTCATCCTGGCCTCACCCATAACTTTGCGGGGAGTGGGCAGGCCACCCCAGGGCCTTAGGTGACTCTTTCAACACCCCAGCCCTGTGTAGAAGATACCCATTCATCTTTAAAGAATGCAGAAACAGACTTCACTTCACCAATGGCTGAACCCGCATCCGATCCAAAGCCCCTCAAGGCAGGACAAGAAGCTCACAGCCACTTGTCTGCAATGGTATAGCAATAGCACTTAAGACTTATATACCGCTTCACAGTGCTTTACAGCCCTCTCTAAGCGGTTTACAGAGTCAGCTTCTTGCCCCCAACAATCTGGGTCCTCATTTTATTGACCTCAGAAGGACGGAAGGCTGAATCAACCTTGAGCCTGATGAGATTCGAACTGCCAAATTGCAAGCAGCCGGCAGTCAGCAGAAGTAGCCTGCAGTACTGCATTCTAACCACTGTGCTACCACGGCTCACCACAGTATAGGGTAGTGATGGCTAACCTTTTAGCACTGAGTGCCCAAAGCGCGCGCATCCCCAAAATGCAATGCACCCTGCCCCTGTGCATGTGCCTGCGCTCTCCACATGCACCTCACCCCATGCATACACACACATCGCCGTGCATGCGTCCCATCCCCTGTACATGTGCCCTGCCCCCCCCCCTGGGCATGGGGTCCAGCTCCGCGTATGCATGGCAGAGACCCAAAGACCAGCTGGCTGGTGGGAGGCATGCATGCATGCACAGCTGAGATGGAATAACAGCTGGCGTGCCATAAAGAGGGCTCTGTGTGCCACCTCTGGCATGCATACTATAGTTTCGCCATCACGGGTATAGGATCTCCTGCTTGAGCAAGAAGTTAGACTAGATTAGTGGTCACCAACCAGTGGGCCAGGGACCACTGGTGGTTCATGAGAAAATTTTGGTGGTTCGCAGAGAAATGTCACCCCCAAAGCAATTAATCCAGGCTGCACAGGAACACAAGGCTTGCGTTGCTTGCATTGTGAACAACACAAGGTAGTGAGGGGAGGGGGGAACGGGTGGAGGGGGGGAACTTGCCCCACCTCACCCCACGTGCCTGGCCTGGCCACCAGGCTGCTGCTTTCTGCTTCTTACTTCTTCTGCTTTGGGCCGCACGCAAGGAAAGCAGCAAAAGTCTTTCTCTCCCGCAAACTCCGCCAGAAATGAGCCTTTGGGACCCTGCAAGGCCTCTTGCTCCAAGAGGCTGAGCCAGCAAAGACTTATTGCTGGTGGAGTTTGAGGGAGAGGAAGAAAGACTTCTGCTGCTTCTGCTGCTTTCCTTGCATGGGGCCAAAAGTCTCTCTTTCTCTCTCTCTCCCCCTGAGAATGGAGCTGGAGATGGTATCCTGTGATGCCAAATAAAGAACGATCAATCGGTAGGAAAACGGGGTGGGGAATTTTCCTGCAGACTTTTGGGGGGATTTTCCCAGAGTCTCTGGTCCATGGGATTTAAAATTATGAGTTTGGTGGTCCCTGAGGTCCAAAAGGTTGGTGATCCCTGGACTAGATGACCTACAAGGTACCCTTCCAACCTTGTTATTCGGTTGTTTCTGCTAAATCTCTTCTTCCGCCAGGCCATCGCAAGGTTGTTTGTAGCCATACCAAAAGGCTAGCGCGGTGATTCAAACAGTCCCAAGAGCTGAGAGCCAGCCACCTGTTGAAATGCACAAACGCACACACAACACACGCACACACACACAGCCCAAGAAGAAGGTAACAAGCGCAATGCCAGGAATTTAAAGCTTCTGGAAATCAGCACAGGGAAAGCTTTGCCCACGTCTGCCAGGCACCAAAAAAAAAAAAGAAAAAAGTTGTGCCCAAAGCTGAGAGGAAGCCCCTGAAAAGAACCTTTGATGGCAAGAAGTCCTGGTTTCCTGCCCTCCCAAGCTGGCAGGCCGCTGTTTCCCCTCGCAGTCGGCTCCCCGTTCCAAGCCCACGCTTTCACGCTTCGCATACAAAGATGCAGCCCTTTTTACAAACAACCCAGGCTGGGGAAGCTCAGCCTTTCGCCTCCCCTACTGGGTTTTCTGCTCGTTAATCAACGCAGCTCTAATGGAGCCATTCGCTCACACACAGAAGAACAAAAACCGGGTAGCCTCATTAACCAAGAAGTAGCTTTCTGGGAAGCAAAACCGTTTTTTAAAACCAAAAATATCAACTCAGGATGCAGCCAAGTTTACCGAGCGAGGAAGTCGCTATTTAGTCTCCAAGGTTTTATTTTTGGGAGGAGGGAGGGTGGGGATATTCAAAAGAGGTGAAGACCATGGGGTTTCGGGGCCTGCTGGCTTTAAGCAAACAGAATGGAAAAGAAAGGTTTTCCTCAATCAGAAAGCAGCTCCTGAACTAGGAAGGTAATCAGACCGGGGCTGAAATTATGCAAAAGCCAAATAGGTTTGGGTGGAAACACTAACAGCTCAGTGATGGTGAACACATTCTGCATGCAGAGAGTCACGGCTTCCTTCCTTGACCTTTCTAGGGGGAAAAAAATTAACCAGCCCCCGATGAAAAGGGCCTTCGCTAGGTAAACAGAGAGAGGGTGGGAGTGGGAGAGAGAGAGAGAGAGAGAGAGAAAGACAGAGAAAAGCACTGAGAGGGAAAGACAGAGAGATTCAGAGAGAAAGATGGAAACATACAAAGAAAGAGAGAGAGAGAGATTCAGAGAGAAAGATGGAAAGATACAGAGAAAGAGAGAGAGAAAGAGAGAGGTACAAAGAGAGAGGCAGAAAGAGAGAGAGAGAGAGAGAGAAGCCCTGAGAAAGAGAGAGAGGTTCAGAGAGAAAGATGGAAAGATACAGAGAAATAGATACAGAAAAAGAGAGGATACAAAGAGAGAGACAGAAACAGACAGAGAGAGAAGCAGACAGACAGACAGAGAGAAAGAGACAGAGACAGACAGAGACAGAGAGAAAAGCACTGAGACAGAGAGATTCAGAGAGAAAGATGGAAAGATACAGAGAAATAGATAGAGAAAGAGAGAGGTACAAAGAGAGAGAGAGAGAGAGAGAGCATCAAAGAGAAAGAATGCACCTGCAATCAAATTTAAAAAATGCAACTTGCACGCAACTCCTAGGTGCCACAAAAAGATTTACCTCTTTCTTTAACAAGGTATGGCAGCTAGAGAGAAAAGGAATTAAAAACTATGCGCAAGTAAATGTTTACTCAAGCGCTGAAAGCCTCCTGATGTCCAAGGCCAAACAAGGACATGCCTCCAGTCTGTACACACAGCCATAAGTAGTCCAAGCCCTCAGCAGCAAAGCCTGCCCAAGAATGGCCAGAAACTAGAGAAACAACAACTGCAGGTAGCCCAAGCAAGCAATCCAAGCTATATCCTTCTAAGGAAAGAAGATCCACACTTAAGAGACCAGAGATAAAGTTGCTTCCTTGTTCCAAGTCAATGAAAGCCTTGTTCTTTCCTTACAGCATTCCATTTCTTTTACCCTTCCAAAGAATCCGAGCAGTGTATGGCAGCGAAAGTATACATGGGTTCTTCTGACTGCCAAATTGTTATTTGCACTGGCAAAATTCCCCATATTTTTTCCCCTCAGGCAAGAGAACAGTAAAGAATAACTCATCCACCTCCAATTGAGTCGGCTAAGCTTCTCCCACTGTTTTTGGAGACTTCTTGAACTCCGCAAGATGTTTTAACACGTGGGCCTCTCTGCAGTCAACAGTATTAAGTTTCTGGGGGTGCAGATAACTAAGATTCTGAACTGGTCTCTCCACACGTCATCCACCAGCACCTGCATTTCCTGTGTCGGATGAGGATGAGTATCTCTGTGCATGTGTGCAAGATTTCCCCTGCATGCCACGCATCTGTGCATGTGTGCATGATCCCCTGCATGGGCCACACATCTCTGCACATGCACACACATCTCCCCCCACCCCAGTGCATGTGTGCTGGACACCCCACTAACCTGCTTTCCAGCTCCGTTCTCCTGTGCAGGGCAACCAAAGGAGACCCAGCCGATCAGCTGGGATTCAATGGGAGGCAGAGAATAGATGAGGTTGGCGGGGCCAGTCAGAGGTGGGTACTTGCCGGTTCTCTGAACTACTCAAAGTTTCCGCTACTGGTTCTCCAGAACTGGTCAGAACCGGATGAAGACCACCTCTGGACTAGGGGTGACATGATGGCAATTTACCAGCATTTGAGAAGATGCCACAAAGAGGAGTAGCCAGGGTCAACCTATTTTCCAAAGCACCAGAGGGCAGGACAAGAAACAATGGATGGAAGGACAGAAACAACCTAGAACTAAGAAGAAACATCCTAACAGTGAGGACAATTAACTTGTGGAAAGGCTTGACTTCAGACGTTGTGGGCGCTCCATCCCTGGAGGTTTTTAAGAAAAGACTGGACAGCCACTTATTCTGAAATTGTACAGGATCTCCTGCTTCAGCAGGCGGCTGGACTAGAAGACCTCCAAGGTCCCTTACAGCCCTATTCTGGTTCTGGTTCTGGTTTCCTAGGTGTACAAAGGCAATTAAGGGTTGTGCACGAGACTCGGGTCAAGTGGCAAAGATGATTTTTGTGAAGCAAGGCAGGGATTCAGAGGCAGCTTCCTCAAGAAAGTATCTTGTGGGATGAGACAGCACCTTAACGTTTAAGGTTAAGAGGTGTGTGTTGCCAATGGCTTCCCTTCAGATGTTGTGGGTGCTTCGTCACTGGAGGCTTTTAAGAAAAGACTGGACAGTCCTTTATCTTATCTGAAATGGTAGAGGTTCTCCTTCTTGACTAGAAGACCTCCGAGGGCCCTTCCAGCTCGATTGTGAATCCAGTTCCATCTCAGTAGCGGATCTTGGGAGACAATGTCGCTCGAGTTGCTTCTTAGGGAAATAATTTTTGGAACGGGGGATCGAGGCTAAAGAAGGCACGAGGCCTGATTGACACATAACGCTAAGCCATAACGTGAAGGTTTGAGGGTTATGTTTCATGTTTGGCCTCGCAGGATGTACGAACCCAGCAACTGTGATCCGTAATTACTTATGGCTTAGCCATATGTAGTTTTTTTTAAAAAAAAACAACTAGCAGAGTGCTAACACTTAACAGCAAGAAGGGACACGGCAGAGGGAGCAGAGAGACGCAGAAAGAAAGAAGAAAACGAAAAAGCAAATAGTGAACCGGTATCATCAGAACGGACGGGCACATCTCTTTCCCGTGGATTTGAAATCTAAACGTTGGCTGGAAGCTGAAAATGAAACATGTCAGGCTCACTGAAAAATGGATCCCCCTATCTGGGGGAAGAGGCGCCCATCCTTTTCTCACCCCTACCGAGACTTGATTTGAAATCTTAGTCATCTGCAGAAAATGAAAGTTTCTACAGTGTATGTGCTTCTCATATTTAACCCCAAAAGAAGTTGACCCTAAATTTAAGGCCTTTCTTTCCTCTTCAAAGTAAGATTAGTAAGATTAGTCAGGGAGAAAAACATCTGCTTCTATTACTATATAATGAACTAAAGACACTCTGTTCACGATAAATTATTAGGGGGAAGGAAAAGTATCCAACCTTTCGGATAAATGCCGCTATCAAAAAGCATTATTTTCCTCCTCAAAAATTCAGCTCCTCTAAACCTCCGTGCAAATCAGGAAATCTTGCCTGAGGCTTGTCAACATTGCTTGTGCTCCCTCACCTGGAATAATTCAAATCTTCTCCCTTACCGCCATCCCCCCCTTCAAAGCAACCCAAAAAGCAACCCCAGGGGAATGGGGAAATTGTCCAAACCTTCCTGCCAAATTGTCCGTCTTTGAGCTGGCCATGTTACACTGCCAAGCTTAAAACAGGCAAGCTGCCCCCCACCACCCCCGTCTGCCAACCCTGCCCTCTGAATTAAAAGCCGCTGGGTGGCCGCACGCCTGCCACAAAAGACTTGACATCTGTGGCAACTGTGATGTATGGAAGAACTGTGGAGAGAGCCAGTTTGGTCTCGTCTAGTGGTCGAGGCAGCAGGCTAGAAATCAGGGGTTTTGTGAGTCCTGCCTTAGGCATGAAATCTGGCTGGGTGGCTTTCAGACAATCACCAGGAGACAGTGAATTCTAGTCCTGCTTTGCCTCTGAAAAGCTGTTGGGCGACTTTGGGACGATCACAAGGATGGAGTGAGTTCTAGTCCTGTCTTAGGCAAGAAAGCTGGTTGGGTGACTTTGAGCCAATCACCAAGAGATGCTGAGTTATAGTTCCCGCCTTTATGAAAGCTGGGCGGGTGACTTTGGGTCAGTCTCTCTCTCTCTCTCTCTCTCTCTCTCTCTCTCTCTCTCTCTCTCTCTCTGAGCCCAACCTATCTCACAGGTTTCTTGCTATATGGAAAATAGGAGGAGGAAGGAGCATTATGCATGTTTGCCACCTTGAGTTATTTATAAAAATAATAAAGGCAAGATAAAAACGCAAACACACAAACAAACAAGGGCATGAACAGACTCTTAGCTGTCAACTATCACGCGGAACAAGCTGTAGGAGCGTCAGGGTGGAGTTAGGTATTCCGTTTCACCCCTTGGAGCAGGAACAGCTTTTACAAAATAATAACAAACAGCCGTACATTTGCAACACACACCTCTTGCCTAAAATGTGAAGGGGCTCTCTCATTCCACAAGATACTTTCCTGCCACTGAATCCCTGCCTTGCTTCAACAAAAATCATCTTTGCCACTTGATGTGAGTCTCATCCACAACTCCTAATTGCCTTTATACACCTAGGAAACCAGAATCAGAATCAAAATAGAGCCGGAAGGGACCTTGGAGGTCTTCTAGTCCAGCCCCATGCTAGGGTAAAAGCACCTATACCATTTCAGACAAGTGACTGTCTAGTCTTTTCTTAAAAACCTCCAGGGATGAAGCACCCACAACTTCTGGTGGCAAGCTGTTCCATTGGTTGATGGTCCTCACTGTTTGGATGTTTCTCCTTAATTCTAGGTTGCTTCTCTCCTTGATCAGTTTCCATCCGTGGCTTCTTGTCTTGCCTTCTGGTGCTTTGGAGAAGAGCTTGACCCGCTCCTCTTTGGGGCAGCCTCTCAAATACTGGAATGCTGCTATCATGTCACCCCTAATTCTTCTTTTCTTTAGACTAGCCAGGTCCAAATCCTGTCTCTGGAGATTCTCAGTCATCCAGATCCTGGTTGTCCCAAAGGTGCTTTTTTTGAAGAGGCAACTGGACTTTCTGGTTTTTTTCCGAAGACGTTTTGCGTCTCATCCAAGGAGCTTCTTCAGCTCTGACAGGATGGTGGGGAATGGAAGGATTGATATTCCTTGCAGACAGCTGGTCATTTGCATCCTTTTAGAGGGCCATTAAGGTCACCTGGAGGTTTGTTTGTGTCCTCAGGGCCACCTGAGTGATGCAAATGGGTGTAGAGCCTTCTTGGAACTGTTGAAAGTTTTTCAGACCACAGGAACCATTTGCACTATGACCCTGAGGACACAAACCTTCAAGTAGCCTCAATGACTCTCGGATTTATACTCCTTGCAGACATTCTTCCATTCCCCACCATCCAGTTAGAGCTGAAGAAGCTTCTGGGATGAGAAGCGAAACCTCTTCAAGGAAAAAGCAGAAAGTCCAGTTGCCTTTTGGGGGAAAAAAAGCACGACCAAATTCTTGCAACCGTTCTCCATAGGTTTTCATCTCCATGCTTTTAATGATCTCAGTTGCTCTTTCTCTGCACTTTTTACAAAATCTCAACATCTTTTCTCTATGGTGGCCACATTACAGATGGCAGAAGTGACAACTAGTCTCCCCTCTCCTCCCCTCCTGTTGGGAGTATCAAAAGGAGAGGTGTTTAAAAGCATTTTACTCCGGCAATAAACAATTCTGAAATTCTCAGCATGTCCTGTTGGGAGTTTAAGCTATCCTTTTCAAAGTCTGTCTGCAGAAATTCCCTCCAGCAGTTGAAACAGCCTCTGGGGTACCATCCTAGCATCTGAAGGATGGGGGCGGGGGAGGGGGCAGGCTAACTGCCTTGGGGCACCAGCTGGCCTTCAGCCTCAAAGATCCTGGCCTGGTTTTTCTGCTAGCCAAGGTAGCCAAAGCGGGGTTAACATGGGTCAGTAAGGAGATCGTGACCATCCTCCCTCTATTCTGGGCATAAAACTGTCAAGGACAGCAATGCAGGCCGGAACCAGTTGTCCCAAATGTGAATTCAAGCTTGGCTTTTCTCAACCTTCCCACTTTTGACCTGTGACAGTTAGATACAGATAATCAGAGTTGGAAGGGACCTTATGGATCATCTAGTCCAACCCACCCCCCCCCAAGCAGGAGAGCTACACCATTTCTGACAAATGGCAGTCCAATCTCTTCTTGAAAGTCTCAAGTGATGACGCTCCCACAACTTCCGAGGGCAAACTGTTCCATGGGTTGATTGTTCTCACTGTCAGAAAGTTTCTCCTTATTTCCAGGTTGAATCTCTCCTTGATCAGTTTCCATCCATTATTCCTTCTCTGGCCTTTGGGTGCTTTGGAAAATAGCTTGACCCCCTCCTCCTCTCTGTGGCAGCCTCTCAAATATTGAAACCCTGCTATCTTGTCTCCCCTGGTCCTTCTCTTCACTAGACTAGCCAGGCCCAGTTCCTGTAACCGTTCTTCATATGTTTTGGTCTCCAGTCCCCTAATCACCCTGGTTGCTCTTCTATGCCCTTTTTCTAGAGTCTCAACATCTTTTTTTATAATGGTGATAACAAAACTGGATACACCACCTCTTCCCATTATTTTATTTTCCCTTCAACAGGCAAGAACCAGATCCCACAATCCAAATCTTGTTTTTTCTTTTCCTAGGGCTTCTCAGCTTCAGTTATCCAGAAGCCAACCAAGCTGCAAGCCCTGTTAGAAATACCTATCCCGGAAATAGCCAAGCAGAACACAAAAGGAGTAACTAACATGATATACTGTGAGGGGGGGTTCATTCCTTGGTGAACCCCAGAAAGCTCCCCACTTTTGCAAGGGTCTTCAATCCCCGCACACATACACAAAGCTCCCAGGAGGGTGTTAACACCAGCAACAAACCATAGCAGCTAAACATTTTCTCTCGGCAAGACCAGGCCAGCCCCATAAATGGATTAAAACCTCAAATTGCCCACAGCTGCCACACCTGTCCAGCCCAATTCCCTTCATCCTGATCTCTACTTCCTTTTACAAAAATCCTCCTTCTCCTGAAAGACCCCCCCCCCGGTGGGAGGGGCACTCTACCCCATCTCCAGGAGAAGAGAAAGCCCACCGGACCCCACAGGACCAAACGGTACCCGCTGAATTTGCAAAGAAAAGAGAAACGGGCATCAGAACGCCAATTCCAGACGGCGGGAGCCCCAACTATTCTGCTATTCCAGGGCCTGTTTGAGGAGAGGGAAAAGGGAAGGACAGGCCACATGTTGCTGGCAGCACCCTGGCACGCCTGCCTCTTTTCTCTGGAGAGGAAGCCGAGCTAAGCAAGAGGTTTGCATTTAGACCGACCCCGGTTCTCTTGAAAGGCGGTTGGAGTAGACCCTCAACTCTCCCCACAAGGCGTTTCCCCCCTTCTTCTGCCTTTCCCAACTCAGCCGTTCAGGCCGGCAGTCACACCTGGGAGAGAAAGGAGAACTTGTCTCGACTGGCATTTTCCCAGGCTCGGCGCTGCTCTCCCTCCTGCGCTCCGCTCGGGCTGGCAGCGACTCTGAGCTTGAGGGTTTTTGGAGGGGGGATGGGGGCGCCGAGACCGCTGCCCCGGTGAGAGCCGAGATGGAGGAGCCGGGGGGGGAGCGAAGGGAATCCCAAGACCAGCCCGGGGGACCGCGGCCGAGAAGCGTGCACGGGTCTCGGCGTCCACGCAACCGTGTTGCCCACCCCGCCCGCGGGGAATCCCAGGTCCTTGAGAAGAGGCGCTACCCAGCCTGAACTTTTCGGGCAGCCACTTGGCAACGGAGTGAGGCTCCGAGCCAGGCGGGAAGAGGGGACAGATGTGCCTGCGGGGTGGGAAAGGGAGGGGGGAGGACGCCCGTTTTGCATTCTGCTCCTCTTCTCCTCCTCCTCCTCCTCTTCCTCCTCCCTCCGCCCCCGCACAGCAAATGCCACTCGAGTTGCGCACCTTCCGGAAAGCGGCAGCGGCGGAGGGGGAGGGGGAGGACCAAGGGCCGGACATGTGACCTTCCTGCTCTCGCCCTCCCTGCCGGCCTCCCCCCTCCACTCCGGCCACCGCGTGCCTTTCTTTCCGCAGGTCTGCCCTTAACCCTTCCCTTCCCTTCGCCCGGCCCCGGGGAGCCGTGCCCCCCGCCTGCAGCAAAGCCAGCCCGCGACCACCGGCTCCCCTCTGCCCCGAGGGAAGACCCCACTCCCCCACCCCAGCTCAGCCCCACGCCTGCTTCTCTCCCGGGGGCGCAAAGGCCATCTCCGGGAGCTTTCCGGCCGGGGTCCCTTCCACGGGGCGGTGGCCGCAGCCGCCTCCCCGGTTCTCCCGCGGACCTCTTTGCACCCTCCGCCCCCCCCGCGCCCCAGACTCACCAGCCGGAGCGAGGAGCCTCCGCGCCGCCACCGCCGGCCCCAGCGCCGCCGCCCGGCTGTCATCTTGTTCGGAGGCGAGGAGGAGGAGGAGCCGGCGCCGGTGGCGGCAGAGAAGGGGAAAAGCCGTGGAGCTGTCGGCCGGTCGGGAGGCTGGGAGGGAGGAGAGAAACGGGAGGAGGAAGAGGAGGAGGAGGAGGAGGGAGGGAGGGAGGGAGGAAGGAGGGAAGAGGCGCGGCCGGCTCGGGCGAGGGGAGGAGAAAGGCAGGCAGGACCCGAAGCCGGAGCCGCGCCTCCTCTTTCTCCGCCACCTCTCGCCTGGAAAGCCGTGCCAGGCTCAGAAGGCGCAAGGCGCATCTCCTGCGCGGGGCGCCGAGCACGCGATCCCCGGGACAGGAGGCGGGAGGTGCTCCCGGAGGGCATCGCAGGGCAGGGGAGCAGAACCGAGCTTCAGCTTTTTCCCGGGAGCAGGAGAACAAAACGGTCCGGGGACCCGCAAGTCCCCTCCGGCGGGTCTATTGGTGTGGGGGGGCAGAAGGGGAGACAGAGAAGGAAGGGAGAGAGAGGGGGAGAGAGGAGAGATAGAGAGAGGAGAGAGAAGGGGGAGAGAGAAGGAGAGAGAGGAGAGGGAAGGGAGAAAGAGGGGAGAGAGAGAAGAAGAGATAGAGAGGTAGAGGAGGGGAGAGAGAGGGGAGAGGAGGGGAGACAGAGAAGGAGAGAGGAGAGAAGGAGAGAGAGAGCGAAGAAGGAGAGGGGGGACAGAGAGGAGAGAGAGGGGGGTCAGAAAGAAGGAGAGAGGGAGAGAAGAAGAGAGAAAGAGAAGGAGAGAGAGAGAGAGACGTTTCTGATTTAAGTTACAAGTGGGAGGGCGAATCCTATAAGGACTTTCCCGGCCTTTGGAAACAGCCGCTGGAAGACTTGCGCGCTTTTTCCTCCCTCTGGATCGCCGCCGCTAAGAGCCGCCGTTTTTGAGTTCTTTCGCTGCCTCTCGGGGCGCGGGCGGAGCCTGAGCAGCGCCTGCTGGCCGGTCGGTTTGGCCAGGCTACAAAACTGCAGAATGTCGATCCGCGGAGTCGTTTCCATCCATTTATCTTTAAAAGGAGGAGAAACGGGGGTTGCGAGCGGGTGGAACGTCCCTCCATCTTTTCTTCCTCTCGCTTTCTCGCGGAGATGATAAAAGAGCGCGATCCGAGGCGTTTGGTGGGGGGCAGCGGTCGCTGGCTCGGCCCTTGCTGACCTTGGGAAAGGTCGTAGCGACCAGCTGGGTTTGTAAAGGTGGAAGGGCCAGCTACAAAAAAGCCAGACCAGCGGATGCAAAAATAAAATAAAATAAAAACGCTGGCAGCTGTTTGCAGGTTATTTGTCAGGAGTTGGCTGTTCCCAGCATGAGAATTAGATTTTGTTTAAGGTATTGCCACCTTTAAAAACTGTCAAGTCTTAGTTAAATCAAGCTCAACTCCTAACGAGGGTCGTTTTCCTGGTCCCAATATAAAGCAGAGCTCTCCAAACTTGGCAATTTTAAGACTTGTGGACTTCCAATTCCACAAGTCTTAAAGTAGCCAAGTTTGGGGGGGCCCTGATATAAACGTTTTTTGCCCTACTTTACAATCCAGAGATTTCTTTGTGGTCTCTCGTCCAAGGACCAATCAGTCTTCATCTTGTTTTGCTTCCTAGCCCAAGTAAGATAAGCTAGAGGCTGCCACCTACTGAGTGCTGTGGGGTATGGATACCTGAACAGGTCATCCTCTACTTACTATTGGTTTAACAACTATTTGAAGTTGCAATGAGAACAGTGACTCCCTGACGAAGGGGGAGGAAAATCCCACTTTCATTCTAAAACCTGAATTAAAATATCTGATTAATTATGATAAACACCGTAAATGGCTTGAGAATCCACCGTAGGGTTCCAAACTCTTGGTCTATGGACCGCTGTTGGTTCGTTAGAACTGGGCACGCAAGCAGCAAGACAAGTGTGCAAAGCTACATTTGCACAAGTGCAGGATTAGGTTGCACGCACAAAATTGTCCCCTCACTGTCTCTCCCCCCGCCCCCCCAAGTCAGAAAGGTTGGGGATCTCTGGCTTATAGGAAATCAGAGCTTTGGGCTTAGTTGAGGAAGCCCAATTAGATGTGTTGCAGATGCTAATTCTCAAATCTTCTGCTCTAAGGCTGGTGGGAATCACCAGAAGGCGACTGGGTTACTCTGTTACGGATTGCCATCTTAAAAGTCAACCTTCTGAAGCCTGGTGTCCTCCTAACATCACAGACTCCCATCTGAGCTGTCAGTCAACACATTTGAAAGGCTGGCCTACGAATGTTGGTCTGCGGAAATCCATTGACACCTCTCTGAGTCATAATTCTTCTTTCTTTTTAAAGTCTCTGGAAGTTTCTTGGTTGTTGTTAGTTGTGAAGTCGTGTCTGACCCATCATGACCCCATGGACAATGTTCCACCAGGCCTTCTTGTCCTCTACCATCTTCTGGAGTCCATTTAAGCTCACATGGACTGCTTCAGTGACTCCATCCAGCCACCTCATTCTCTGCCGTCCCCTTCTTCTCTTGCCCTCAGTCGTTCCCTCTTCTCCAGCGAGTCCTTCCTTCTCATGAGGTCGGCAAAGTCTTTGAGTTTCATCTTCAGGATCTGGACTTCTAAAGAGCAGTCAGGGTTGATCTCCCCTCGGACTGACCGGTTGGATGGCTTTGCAGTCCAAGGGACTTGCAGGCATCTCCTCCAGAACCAGAGTTCAAAGGCCTCCATTCTTTAACACTTAGCCTTCCTTATGGTCCAACTTTCACAGCCATACAAAGCTGTGAAATGGAGCTACCCCTTGCAGACGTTGCTGCCATGGTAAAAGGACATATCCCATACCCCCAAAACAGGCTTTGAGATCAAGAGAGGCTGAGGATGTATATATTAACCTCATTACCTAGCAAAGCAGCTGACTTTTCTTTCAAATATGCAATTCAAGCTTTTAGAGGCCTCTGAAGCATCAAAGGGATGGCTGCACATTGAAGGAGATGAGATGGAATATGTAAACACAACCAAGTCGATTTCCAAAGCAGAAACGTTTCATATCCCTGGTGGGTATTATGGGTTCTGATCATCACCCAGAAAGGTGTCAAGGGATCTTTGCAGACCAACACTGGGAGGCCAGCCTTTCAAATGTGTTGACTACCAGCCTTTAGCTCAGATGTCATTAGAAGGACACCAGGCTCCAGAAGGTTGACCTTTTCAGGTTGCAATCCATAAACAGAGTGACCTACTTCCCTTCTTGCAGCCAGGTCCCCTATCCAGTTTAGACCATAAACCATGATTTGAGAATGAGCAGCCGCGATGCATCGGATTGGGCTTCCTTGATGAAACCAAAAGCGGTGCGTGGCCTTATCAGGTAGACCAGCTAGGAAACAAGGTAGGCTAAAAAATAATAATAATGAATACTTGTAACTAGTTTGCAGACTAAATAATAATGAATACTTGTAACTAGTTTGCAAACTACCTATAACAGAGTCTGACTCAGCTGAGTTTCTCGTGATTAACCCAAATTGGCCAAGCTACTCTGGCTAACCAGGCTGTCTGGAAGTCCCCTGCTTATTCTCCTTTTGACATCACCGTGAGACTTCCTAACTGTGAGGACAATGAACCAGTGGAACAGAAGTTGCCTTCAGAAGTTGTGGGTGCTTCATCACTGGAGGTTTTTAAGAAGAGACTGGACAGCCACCTATCTGGAATAGTATATGGCAGGGCAGTGGTGGGATTCAAAAAAAATTACTACCAGTTCTGTGGGTGTGGCTTGGTGGGCGTGGCAGGGAAAGGATATACTGCAAAATCCCCATTCCCTCCCCACCCCGCTAACCTGCTTTCCAGATCTGTTCTCCTGTGCGGGGCGACCAAAGAAGACCCAGCCGATCAGCTGGGACTCAATGGGAGGCGGAGAAGAGATGGGGGTTGGCGGGGCCAGTCAGAGGTGGGTATTTGCCAGTTCTCCAAACTACTCAAAATTTCCTCTACTGGTTCTCCAGAACTGGTCAGAACCTGCTGAATATCCACCTCTGGGGCAGGGATGTCAAACTCAATTTCATTGATCTTGAGGGAGGGAGTGGGCTGGCATGGCCACTGGGTGGGCGTGGCCAGCTTGATGCCACTCCCCAAACTGCTGGCATGTTTCCTCTTTGCATTAGGTAGGCTGGGCCAAAGCTACACTGGCTTGATTTCCCTTTTCACTGGGTAGGCTGGCTGGATCTTTCCTCTTTGCACTGGCCTTGAGATTGACACTCCTGGGATGGGAGGTCTCCTGCGTTAGACTAGAAAAAACAAGTACTACCCACCAGCCTTCCATGGAGGACCTGTATCCTGCAGGAGTCAAAAAGAGGGCTGTGGAAATATCTACAGACCCCTCACATCCTGGACATACACAGTTTCAACTCTTTCTCTCAAAACGACACTATAGAGCCCTGCACACCAGAACAACTAGACACAAGGACAGTTTTCTCCCCGAACGCCATCACTCTGCTAAACAAATAATTCCCTCAACACTGTCCAACTATTTACTAAGTCTGCATTACCATTAATCCTCTCATCACTCCTTATCACCCATCCCCTCCCACTTGGGACTGTAGGACTGTAACTTTGTCACTTGTAGCCTTACGATTTATATATTGACTGTTTCCTAGTTTGATTTGATTGCTTATTTGTACCCTATGACTATCATTAAGTGTTGCCCCTTATGATTCTTGACTCTTGAAGAATGTATCTTTTCTTTTATGTACACTGAGAGCATTTGCGCCAAGACAAATTCCTTGTGTGTCCAATCACACTTGGCCAATAAAGAATTCTATTCTATTCTATTCTATTCTATTCTATTCTATTCTATTCTATTCTATTCTATTCTATTCTATTCTACATTCCATTCTATTCTACTCTATTCTTCATTCCATTATTCTATGCTATGCTATGCTATGCTATGCTATGCTATGCTATGCTATGCTACATTCCATTCCATTCGATTCCATTCTATTCTACTCTATTCTTCATTCCATTATTCTATTCTATTCTATTCTATTCTATTCTATTCTATTCTATTCTATTCTATTCTATTCTATTCTATTCTATTCCATTCTATTCTATTCCATTCCACCCCACCCCACCCCACCCCACCCCACCCCATCCCATCCTATTCTATTCTATTCTGTTCTATTCTATAAAACCTCCAAGGTCCCTTGCAGCTCTATTCTGATTGATTGGCCTGATGCCAAAAAAAAAGTTTGCTTGTCAATCTTCCATTGTGAGAAAGCCTAACCAAACATTCTTTTTCAAGTAGAATTTGGATTCTTGTTCGTAATGTTCTATTTCTGGGAATAGGTTTATGAAGACGAGCCTGCCCTGATTGGTCTACCTTCCGACTTCCTCCCCTTCCTGAGATCAGCGATGACATACAAGGCAGCCCTTAGCATCTTGTTCCCCGTGTCAAAGCCCTGACTTTGGAAATGAGCCTCATAAAGGTTTTTATTATTCACCAACGGTGAAATAGACATTGCAATTCAATTTCATTGCAATAAGCCTCTCAGAAAATAGGATGAGATTATATTTTCATGTCGGCCAGCAAGCAAATATGTTGGGCGCAGTTAAACCCATTGCAGGGAAGTTATTGAATAAATCTAGGTCATCAATATGATTGCTATTTCAAATGGAGGTTTATTTAAAGAAATCCAGAATTCATAACTAAGAAAAAGGAGAAGAAAACTGAAAAGCTGGAACCACCAACTTTTGTTCATTGCTAACTCTGATAAGAACTTCCCCAATAGTTTACAATCTTTAGTTTGTCCTGGTTCACACAAAGGGCTTAATCAAAAGGTGATTTGATCAAAACATTGTTTTTCATGACTTATGGTCAGGAGTGGGATTCAAATTTCTTAACCAGTTCTGTGGGCGTAGTCTAATTTGTGGGTGTGGCTTGGTGATCACGTGACTGGCTGGGAATGGCTTGTATGTAAATACTGTAAATATTTATGTAAATATTGAATTTTTATTAAAAAAGAGCAACTTTTACCCAAAATCAGGCAAAGTAGGCAGGCAGATTGAGTTGCTCACAGAATCACAGATTTACTGAGAGATCTACTATTCTGCTATCTGCTTCCTGAGTCAGCACCGAAAAATATAAGCTAGGAAGGATCAGCTCAGCTTTTAGATTAGCTAGAAAGCAAGAAATCAAACCATTTCCTGCTTTCTAGCTAATCTAAATCTCATGATACAGCTGATAGTCAGAACAGCTGGTGATGAGGGGACAAAAAAGGAAAAATAGCAGCTTACCAAAAATTAGGCGAAGGCACAATGCAGGCAAGTTTGATGGCACACATGCCAGGTAAGGAGTGAGTGGGTGGGGGCGGCACAATCATAACATGGCACGATCATAACAACTGGTTCTATAGAACCAGTGCGACCAGGTAGAATCCCATCCCTGCTTATGGTGTAGCACAATATGTGAATCCAGCGTTGACCCAGTGTACTGAATCACATTGTAGTATTGGCTTAGTGTGTGGTATGGAGGCAGCCACTGCGGCTTGCTTGATGAACCATAAACAAAGCAATCCATGGTTTAGTATCATGTTTGAATCCAACCTTAGACCTGTATCGCACTGTTTTGCTAAATCGCAATGTATTTTGCTTGGTTCATCTCAGTGCTGCTGGACAGTTCCGCTATTGTGACTTGGTCATTCCAGAAAGCCTGGTTTTGTGTGATAGGTAAATTGGATCTTGGTAGTCTTGTACAGCTGCCTTATTTCAAAGGCAACAAGTAAGATGGTGCACTGATGATGTTATCTAGTTGAGTCATGAAACATCTGCCAACCAAAGTTAGAAAGCACCAAGGACCCCAGAGGAGGAGTTCTTCTTCTTCTTCTTCTCCTCCTCCTCCTCCTCCTCCTCCTCTGCCTCCTCCCTCCTAGCACTGATGTTCCCTAGTTGGGTTATGAAACATCTGGAAGAAAACACCAATATTAGAGAGCACCAAGAACCCCAGAGGAGCCTTCCTCGTCCTCTTCCTCCTCCTCCTCCTCCTCCCCTTCTAACACTGATGTTCCCTAGTTGGGTTATGAAACATCTGGAAGAAAACACCAATATTAGAGAGCACCAAAGACCCCACAGTCCTCCTCCTCCTCCTCCTCCTCCTCCTCCCCTCCAACCTCAGTTCCTTCTAGCACTGATGATGTTCCCTAGCTGGGTTATTAAACTTTTGCAACAAAAACTCCCAGCTCAAAGAGCACCTAGCACCCCTCCTTTCAACCCTGACTTGCAAACATTCACCTCTACCAGAAACAAGTATCAATCCAAACAAACCTTTGTATAGTGCTGGAGACCCTACAAGGACACCTTCCTTCTCCCCCAGGAGAGGCGCAGAGGGTTTCTTATTGATGGGTGTGCCAGATATTTTGCCTTTCTATAAATCGATCTGTTTCGTTTAATAAGCATTCCTGGGCCTCGGGCACAATGTGAATGAGCCTTGGCCTTGCGTTGACCCTCTGCTTCCTACCCCTTCCAGGCAGCTGCCTCTCACATTCAGCCATTAATCAGCCAGAAAATCCTGAGAAGTGAGAGGATGTCAGAGTTGTTGATACTCTCATGCTGGGAATAATCTTCCTAATGAATAGGAAGAGTTTTCTGCTGTTCCTTTTCCACCCATGATCGTTCGCCTGGCTTGGCATCCTTGTTCCACCGCACATTTTAATGATCTTCTAAATAATTGAACACCTTTCCATAATATATTTAAATATTTTAAATGGTGTGACATGCAAATCGTAGTTTGCAGACGAGCAAAGAGAGAATGGAGCCCTTTTTAAACGGCAATAGAAATGCAGAATGCTTCCCTATACGGTAAGCTGGTCCAAAATGCAGACATTCCTTTCTCTTTAATCCCATTTTAATTTAGCCAGTGTAGGTCTTTCAAGTTTTGCATCCTTATGCCCCTGTGTCTTTCCAGCTCCTGGAACTACAATATCAAGAGTTATCCTAATTGGGGGAAATGGGAGCTGAAGTCTGGGGGCCACTTGAGGTCATCAGATTAGAGTAAGCTGGTTCGATAAATGTATTTTTAGAAGCCTGTAAATTGCCAGCAGGTTTACAATCATGAAAACAACTGTTCAAGTTATGAATATCCCAATTAGCATGTTTAAATATGCATGTGACTATATTCACCTCCTTGTTTTAACTGGGTTTTAGAAATGTCCGTGCAGGCCAGTAAAAAGCCCTTATGGTTTTTCAGCTTATTCAATAAATTCCCCACAATGCGACAAAAGCAGCTTGGCTGCTTGTTGAGAAGAAGGAAAAGCAAAAATCCAGTGGCCAGCAACCATATTTGGGGCTGCCAAATAGGTAGAGCATAACTGGAGATGGTTTCTTGGCTTTTTAGTTGTTGTTGTTGTTATTGGAACAAATTCTCGGCTTTTCAATGCCTCATTTCATCTTTTTCCCACTCCAAAGTGCAATTTTCCAGAAAAGCATCTTTCCTTTTGAAGAGAAAGAAAGAGAGAGAGAGAAAGAAAGAAATATCTTTAAAGAAAGAAGCAGCAAAAGATTGGGAAAAGAAGATAAGTAAGGCTAAAGGATGGTCAGTTTTGCGAGAATGTTCCAAGCAAGTTTATTTAGCAACTGTTCAAAGTTACAACTGCACTGAAAAAAGTGACTGAGGAGCAGGGCTGGGATTCTACGTGGTCGAACCGGTTCTATAAAACCTGTTGTTACAATTCTGTGCAGTTCAGAGAACTGGGAAATCGTTCCACTGGCTGGCCTGACTCACACTGCCCACTCACTCTTTACCTGGCATGCACACCTTCAAACTTGCCTGCATTTGGTAAGTTACTATTTTTCCTTTTTTTTCCCCCGACCATCAGCTGTTCTGCTGTGCCAGGAGATTTAGATTAGCTAGAAAGGAAGAAATCCAACAACTTCCTGCTTTCTAGCTAATCTAAATCTCCTGGCACAGCAGAACAGCTGATGGTTGGGGGGTGGGCGGAAATAGTAACTTAAAAGCAGAGCTGAATCTTCCTTAGGACTGAAGCTTCTATTTTTCAGGGCAAACTCAGGCAGCAGATTGAAGAAAGCTAGATCTCTGAATGAATCTGTGATTCTGTGAGCAACACAATCTACCTGCCTGCTTTGCCTGATTTTGGCTAAAAGCTGCTCTTTTTTAAATAAAAGATTCAATATCTACATAAGTATTTATATTATTTACATACAAGCCACACACAGCCAGTCGCATGACCACCAAGCCACGCCCAGTCAGCAAGCCACGCTTAGTCACATGACCACCAAGCCACACCCACAAATTAGGCCATGCCTACAGAACCGATGGTTAAGAAATTTGAATCCCATCCTTGCTGAGGGGCCATTTTTCACACTGATGACTCTTGCAGCCTCCCCATGGTCAATTGATCAAAATTCAGACACTTGCCAACTGATTCATATTTATGATGGTTGCAACGTCCCAGGGTCTCACTTAACAACCGCCGTGATTCACAACTGGGGCAAGAAAGGCGGTAAAACAGGGTAAAGCTCACTTCACAAAGATCTCACTTAGCAACAGAAATTTTGCAGTCAATTTGGGGGTCCTAAAGTCAAGGACAACCTGTAATTTCCGGGAGCCAAGACTGATTCAAGGCATCCCCCCCACCCCACCCCCCAAAAAATGCAGTGTTGCTAATATTGTGGGATGGAGGTTGGGCTTTCATATGGGATGCCATTTCCTGTGGGTGTATTGCTATATCTAGAAGAGGATTAAATATCAGCGGTAATTGCATAGCTAGACATGTGGATTCAATGTTGATAAAAGGTCTTTTTTTAAAAAAAAGAAAAAGAAAGAAAGAAAGAGAAAGAAACCACCACAAAAGGCCTCATTGTGTATTCTCTCGTTTCCATAATGTATACAGAGTTTAACTTAGCTTAAAACTGCACAAAAGCAAACCCACAAGACTGTGATGGTTGTGAACTTTATCATTGCAATTCAGAGCCTGAAGTAAACAAACAACTCCGGTCCCAGCTTCCTATCAATGTTATTTTCTCAGCTGTTTTGCTTGCTTTGTATCTTTGCCACTTGGGCTTTGTAGCTTTTGGTGTCCTTTCTCAGCTTTGGCAACTTTTAAGATGGGTGGGTTTCAACCTCCCAGAATTCCCCAGGCAGGCAATTCCCACCCGCCCCCCCATTCTCCCTGCTAGTGAGGGAATTCTGGGAACTGAAGTCCACAGATCTCAAAATGGCCAAGGTTGGATTCAAAAAAATTTACTACCGGCTCTCTTCTTTCTTTCTTTCTTTCTTTCTTTCTTTCTTTCTTTCTTTCTTTCTTTCTTTCTTTCTTTCTTTCTTTCTTTCTTTCTTTCTTTCTTTCTTCCTTTTGCTTTGGAAAATAGGTTGACTCTTTCCTCTCTGTGGCAGCCTCTCAAACATTGGAAGGCTGCTCTCCTGTCTCCCCTGGTCCTACTCTTCACTAGACTAGCCAGGCCCAGGTCCCATTCATCGTATGTTTTGGCCCCCAAGCCCCTCATCATCTTGCCGCCTGCTTGGCTGAACTACAAATCCCATTGCCCACAGCCCAAAAGAACGAGGATCTTCCAGGATCCCCAAGCACAGAACCTCTTGGTGCAGAATGAGATGATTCACTCCCCCCGCCCCCACCCAGCATAGATTAGTTAAAATGACCAGGTTGTACCATGCACTCAGCCGGGGTCCAGTTCACACATAAGATTAACTCTTGCCCTGTAATTGACAAGCCCCTAATGACAGGGTTCGGTCATTGCATTAAGCTGCAAGCAAACCAGCTGACTCGTGCATACTTTAATGCATTCTTTTTTTAAAAAACATGCGTGCGCACTGGTCAAGTCATATCATTAACATGCTGATGATGTTGCTTCCCGGTGAGATGGCAGGTCTGTGTCTGCCCTACAAAAATCCACTGTGCATCCTAATTTTGCACAGCTCCAATCTCTGCTGCTTTCTTAGAAGTTTCCAGCTCCTTCCTCCAATACCTAATGACCTCATTTTACGTACAGGTTGGAGAATTAAACCTTGAGTCCCCAGAGATGCTCACTGAGAAATGCCCTTGAAAGGGGAATTTAATTTTTTTTTTCCAGACCCGTTTCCTCTTTCTTCGTTCAGGTGTGCAAGCCTAGAATCCCTGGACTGGAAAGCATCTTGAGGTCCTGTAGCTCACCCTGTCTTTCTCATTTCAAACTGGATGGGTGCCCTCTAGACCAGTGGTCACCAACCAGTGGGCCGGGGACCACTGGTGGTCCGTGAGAAAATGTTGGTGGTCCACAGAGAAATGTCACCCGCAAAGCAATTAATCCAGGCTGCATGGGAACACAAGGCTGCGCCGTCCACATGGCCCGTTGGAACACAAGGCTTGCATCAACTTGCATTGCAAACAACACGAGGTAGTGAGGGGAGGGGGAAAGGGTGGAGGGGGGAACTTGCCCCACTCACCCCAGGCACTTAGCCTGGCCACCGGGCTGCTTCTTTCTTCTTCTGCTGTTGGCTACGTGCAAGGAAAGCAGCAAAAGTCTTCCTTTCTCTGCCCCAAACTCCACCAGAAATGAGTCTTTGGGACCCTGCAAGGCCTCTTGCTCCAAGAGGCTGCACCATTCTGGCAGAGTTTGGGGGAGAGAAAGAAAGACTTCTGCTGCTTCTTTCACAAAGCCAAAAGTCTCTCTCTCTCTTCTCTCTCTCTCTCTCCCCCTGAGAACGGAGCTGGAGATGATATCCTGTGATCCCAAATAAAGAATGATCGATCGGTAGGAAAACGGGATGGGGAATTTTCCTGCAGACTTTTTTGGGGGGGATTTTCCCAGGATCTCTGGTCCATAGGATTTAAAATTATGAGTTTGGTGGTCCCTGAGGTCCAAAAGGTTGGCGACCCCTGCTCTAGACAATTATGGGATTCCAGTCCCAGAATTGCCAGTCAAGTAAATGCATAGGCTTGGCTGTGTTGTTTGTTAGAATCCACATAATTTCTTATCAAAAAGAACTGCATACAAGATTAAAAACTACAGAAACGTAAGAAAGTTAGGGGGGAAAAAAAGATAGGAAAAAGACCTGAAAAGATAGAAGAAAATTGAAAAATAGAGAGAAAGAAAGGGGAAAAATCTGAAGAAGCTACTTCCTATAGTCCTTTCAACCCTTACCAATGTGATTACTACCATTTCTGCCTTCCCAAATTATATCACACGGATCCCTTCTTCCCATAAACAACCCTTTTTTCACTACTAAATCCCAAAATCAGCAGTTAATTTTTGACTGTTTTTAGAAGGAAAAAAAAAATCCATAAAGGCCTTCCAGTACTCTGGTTTTGCCCTCTCTCTCTCCAGTTGATTCCCATTGATTTAGCTGCTTTATTGACCCTTGAATAAAGAGATTCTCTTTAAAGCAAGAGAGCCGAGTTCTCTTGGGAGCCTCTTTTGCGAGGCAGAGATCAAAGTGGAGAGCGGAGCAAAAAGTATTTGGCAAAGCAATTTACAGCAATAAAATTCAAGGGCCTCCTTCCCATTTCCAGAATCTTTCCCATGTCTGCATCTGCCTGACTGTTTCTGGAATTGTCTTTTTAGCAAGAAGGTCTCCAATGCTTCTAAACAGACAGTTTTGTCTTGGCTATACAGTTCTGTTTCCTTATCTGACAGATCATTCCATTAAGGGCCTGGCACCAGAAGGATAATCGGTTGGCATGTATATCTGTATATCTGCTTCTCACAAATCTCTGCGATATAGTTGGCACTGATGATTACTCTGGCCACAAACCCAACGTTAATGGAGAAAACCTATCTACATGGTCACTGAGTCAACAATGACTGAATGGCACATAAGCAAGCAAGCAAGAAGCCAAGTTTTTGCTCATGTCAATCTTTTCCAAAATGGCTTGAGTCCTTTGATTTAATTTTATCATAATGTATAGGAATTAGATCACCCAGGTTTTGCCATGGGCGCCCTCTTTTCACAGATCATAATAAAGACTCGTAGGTCCCTTGGCAGCAGTGCCAATAGGTACCCTGGGACCTGAGGATGGATGGATCGATGGATGGATGGATGGATAGATAGATAGATAGATAGATAGAATTTTTTATTGGCCATGTGTAATTGGACGGACAAGGAATTTATCTTTGATGCATAAGCTGTCAATGTACATAAAGAAAAAAATAAAATACATTCATCAAGAATCATAAGATACAACACTTAGCAATAGTCATAGGTTACTAAATTTAGTTTCCTGACAACATTCTATAAATACATCTAACCTGCCTGCCCTTCCCTCTCTCAAATCTCACCTGAATAGCATCTAACCAGGGGAATGGAACAATTTGCTACTTCCAACTTGCTGTGGCCAACTCACTATGGCAAACTCATCATAGCCAATTCACCATGGCCGTCGTCATGGCCAACTCACTTTGACCAACTCATCATGATCAACTCAACATGGCCAACTCAACATGGTCAACTCATCACAACCAACTTGCTGCAGGACAACTCACTGTGGGACAACTCACCATGGGTCAATTTATCAGCAGTATAAAGAATGAGAAAAAAAAATATTGTCAAAGAAAGAAGCTGCAAAAGATCGGATGAAGAAGATAAGGCTAAAGGATTGTCAACCTCACGAGGTGCTCCAAACAAGAAATATAGGTAGTCCTCAACTTACAACAATTAGTTTACCGATGTAAAGTCAGAGATAAGTGAGGAAGAAGAACAGCTGGAGCCTGTTCCAAATGAGCATATGTGCAGAGCTGTCAGGAGAGGAGAATAACTAAGGAACAGGGGCCGTCTCAGAAGGAAAGTCACAGATGGATGCTGAATGGCCTCTCTCTGGGGAATAAATAGAAGGGGAGTGGTGGTTGCAGGAGAGAATTAGTTCCTTCGTGCCTCCTTTCCAGGAATTAATTTATAGCTTTGCTGACTGGAAGCTCTCAGCCTGGCAATTATCCAAGGACTGATAAGGTCTGTTCTTGCACTTAACCCTTGGAAGGATTATTGCCAGGGCTTTTCTGTGTGTGAATGCCATGAATTCACAGTAACTAAATAAAGAGGGTTTTTTCAAGACAAGGAGTCTGTTTCTTCATTTTGCCAAGCCTGGGTCAGAACAATAGACTTTTGCAAGGCTGAAAGTCGATTTCTCCCTCCCTGCCTTTTACAGAACCAGCTATGGCATGTCTCGATTGCCTGCAAAGGTCTTAATCATTTAGAAGACAACCCAACATTGGAGGCAGATGGTAGGAGTAAGGGTAGGGTTATAGGTTTAGCATCTGTGTGCTCCTCTGCTCTTCAGCAGATGAATCTTCAGCTTGAACAAGGGTTGACTTTTTATCTTGCCTATCCATCCTTCTCTCTAAGGAGGCCTTGTGTGTCAACATGGATTTCTTCCTCCTGGTTTCACTGTCAAACTATGCATCCCAGCAAAGCACCACTTCCGCCAAGGATCTTTGTCTCTAGCCTCTTTGCATCAACATTAGGAATTCCAACTCAATCTGGCCCCCTTTGAGGCTCCTTTTCATCTCCAACATTTGACATGCTTGCTCAGCCTTGCCCAAGTCACCACATTGTCAATTAAAATGCTCCAAGAGACCAACCGCTCTCCCCCGATGAGGTTATTTGGGTTATTTGAAGCTTGACATTTGTCCTTGTCTGTTTTTCAAGTTATATTTATTTTGTCTGGTTCCAATAACCATCCCAAGATTTTTCAATGGCCTCTGTTGGGTTTGTTTCATCCAATTGCATCATTTCTCTAAACCAGAGCTATCCAACCTTGGCAAACTTTGAAGACTTGTGGACTTCAATTCCCAGGATTCCCCAGTCAGCTGGCTGAAATTCTGGAAGTTGAAGTCCACATGTTGAAATTTACAAGTCCCCAATTCTAGGAGTTGAAGTCCACAAGTCTTAAAGTTGCTAAGATTGAATATCCCTGCTCTGTATGTTTGCTGATTATAGCTTCTGGGTCAATACAATTAGCACCCCGTTACTCAATCGATGTAAACTTTCAGAAACACAATGTATACTTAGAAAGCCTAACTTTCAAATGGAGTCTAACTTTGTAAATGGAGATTTCTTTAATTCTGTGTCTCTTGGGCAGTAATTCTCAACCCGTGGGCCACAGATCCCTGTAGAGCCACAATGTCATCATAGGGGGTCCACAAAGGCTTGAAGAAATGTTATGATTTAAATCTTGAGTTAAGTCTTGGGGTCCACGGCTGTGGTCTCTGGTCCCCAAACCAGAGGTGGTATTCAGCAGGTTCTAACCAGTTCTGGAGAACTGGTAGTGGAAATTTTGAGTAGTTCAGAGAACTGGCAAATAGCGCCTCTGACTGGCCCCATCCCCATCTTTTCTCTGCTTCCTGAGTCCCAGCTGATTGGCTGGGTCTTCTTTGGTTGCCCTGCACAGGAGAATGGAGCTGGAAAGCAGGTTAGTTGGGTGGGGAGGGAATGGGGATTTTGCAGTAACCTTCCCCCAGGAGTGGGGAGGGAATAGGGATTTTAAAGTATCCTTCCCATGCCACGCCCACCAAACCATGCCATGCCCACCAAGCCACGCCCATAAAACCAGTAGTAAAACTTTTTGAATCCCACCGCTGCTACGGATGCTAAACAACCCTGCCTGCATTCAAGTGAGGGATTCTGTGCCATGACGGAACCTCACAAAAATATCTCCTTTGTGTACAGGGCGATGTTTTTCTTGGGACGGCATAGCCAGACTGTGAGTCTTGCCATTTAGATAGACCCAACTTTCTTGGGCTTATTTCTCGAATAACAGCAGCCTTTTCATCTCATTCATCTCATTGCTTGAATGTTACCCTTATGGTTGAAATTGGTTTTCTCTGGATGTGGGTGGGGTGGGGATGTGAGATGACCCAGGATGGGATACAAAACAAACACTGTCACAGAAAACAGGTGAAGCCTCTTTTATTCCTTCACTTTGCTTCCAAGCTCCGAATATGCTTGATGGAAGACGAAAAACTCCCACACAAACAGTTACAAGAAGAAGGGAAAAAAAACAACACAAATTGGGCAAGATAAGGGCTGGAGGAGGTCCACAGATAACAGAACACACACTGGGAGGGACGCCAAACTCAGAGAGGAACCATAAACTAAAGATATGTCCATGCTTTGTTTCCAGCACTCGCCAGTATGCATGTCCGTCCTCTTATTCAGTTGTCACAGCTGCAGCGCATGAAGAGAATCATGGCTTTCTCCTCCCGAGTAGACCACATGTCTCCCTTATCCTCTGCTCTCTGCATGCCCTAGGATGAAGAGGGGATGGGCCTGGGTCCTCCTCTGACTGCCCAGCCGGCCTCTGCCCTTCCCCAGCCTCCACCACAACCTCCGGAGCCACACTTCCACTCCCTGTCGGCTGTTCCTCCTCTCCCTCAGTCTCTACCAGGGGCATGACAGGGGGAGGGCTTGGCTTGCTTTTATGATCTCTTACAGGTTTTGTAAGCTGCTTTTAGGGTCCTTTATAATCCAGACATCAGGATTATTAGGGCTTTTGATGTTTCGGAAGATAAGGCTGCCTTTGCATGAAATGCTAAATAAAACTCAGTTTAAGAGCCCGTTCGCATGACGTCACTGACACCTCTCACACAGGTCTGACTTTTTTGAAAGCTACCTGGGCTCTTCAAATCCCAGTTCCTGGATTTTGCATCCTGCTTATTTCAACAGTCAGGGAAGGAGGTCTTTCGGATGCAGCACCCCCCGCGGATCATAATATTATCTTATATCCTGTGACACAGCAGAAAAACAACAGGCTTATGAGCACGACTTAATCTAGCGAGCAATTCTGGCTCCTGAAAGAGATGCAGCTGGCACGCTCCTGCCTATCTAAATTAAAATTAAAATCTCGCCGTCTTAAGGCTGGAAAATGTAGGGGAAGCTGAAAGAGAGGTGATGAATCAACTTCAAAAAAGGAAAAGGTGATAAAAGGTTTATACTCTGGATACACTGCTTTTTCCTCTGAGCATAGAGGTAGTCCTTGACTTATAGCCATTTGTTTAGTGTCCATTGGAAGCTGGAACAGCATTGAAAAATGACCATCACAGCATCTCCAAGGTCATATTATCAAAATATTCGGGCACTTAGCAACCAGCATGTATTTATGATGGTAAAAGCATCCCATCATCCTCTGATCACCACCCCTTCCCTTCGGGCTTCCAACAAGTCAACAGGGGAAGTTGGATTTGCTTAATGACCATATAAATTCACCTAACAGCTGCCATTAACAACTGGGTAGAAATGTCCTGAAAATAGGCATGATTCACTTAACAACCAACTTGCTTAGCAACAGAAATTCTGGTCCCTATCGTGGCTGTAAATCAAGGACTACATCTATCTACTTTTCCCTTGCTCTATCCATTCACCCCTCTTCTTCTTCTTCTTCTTCTTCTTCTTCTTCTTCTTCTTCTTCTTCTTCTTCTTCTTCTTCTTCTTCTCCTCCTCCTCCTCCACCTCCTCCTCCTCCTCCTTCTTTTTCTTCCTACTCCTCCTCTCTTTCTTCTTCTCCTTTTCCTTTTCCTTCTCCTTCTCCTGCTCTTTGATATGTTGTCTCTCCATCTTCTTCTGGGTCTCCCTCATGTTCTTTGACCTGCTCCTCTTTTTGTATATGCCTTGCACAGTATAGAATTCCACGACATCCTCTCCAGGTGAGCAAACCACTTTATTTGCTGTTTCTGTCTGTAATTTAAAATTGGATCTATACTAGTTTCTTTCTCTTATGGTCTCATTTCTGATTTTAGATCTTCTGGTCACTCCATGACACATAAAAATGAATAATTTTAATGGAACCTGATGCTACCCTTAGCATTTTGCAAAAGATGTCATGTTATTTGGTGTCTCATCTCTATGTCCTTCCATCCAAGACACAAACATAGAAAGTAGAAAGTTTACAATTAATGGACTCTGCACTCTGCTGCTATGAAGAACCTGGCCCCTCCTTTGAATCTTCCTCCCTGCCAGCTAATCAGTGGAAGAGTTTTGGATTTGGGCAAGTAATGGGTTTAATTTTGTGTACTCAACTCTGCCACTCTGCCAGACCAACACAGAGGGAGCGCTGGCCTTTTGGCTTTCCTTAGGAAGTCCTCCAAAATGGGCTCTTAATAAAGGTTCCCCAAAGGCCAAAACCCGACATGGTGAAAAATGAAGCATCAAAACCAGCTTATAACAAACACATGTAATTCTCAACCTTTTCATTTAGGATTAAAGCAATGAGAAAGGCTTTGAAGAACAGCCACTGCAGTTTGTAAATAGCATTTTGTAAATCGCCCCAGTCCTGCTCCTCCTTCCAGCTGATAGTTTGGGGGTTCTGTTGAATATGGGGTGAGGACAGGCAAGATGAGCTGCAATTCTCTCACAGCATGTTCTGTTGCATAAAGAGTACAGCCCAGGTGAAACTGCTTCAACCCATGTTGTCATCTCTACAACAGTCATGCAGGTGTGAGGTGAACTGAATGTAGTGGAAGAACAGGCTGAGCTGGAAGGCGGAGTTAAACATGTCATAAGTTTGGAGTCATTGCATTGCCACAAGAAACTCACGTCTAGGTCCTGGTGAATTCTGCTGGCCCTCATCAATCTAGTTTTGATCGTTCGTTGGCTAGATTCTTGAGTGTGGGTAGCAATAATAAATCCTTCTGTGCTTTGAACTCAACAAATGTTCCTGGTTATTTGTGCCTAACATTGAAGTGCATTCCCTATAGGAGCAGTAGAACTAAGGTTGGAACCCTTCTCATGTAATCAAGCTTCTAATAAGGAGTTACGACAAGATATTCTTCCAGAGTGTGACCCAAACTGAATCAGGTTGTGATCTTCTGTTTCCCCCATCCCTTAAATCGAAACAGAGGCTGAAAGGGCTATTTACAATTGGAATAAAGTTCTTCTTGATGCCCAGGAGAAGTTTATTCCCATTGGAAATAACCGAGCCCACCAGGTTCACTTGGATCTTTCCTTCCCTTCCCTTATGAGCAGGATCTTGGAGTCCTACTGGACAATCACTTGAATACGAGCCAGCTGTGTACAGCAGCTGCCCAAAAAAGCCATCACAGTTCTAGGCTGCCTTAACAGAGGGGTGGAATCAAGATCATGTAATGTTAATACCACTTTATAATGCCTTGGTGAGACCACACTTGTAATATTTGCATCCAGTTTTGGTCGCCACGATATAAGAATGATGTTGAGACTCTAGAAAGAGTACAGAGAAGAGCAACAAAGATGAGTAAAGGACTGGAGCAGTGGTGGGATTCAGCCAGTTTGCACCAGTTCGGGAGAACCGGTTAACTTTCTGAGGAGTTTGGTGAACTGGTTGTCGGAAGAAATCATCAGGGTAGAGAACTGGTTGTTAAATTATTGGAATCCCACCAGTAGACTGGAGGCTAAAAGATATAAAGAATGGTTGCTGGAATGGGGTATGTCTAGTTTGATGAAAAGAAAGACTAGGGGAGACATGATAGCAGTGCTCCAATATCTCAGGGGCTGCCCCAAAGAAGAGGGAGTCAAGCTATTCTCCAAAGCACCTGAGGGCAGGACAAGAAGCAATGGGTGGAAACTCATCAAGGAGAGAAGCAACTTAGAACTAAGGAGAAATTTCCTGACAGTCAGAACAATTAACCAATGGAACAACTTGCCTCCAGAAATTGTGAATGCTCCAACACTGGAAGTTTTAAAGAAGAGAATGAACAACCATTTATCTGAAGTGGTGTAGGGTTTCTCTGTCTGAGCAGGTGGGGTGGGACTAGAAGACCTCCAAGGTCCCTTCCAACTCTGTTATTCTATTCACTGATGCCTTTACTGCTCGGATGCACATCCCTTCCATTCTGCAAAGCAGACATTCTTGGATCCCAAGAGAGTTTTTTTTTTCTGTTATCAATAATAAATGCGATCTGTATCAAAGGAAACTTCGCTCCCATTGCCAAGAACAGGCACTTTGGTTATGGGAGCCCAAGGGAGCTTGCAAACAGCTCTTTGACTCGTGCCAAGGGAGTCTTCTTCCCATTTCAAAGAGTAAGTTCAAAGGAGCGGGTGGAACAAGGGAACCTCCCGTATGGAGGCAAAAGAGGTAAGATTTGCTCTCTTGAACTCTCAAACCAGAGCGATAAAGCTGCTGAGAACTCAAATAAGAAAGACGTCAGACATTCATAGATGGTCTATATCTCTCTTCATGCAAAACATGACAACCACAGTTATCACAACCAATAGTGTGCTGCTAATTGTTCAAGAACTGGATCTACCATCTCCATACCAAGACAACACAAGTCGATAGCTGTAGAACGAATGATTGGTGCTCTAAGCATTGAGGCTCACTTCTCCTGTCAACTGGCTCACAAACATCTAGAAAATTTCAACAATCAGAGCTCACATTTGGTACTATAAGCTGACCTCTAACACACCATGGTTGTGTCAGATGGAGAACCTCAGGTTAAGTTCCAGTTCAGATAATTTATTGCTCATGCCTACAGACAGAAACCTAGTCAACTAAAGGTTAGCACTAAATTGGTGCCAG
Source organism: Pseudonaja textilis (assembly GCF_049901715.1). Classification (NCBI taxonomy): domain Eukaryota; kingdom Metazoa; phylum Chordata; class Lepidosauria; order Squamata; family Elapidae; genus Pseudonaja; species Pseudonaja textilis. The sequence continues at coordinate 11,649,265 of NC_142001.1, forward strand.
ATAATTAACAGAATGGATTTGGGAACGTAATGATTCTAGACTGATTCCTCTCTTAAGTCCACCCACCAGGCTCTCCCCACCTCTTCTCCTACAGGTTGTAGCTCAAAAAGAAGGTGCACATGTAAAGCACCTTGGCCCCCAAGTGCAGTTTACAATAGATGAGGTTGAACACACAATATCTAATAGAAAATATAATGGCTCTGTGTATCTGATAAGCCCCAATTTTAAAAAAAACAGTGTTTTTTTTTTAAATTAAAAAACAGGGACATGGTGGCTCAGTGGCTAAGGTGCTGAGCTTGTCGATCAGAAAGGTCAGCAGTTCAGTGGTTCAAATCCCTAGTGCTGCGTAACGGAGCGAGCTCCCATTACTTGTCCCAGCTTCTGCCAACCTAGCAGTTCAAAAGCACGTAAAAAAAAGGCAAGTAGAAAAATAGGGACCCCTTTGGTGGGAAGGGAACAGCATTCTGTGCGCCTTCGAAGGCATTTAGTCATGCCGGCCACATGACTACGGAGTGATGGGTAAAGCTACAGGAGTATATCCTAACTGTCCAAAAGAAAAGATTGCAATCAGGACTAGGTTAGATTAATCTAGTCCTGGTTGCAATAGATTACAGCCCTACTCCTCACTTGCATCCTGCTGCTCTCCATCCCTTGAATTAAAATAATAATAATAAAACTAACAGTGTAAATTAATATCCCATCTAGTTTAAAGACCAGCCCTTAGCTTTTATTGTGCTGATTGTTTGTCAAGGCAAGAAACTAGAGCTACTTGTAAACAACTAGGGCGGTGATGGCTAAACTTTTCGCCACCAAGGGCCCAAAATGCACCCATGCGTGTGCACCCCCCAAAATGCAACATACATGTGTGACACCCCCTGCCCCACCACGTGTGTGCAACCCGCTGCCCCTGCATGCAAGATCCCATGTGCTGCCCCGCCCCTGCCCTGTGCCCCCACGTATGCGCATACAACCTCAGGTCGCAGCAGAGACCTGAAGATCAGCTGCCCAGTGGGAGGCGCAGGCACATGCATGGCGGAGCTAAGTTGGGGCGACGTCTTGTGTGCCCAGAGAGAGGGCTCTGTGTGCCACCTCTGGCACGCTGCCATAGATTCACCATCACAGAACTAGAGTAAGCAACTCTAGTTTATTTTCTCTGCCTGCGCTACAAGAATTTCCCCAGACTGCTTGCCTTCTCTTAGGAACGACCAGATAAGGCTTCATGGATCTTGGGGGATTGTGCCTCTTGAGGCTGTGATTCCAAGCTGGATCCCTGCTTGACCTCTCCTTCCAGCTTAACTGGCAGTTTCCCAACCTTGTTTGAGCCTTCAGTTCAGCATTCAAGGGATGCACCAAGAGATTAGAGAAAAGGTCTGCGCACTACGAACATCTACAATTTGGATGCTGTCCAGTTAGCTGCTTCCTTCTCCAGAAGTGAAGAAACCAACAGGATGAAAAGAATGAGATCAAGGAAAGGTGCCCAGTGAAAGACCAAACAGCTGAAGTCCGGGCAGCTTATCCGAGCATCTCCTCTTCGCTTGTTATCGTGAGCTCAGAGCTTTTGTCAAAATGCATCATTCACTTCTGTCATGACCCATGAAATAAAACCCAAATGCTGATGAATAAAGTATGATGCACAATTTATTTCAAGACAGAAGAAGGGGCTGCTGTAGGTTTGGGACGAGGGTGATGAAAAATGACTGCGATAAAACATTCATGTATGTTAATTCAGACTTCCTTTTTCATTCTCTAGGTTGGCTGGACCAACAATCTAAGCCAATCATTTCACCGTTCTGAAGGACCCACGCTATATGCAGTGGTGGGATTCAAAAAATTTTACTACCGGTTCTGTGGGCATGGCTTGGTGGGCACAGCATTGCTTGGTGGGCGTGGCAGGGGAAGGATACTGCAAAATCTCTATCCTCTCCCCACTCCTGGGGAAAGATTACTGCAAAATCCCCACTCCACTAACCTGCTTTCCAGCTCTGTTTTCCTGCGCAGGGCAACTAAAGAAGACCCAGCCGAATAGAAGGGGGAGGGGGCCAGTCAGAGGTGGGATTTGCCAGTTCTCCAAACTACTCAAAATTTCCGCTACTGGGTCTCCAGAACTGGTCAGAACCTGCTGAATATACCACCTCTGATTATGTGGGGTGAAGCAACTCCAGTTTCAGACTGGAGGCTGGCAAAGCAGTGATAAGAGTCTGTAAGAGGAGATTTTCTATAACAGGCATTTTTTCAGGTGGTGATGTGTATGCTATTTGCCGTTAAGTGCTTTCAAATGAACCCACTGGGCAAAAGAGAAGCATTGATCACAACGGGCTCCGCGATTGTGTCTCTCCGCTTGCAAAATTATGATGGAAAGCCATTGTGATGAAAGTGTTACCTGTAGGACTGATGCTTTCAACATCCTTGACCGGTTGCCTGTTTCACCCTTCGTTTGTCACGGTGAGGAATTAAGAGGAAGTCTGTACTGGGGGCAGGGGACTGGAATTTGTTGCGGATTCTGACTGCAAAGTGCTAGAAATTCAGTTTTGAAATGAGCCTCTGTTCCGTGTGGCCCCTTCCAACATTTGCAATCCTTCTCCAAATGCTAAACCCCCATTCACTGATTAATAATAATAACTACCTACTTAGCTGCTGCAAGAAGATTGCCCAGGCTGACTACAAACAATGGCATGAAAAAGTAGCAACAATGGTGCATTGGAAGATCTGCAAAAAACCCATTTGCCTGCAAGCCAGAATGTGTGGAATCACAAAACAAAAATGAAGATGCCAAAGAGGTCTGGCATTTTAGAATTCAAACAGAGAAGCACCTGCCGCATAACACCCCGAGCTTAGCAACTATTAATAGGAAAGACAAAAGAAAAAAAGGCTGAACGGTGGACGTGGTTGTACCTGGAGACAGCAGAATAAAAGAGAAAGAACTGGGGGAGGAGATCATAAAAGGCAAAGATTTGCTACTAGAAATGATCGTCTTCTATCATCATCATCTTTTAATGACCCCCTAATTCCTTGCAGGGTGGAGTTTGGGCAACTGAATGGAGCTAGCAGAGTGTTTTTAATGGCCGGATGCCTTTCCTGTTGCCAACGCAGAGTTTTGTTCAGCAGATATATTCTCATCGTGCCCAGAAAGAGAAATATCTGCCTCTACCTGGGATCAAACTCACAGATTGTGAGGTGAGAGCTCCACCTCTAGGCCACCGCACCACTCCAGAAATAGAACGACTATGGCAAAAGAAAGTGAAGATGAAAGGTGCCTTGGGTACAATCCCGAAACATCTGGAATACCACTTGAGCTCTATCAGCATTGACAAAATCTCCACCAGTCAATTGCAAAAGGCAGCTTTCCTGGAACAGCTTACATCCTGAAACGATCCTTTAAACACCATCAGACAACAACATCTGCTGATCGCAGGTCCTTGGCAAGGTGGATAAAAATGTCCAGCCTCAACATCTGGCTGACTGTGCAGCCAACCGTCATAACAGCAGCAACAAGTGAGCAGGCAGAGAAAGCTGAAGTTTTGAAATAATCATTCATGCTGGAAGATGGGGTGGACAACACTCAACGTCCGTCCAGCTCCCTGGTGAGAAGAAAACTCATTTTGAAGAAGAGAGCACCGTAGCATAAATTCTTCTTCTGTCTGTTTTAAATCTGGAGTCTGTCACCTTTTCTGCCACTGCCCCTTTGAGAAAAGGAATTGCTTTCTATTTCAGCTCCTTCCAGCCTGTAATATTTCTCACCGCCATCCCTCAAGTGTCAGGATCAGACTTATTTTGCTCCCCAGCTGCTCCGTGTCTTCAGAGTCTCCGCAGCGTGTCAAGAGTGGGTGAAATACAAAGTAGGAAGACTGGAGAAAAATAGTAGCCAACAAAGCAGAAGGAGAACAGAAAGCATTCCTAACACCAGGGTTGTAAGTCATTCCTCCGCTGCAAACTTGCTCCACGTTCCACTTATTAGCGCTTGCACCACTGGTGGGATTCAAAAGAATTTACCTCCGATTAGGTGGGCGTGGCTTGGTGGGCGTGGCGTGGCTTGGTGGGTGTGGCTTGGTGGGTGTGGCAAGGGAGAGATACTGCATACTAAATCTCCATTCCCTCCCCACCCTGCTAACTGTTCTGACCCAAACCCTTTTCCAATAAAACAAACACGAACCAAAGGGAACAGAAAGCTTTTAATGATTCTTAGGAATCCCCAGTTAAAAGGATGCTGCAAACTAACTAACTTTGATAAGCATGAGTCTCGCCAAAACTGTGCGAGGCTGCCAAGAATAACAGATAAGGTTACCTAAAAATATTTTACAACACAAGAGTCTTCAAATACCAACTAGGATACTGCAATATCCACGAGGCTCGGGTTTCAAAAGGTCTTTGCTTCCTGCAAAGAACATTTGCTTCACAACTGGCTTTTACCTTCTTGAAGGAGGGGCCATAACCTTGCAGTCTTACTCCCGGTCGCCCATGCTGCTGCAGCTGCTCTTTCCTGTGAGCAGCCCTGCACGCACACGCAATGGGCACAGGCTCCTCGGGAACCTCCTCATCGCTACTGCCAGCCCCCACAATCTCTGAAGGCAGCAGTCCACTCCCTAATGGTCTTGGCTCCTCGTCTGAGTCCTGTGCTCTCCTCAGCTGTCCATATCTGCTGCTGGCTAACCACAACACTAACCTGCTTTCCAGCTCCGTTCTCCTGTGCAGGGCAACCAAAGAAGACCCAGCCAATCAGCTGGGACTCAGGAGGCAGAGAATAGATGGGGATGGTGGGGCCAATCAGAGATGGGATTTGCTGATTCTCCAAACTACTTAAAATTTCCGCTACCGGTTCTCCAGAACTGGTCAGAACTGGCTGAATACCAGCTCTGGTGCTTAGGCCAGTGGTAAAGGATTCAGGCTAGAAAGCAAAAGACTGTGTGTTCTAGTCCCCCTTTAGCCACACTGGGTGACTTTGGGACAATCACCAGGAGACGGTGAGTTCTAGTCCTGCTTTAGGCATGAAAGCAAGCTGGGTGACTTTGGGCCAATCACTAGGAGACAGTGAGTTCTAGTCCTACCTTAACATGAAAGCCAACTGCGTGACTTTGGGCCAGTCCTTCTCTCTTAGCCCAACCCACCTCGCATGGTTCTTGTTGTTATATGGAAATTAGGAGGAGGGAGGAGTATTAGATATGTTCATTGCCATGAGCTATTTGTAAAAATAATACAGGCAAGATACAAATAAATAAATATATGAGGACAGTCCGTGTCTCCCTCTCTTCTTGCCATCTTACCAGAATAGAGCTAGAAGGGACCTTGGAGGTCTTCTAGTCCAGCCTACTTCTCAAGCAGGAGAACCTATACCATCTCAGACAAGTGATTGTCCAATCTCTTCTTTAAAACCTCCAGTGATAAAGCACCTACAACTTCTGAAGGCCAGCTGTTCCACTGGTTCATTGTCCCCACCGTTAGACAGTTTCTCCTTATTTCCAGGTTGCTTCTTTCCTTGATTAGTTTCCATCCATTGTTTCGTCTTGTCTTCCTTCTGGTGCTTTGGAAAATAAGTTGATCCCCTCTTCTTCGTAGCAGAACGCTCAAATACTGGAATATTGCTACCATGTCACCCCTAATTCTTCTTTCCTTTAGACTAGACTTTAGACTCAAAACCTGCAGCCGTTCTTCGTAGGTTTTAGTCTCCAGGCCTTTGATCGCCTTAGCTATCCTTCTCCGAACTTTTTCCAAAGCTTCAACTTCTGTCCAAATATGAAAGTCACAATTGGCTTTAAACAGAGCTTTTTAATCTGCTCGCTAACCCCTATCCAGGTCATGGCCTCCTTCAACTGAGAAGCATTTTCTTCCCTCAAGGAAAGCAGCAACCTGGAATTAAGCAGCAACTTCCTCGCAAGGAGGAGAATTAACCAGCTTGACTTCAGAAGTTTTAGGTACTTCATCACTGGAGGATTTTAAAGAAAAGACTGGACATCCACCTGTCTGAAATGGAAGCCTTAGTAAGACCACACCTAGAGTACTGCAGCCAGTTTTGGTCACCACGCTATAAAAAAGATATTGAGACTCTAGAAAGAGTGCAGAGAAGAGCAAACAGGATGATTAGGGGACTGGAGACTAAAACATACAATGAACAGTTTCAGGAACTGGACACGGCTAGTCTAGTGAAGAGAAGGACCAGGTGAGGCATGAGAGCAGTCTTTCAATATTTGAGGGGCTGCCACAGAGAGGAGGGGACCAACCTATTCTCCCAAACCTCTGAAGTCCAGACAAGGAATAATGGATGGAAACTGAACAGGGAGAGATTCAACCTGAAAATAAGGAGAAATTTTCTGACAGTGAGAACAATCAACCCATGGAACAGAAGTTGCCTTCGGAAGTTGTGGGAGCTTCATCACTGGAAGCTTTCAAGAAGAGACTGGACTGCCGTCTGTCAGAAATGATGTAGGGTCTCCTGCTTGGGCAGGGGGTTGACCTAGATGGCCTACAAGATCCTTTCCAACCCTGTTAATCTGTATCTGTACCTCCCAGGTCCCTTCCAGCTCTATTCTGATTGATTGAATGAACGTAATTTTTTTCAGAGGAGCCCTGCTCATTGAAAAACAATAGCAGTACTAGCCAATCTATTTTGGACGGGGCCTGCCTGTATATTTTTCTGCTGTGAATTATTTCTTCGGAGAAATGCAGTCCCAATGGCCGCCTGTACAAATTTGCCCAAATGATGAATCATTGATGATTACGCATGTCTTCTCCTGCAGAACATAACATATGCCCTTTTTGGTTCAGTGGTGCAAGGCAAAGAATATTCTCTCTGGTGCCAGCTGGAAATTCTGGGGGTTTGTACACCCTGCACTTCCATGGGGGCACAAACTGGAAAAACTGAAATACTGTACAGAGATTCCAAAAATACCGTTTCACGATTCCATTTGTTAAGAGGCTGTTGAAATAATGAGCTGCTTGTATTGTCCTCTGAAAGGCTAAAATCAGCAGTGCTAAGCAGAAGGCGGATGAAAAAAAAGTCTATTATATTTGGGGACACAGGTAGATGCCCAACAGGTGCTCTAACAGTGACTGACAAATGTGGACAGGTAGTCATCAGTTTATGAACGTCACTGGGAACAGAATTTTGGTTGCTAAGCAAAGTGAGTTGTTCTCCATGTTTAGATTAACAGAGTTGGAAGGGACCTTGTAGGTCATCTAGTCCAACCCCCGGCCCAAGTAGGAGATTACACCATTTCTGACAGATGGCAATCCAGTCTCTTCTTGAAAGTCTCCAGTGTTTGAGCGCATTTCTTTAGTTGGATACTATAGAAATGATCCCTGAAAGTATAGTCTTGTTTGCCATGGTTGTTAAGTGAATCGCTACAGTTGGTAAGTGAATCACACAGTCATTAACTGAATCCAGCTTCCTCCATGGATTGTGTGTGTGTGAGAGAGAGACAGAGACAGAGAGACAGAGACACAGAGAGAGACAGAGAGAGACAGAGAGACAGACAGACAGAGAGAAAGAGAGAGAGACATAGAGAGAGAGACTGAGACAGGGAGAGGGACACAGAGAGACAAAGAGAGAGAGAGAGAAAGACAGAGACAGAGAGAGAGACAGAGAGAGAGAGAGAAACAGAGAGAGAGAGAGAGAAAGAAAGAGACAGACAGACAGACAGAGAGAAAGAGAGAGAGAGAGAGAGACAGAGACAGAGACTCAGAGAGAGAGACATAGAGAGAGAGAGACAGAAAGACAGAGACAGACAGACAGAGAGACAGAGAGAGAGACAGAGAGAGAGAGAGAAAGACAGAAAGACAGAGAGACAGAGAGAGAGACAGAGAGATGGAGAATCTCTCTCTCTCTCTCTCTCTCTCTCTCTCATCTCTATTTATCTACCTACCTACCAACCTGTCTATCTAGTCTCCTGCTTGAGTAAGGGTTGGACTAGAAGACCCTCAAGGTCCCTTCCAGCTCCATTTTGACACAAATTACCTAAGTAGCCTGCATTTCTTTGGAGTTGAGCTTCCTTGCTTCTCTCTCTTGTCGGAAGCTGCCTGAGATCACCAATGGTGATCCCAGAAACACCGGAGATTCTAAAATTGTCATAAATACATGGCCAAGTGCCCAAATTTTGATCCAATGAGCCTTGATCATAAATGAGCCTTGATCTCTCCAAGCGAGCCTTGATCTTCACACAGGTCATAAGTCTTTTATTTTTCAGTGCTTTTGTAACTTTGGACAGGCGTTAAGCAAACGGCCGTGTGTCGAGGATGACCGATAACGCATACCTGTTGAAGAGCACTCCCGTGGTTTGAAGGGCACACTGTGTCTGGAGACCATTGCTATGACCTTCAGCCAAAACGGTAGGATGCTTCTGAGATCGTCTCGAGATGCAAAGACCCTCCACCCACCTGCCCACCACCTGGCTGATCATCCCTCTCCGCCTCCCCCGACCCACCTGGGCCTCGGATCTTCTTCCACGCTTGATTTAACCTTTGCTGAGCAGCCTCCAGACAATGAGGCAGCAATAAAGATCTCCGAAATGCCAGTCCATGAGAGTCATGCTGCTTTCACCTGGAGACAAAGAAGAATGAGAAGGTCACAGTTTTCCCCTTCTCCATCCCTGAATCGCAAAGTAGGAAGAGGCTGGCAGAAGCTTCTGGAATGAAAGGGAAGGGAAACTAAAGGGAGACATTTCACCAGGGAGAGAAGACAAGCCAGCATCTGCAGAAGGTTGGAGCAGGCAACCTTTGTGGTCCCAATTTGCGAAGAGATTGGAAGACGGATTCACACAGAGACAGATCCATGTGCTTCAAGTTCACCATTCATCTCCCTCCTATTAATCCTGCTCCAGGTTAGTGATCTGTCACTGCTATTACCGTGCTTCCCTGAAAATATTTTATTTTATTTTTTTGCCACCACAATGGCACCAGGTCTTATTTTCAGGGGATGCCATCCACTGACTAGCCTCTGTTGTGTGCATCACCCCTGGCCTCCTTTTCACTATCAAAGGACTTCAGGAATTTCTTCTTCTGTGTCCGGCAAGGCTTTCCTGAAGGCCTCGGTAGCCAATAGCAGTTCCGGATTGATCCAGAGCTTTGTTATCAGCTCCAGAGGCCTTCAGGAAAGCCTTGCCGGCCTTGCTGGCTGCAGAAGAAATGGGCTAGCAAGGCAGGTGTCAGGGTGTGCGAGGCCTGGCTACAGCTGTCCAAAGGTAAAAGTAGTGAGGCAGCTCCACCCCCCACCCACCCCCACATCCCCACCCTAATTTTTACCCATCCACTCTGGAGTGGGTGGGATCTTCATTAGGGCTTATTTTGCGGGTAGGGCTTATATTGGGCACATGTGTAAAAATCAAGCTAGGACTTACTTTCAGGGTAGGTCGTATTTTCGGGGAAACGGGGTAAGTAGGAGGAAAATGGTTCTCTCTTTCCACCATTCCAAGTTCAAGATAATCAAATGGGTAGGGATGGCAGAAATGGAGCTCCAAGCCTCTCTGGGCAGAAGCAGAAGAACTCGGGGCTACTGGTGACCTGAGGGTGGTTTATCTCTGCCAAAACAGACTTCAACGAACAGAGTGGCAAGATGAAGCATTCTTGGGGAGACTGAGAAGAAGAAAATATCTCTGCAGGCTTCGTGTGTTATCTCTCTTCAAGATCAGGAGGACAAAAGGCTGTTTTCACCCAGGAGAAAAGTCCATGCAAATCTGTATGCAATGGTTGTGTCAGGGTTCCGGCGATTGCCCTAATTAAAATCATGAGCCTCAAGCCAAGCTTCATATGAAGCCAACTCTGCCACACATAGTTTACAATCACCTGTGACCCTGTTTCCCCCTTCTCCCTGGGTGTGTCATAAATCAGATTCTCCAATTGAAGCACATTCAGATCCAGTGCCTATATCTTTATAATATAAGCATGGAATGTACTACTGTTTTTAATTGCCCTATTGCTCCTTCAGGTCCCTCCCCCGCCCCTCCTGCTTATGGCAACTCAGAAACAGGCATAGGAATGCTTTACAAGTTGACAGGTTGGTGGAGAACTTTCTTCTCTTATTCCTTCCGCCATCTCTTCTCTTTTCTGTGGATGTAGCTCCTCTTGTCTTGCAAACACAGAGGCAAACTAGTTCTGATGTTCTGAGCTGAAGAACAACCATCATTCATCTTTTTCAATCTTTCCTCTCCTGTTTAAGAATTCCCCATTCAAACCTACTACTGCAACCCATTGGTTCACCATCTAGACTGGTGCATCTCAACCTTGACAACTTTAAGATGTCTGGACTTCAACACCCAGGATTCCGCATCTAGCAAGGTTGAAAAACACTGGTCTAGATTTTTCCAAAAATTAAGGTTTACAGGCTCAGCCCAATCACTTTGGGTAAACCAAGAGGGACTAGTCCTAAGAAGGTTGCAAACTCATACGGTCAACCCATTAGACCTATCACGGTCAAATCTCCTTCCCTTCCTGAAATTGGAAGCTGGACTGGGTCAGAAGAAGAAAAAGAAAATATTTCTCTTCCTTTGTCCATCCAGCACTGTAAAGCGATTGCTGGATTTCCGTATGGGCGCTACGTTATACATCGTGGTTTACAAATCACGATGGCTGGTTTTGTAAACCACATTGATGCCTTGTGAATCCCCGTCTATTGCTCTACCAACACGACTTCTCATTTCATTTCCAGAACTTGCTGTGTTTGGACCAAGAATGTCGTCCATGTTCTGAGACAGACAGATCACAAGAGGGGTGTTTTGGTTTGGTTTGTTGGTGAAAAAGGAAGGCACAATTAGTCCATTTTCTCACTTCTTTTCCTTATAGGAAACAGCTCTCAAGGGTATTTAAGAGCTGGCAGTGTATCACCCTGGACTTGTGAGCTCAATTTGCAATTGTTTTTTGTTTTATTTTTAATTGGGGAGTTGGATTATTATTATTTTTTGCTCCTTCCCTCCTTTGCTTTATATGACATCTCCATAGAGTCAACGTTCGTCTGGATGACCCATTCTTTTTAAGGTGGCATTTCACAGCTGAACAGCCAGGGTGGCATCGCTCTGTTTGCAAAGATTCCTGATAATGCACCCTTCAAAGAAACCAATTAGGCCTTACCATTGCTGCTGTTTTTATAAATAGCATCTCTGATCGGCTGGCTTTGAACGCTCCCTTGTTTTCCCATGTTCCTGCAGACCTCTAACACACAGAGAGACACATGTTTACGGAGTGTTTATATTGATTTTTCTTTTCTTTTTTCCCCTTCTGAGAATCTTCTTTTTACCTTCCTATGAGACAGGCCACACTGGTGGAAGTCTTTAATTAAAATGTTTGTGACTGCCTTTACACATTGCCTAATCCAGGCTGCACAGGAACACAAGGCTGTGCCGTCCGCATGGCCCGCCCACCCACTGGGCCCCACCCTTCGGCCGAGCACAAACCTTACCTCGAGTAGAGCCATGCAAGCAGGAACTGGTAGGTAAGACCAATGGTGGGGGAGGGAAATCCACCCCAGGGTGGCTTGCTGACATGACTGGGAAAGTCGGTCCCATATTCTAGAGCTGCAGCAGTCACAGGATTGGTCATCCCAGAGCAGCTCCTCCAGTCCATGGCAGGCCGGTGCACTTGGGTGGAGGAGCAGCTGCTCCGGGGTGTCCAAAGGGCCAGTCCTGGGACTACTGCAGCTCTGGAATATGGGACCGACTTTCCCACCAACATCAGCAAGCCACCGTCAGTCAAAATTCATATTAGTGGTCCACGGGATTTAAATTTATGAGTTTGGTGGTGCCTGAGGTCCAAAAGGTTGGTGAGCCCTGCTGTAGACATCCCGGGTCTGTCTCTCCAGAATGAAATATTTGCACGATAAACCAAAATACATATGTATCCCAGCCTTCTTTTAAACCCCCCTCTGTTGTTCTTTTGCTAGTTGCCTCAATAATCATTTGTTTATTATTCTTGGGTGTTTAAAACATGACAGGGTTCTCTTTGATCAGATGGTAACAACTCTTCTAACATAAACAGCTTTGCTAATCCTTGTAATGGAAAGCAGGATATGAACTTTACCGAGGCAGGCGGAAATAATTGATGTTGAGACATCTCAAGAAAATCCCCTCGACAGATACAGTGATGAGAAAGGGTCTTCTTATATTAAATATCCCAGAGTCCATGCTCTACAAGTGAGCTTTAGCACTGAGGACTAAAATATTTATTTGCCCGAAGGCGTCGGTGCTAAATTCTTCGTGCTCTAGCTAGACCCTCTGTCAAGCTAAGCCTTGCCATAACACCCTTCGCACAACTCTCCAGGCTGAGCAAACCGATGGCTTGTTATGAAATGGCCAGGCTCTGTCCTTTTGCAGAGGAGAGTTGGATTAGCCGTGGAACTAATGAGGGACACTGTGACATTTCACACATAAGCAGCGCAACCAGCCCCCGCCTTCACAAAGTATCTGGATTCTGGTGGAGAAGGTCATCAAAGATGCTCTTCCTTCCCGAAGACAATCAAATCAGGAGACATGAAGGCATTTTCCCAGGAAATAATATTCCTCTTCTGGTTGATGGCTTCCAACTGGATTAGCAGGTGGTCTCTATAAAGAGAGATAAGAGAGGGGGAACTGAAGAAAGTGGGGGGGAGGGGCATAGTGAAGTTTAGCACCCAGAATCCTCAGGGAATTTGAAGGGGGCACTGTTGGCTTTTATCTTGAGAGGCGAGGTGGCCTAGAGATGGAGTTTGCCTCACAAAAACAATGATTGAATGAAAAACTGCTGGTGACCTTCTACTGCTGCACCATACAGAGTATCTCAACTTACTGCACCTCTGTATGGTTTGCCAATTGCACAATGGCAGATAGGAAAGCACTCCAGAGGGTTAATGTCATTGCCTTGAGGATCATGGGTTGCCTTCTCCCCTCTTTGGATGAGCTTTATAGCTCCTGCTGCCTTAAGAAAGTTCAAAACATTCTCAAAGATTCATCTCATCCTGCGCACCCCTTTTTTTTTTGAACTATTACCATCTGGCAGACGGTACAGGATAATAAAAACAAGGACAAATAGGCTGGAAAACAGTCCCTGGGCAGTAGCTCTTTTGAATTCTTCTGTATAGTGCAGTGTTGGTGTGGTGTTGGGGGGTTTTCAATTCACTGTGTGGAGTGTGAAGGATGTGTGTTTGTGTTTATTTTCATGGTCATGATGTGCACTGAAGAGGGTGTTTGATTTCGTTATACGAGGTGCAATGACAATAAAGTAAAGGGTTTATTGGAAGGAAGGAAGGAAGGAAGGAAGGAAGGAAGGAAGGAAGGAAGGAAGGAAGGAAGGAAGGAAGGAAGGAAGGAAGGGCAACAGCAATAGAACTTAGATTTATATACCACTTCACAGTGCTTTACAGTCCTCTCTAAGCGGTTTACAGAGTCAGCATGTTGCCTCCCAACAATTTGAGTCCCCATTTTGCCCACCTCGGAAGAACAGAAAGCTGAGTCAACCTTGAACCCAGTGAGAGTCGAACTGCCAAATTGCAGGCAGCCAGCAGTCAGCAGAAGTAGCTTGCAGTACTGCACTCGAAACCCTGTGCTACCACGGCTCAAATAAATAAACTTGACTAGTTGGTACTAAGGGACCAGAATCTTGCTTTTTAATTTTAAAGGAAATCTAAGATTTATGGGAGGTCAAATCGGAATCTGCATAGGCTGGAGAGGGCACAGCTAAGATCAGCGGTAAAGTTGGACCAGTTTCTGAGGTGCAAAGCTAAAATTAGCTAACAGTTTTCTAGCGGGCGACGCTTGGCTTTAACTAACCAGGAACACCTGTCCTGGAGTTTCTCACCAGATGTTCCCCTCACCCTCAGAAGCCGCGGCATTTAAGAGCCATGGCCTCATCTAGACAGACGCCATAAAGCTTTCCATCTGAACACATCCGCTGCCTTCTGCCTGCCCATCAATTGACAATAATAAAAAAAAAGAGAAAGTCACATTAAAGCTCCATAAAGTTAATTGGATCCCACCTCCTTGAAGCCTCGGGATGCAGCTATTCGGAGGGAGAATTAATTAAAACACAAAGAGAAGCTGAAATGGGGGGAAGAACAGGGGTGGGATTCTACCTGTTTGGATCAGTTCTATAGAACCAGTTGTTAGGATTCTGCCCAGTTCGGAGAACCGGAAAATCGCGCTACTGGCTGGCCCCTCCCCTTCCTGCCCACTCACTCCTCACCTGGCATGCGCGCCACCAAACATGCCTGCTAAGTTGCTATTTTTACGTTTTTTTTCCCCACAACCATCAGCTGTTCTTCTCTGCCAGGAGATTTAGATTAGGTAGAAAGCAGGAAATCGTTGGGTTTCTTGCTTTCTACCTAATCTAAAAGCAGAGCTGAACCTTCCTTAGGACTGAAGCTTCTATTTTTTCAGTGCAGACTCAGGCAGCAGATTGCAGAAAGCTAGATCTCTGAGTGAATCTGTGATTCTGTGAGCAAGTCAATCCGCCTGCCTGCTTTGCCTGATTTGGGGTAAAAGTTGCTATTTTTTAATTTAAAAAAAAATCAGTATTTACATAAATATTTACAATATTTATATCCAAGCCACGCCCAGCCAGTCACATGACCACCAAGCCACACCCACAAATTAGGCCATGCCCACAGAACCGGTTGTAAAGAAATTGGAATCCCACCCCTGGGGAAGAACCATAAATGCAGACTCTGGGGTGATGGCGAAACTCAGCGGAGGAGAAGGAACGTGCTAACTTTCTAGGAAACAGCAGCTATACGAATGAGGCAGAGTCAGCAAAAAAGCAAGGAAATGTCCCTTTCCTCCCAACTTCTCAACAGTTCCCCTGTCTGGATAAAAATGGCTCTTTCCGGGCTCTGTTTGGTTGGAGGAAGGCGGGGAGGGGTGTGTTTTTGCAATTTTACTGATTCAGGCCAAGGCTCTGAGTTTTATCCTCTTTTAGAGGTTGAATAAGATGGAGAGAGAAGAACAGAACAGGATAGAAGCATGCAAGAACCCAGAATAAATCAAAGCTTTTGGCAATTGTCCATGCTTACTGTTTCTTGATTGCAAGTTTTTTTAAAAAAAAACACGTTGAATTGCTAGTTCCTTAACTTGGAGTACAGTAAAGTATTTTTTCCCCCTTCTTTTCTGCTCATAGTTAAAAACTTGTTTTTCTTGGAAATGAAGAGGATGGACCCCAGGGATTTGACAGAAGAAATGCAGAGCTGTTTTCATGTCACTGTCCCGTCCCGCCCAGCCTCATTCCTGTGCATTTTCATGTTACAAAATGAAAAGGTTCCCTCTAGGGCCCAGCCACCCGCTACCTTCAGCTGCCTTTACTGCCTTCCATCAAATCCTTTTTCTTGCAAATGCCCACAATGAGATCAAAATCTCTCATGTTTGGCAGCCTTTTTGCTCGCTCGGTCATTATGGGACGATGCTTTGCACCCATTCCTGCCCCCCATTCCTGCACGAGAAGGGGGCTGGATTAGAAGACCTCGAGGGTCTCTTCCAACTCTGTTATTCCCTGCAAAGCAGGGGATTTCAATGCACAGCTGGCGCCTGCTTCTCTCTGCAACCATCTGCAGCGCGGGTTTTACTTTTAAAAAAAAAAAAAAAACCAACCCTCATTTAGCTTGGCAGACTGCAATTTTTACATGCATGAATATACTGCCCCCTGGTGCATGCCGAGTGTCACTACAATCAGCCCTGGGGGAGGGGGAGGGGAGGACAGCGCTTCCTCCTTGCTCAATGACCTAAGGAGGCATTACGCAATGTGGCCTCCCTTGAGAAATATTTTCATTAAGAATTTTAAATGCAGGAAATGCCCAATCTGTAGGAGATGATGAGGCTGAACCTGTTGGCCACCGGCCCCTCTAGCAAGCTGAATCAGAGGAGGAGGAGGAGGAGGAGGAGGAGGAGGAGGGGGTCAGCATCCAGGCAACCTGAGAGCTCCGAGGGGGAAGAGGCAATGGAGCTGGCAGAGAGAGCTGAGAAGTGAGCGTCATGCAATCTACCACCACAGAAAGCAGTCATAAAAGAACTAACCAAACTGTTTGCCACTCGTGGACTACCAGACTTGCTAGTGTCTGACAATGGCCCGCAGTTCGCGGCATGGGCATTCGAACTATAAACCGAGTTCTTTGTGATTTTTAAACTGCAGGTTAGGATGCATCACCAGCCAAGAGTGTTCCATATTAGCATTCTTGGAATACCCTCACCTGATTGGTGCAAACGGGCTACACGGTGATTGGTGGAAAGAACTACTGTGATTGGCTCATAAGGAATCACCCGCAATTGGCCGCGCCGATCGCGGGAGATTCAAAGAGCCGTCATTGGGACCACCGGTGGGCCAGGGGTGAGCCAGGGACCACCGGTGGGCCAGTTGGCAACCATTGCTTTGGAGAATAGATTGACCCCCTCTTTTTTGTGGCAGACCCTCAAATAATGGGAGACCACTAAGAGATGAAGTAAGAGATGAGAAGCACACTTGTGCGTGCTACTTTCCTGGGAAGGGAAGGGGGTGTTGCACCCCTTTTAGATGTTAGCGACAGGTAGCGTATACTGCAGCAGCTGTAAACTGAGCTTAATGTGTTGCTTATTTGAACAGAGTCTAGGCGTATGTTTTCTTCCTAACCGTTTTCCCAAGGGGAATGCTTCCAAGATAAAACAAGTCTGATTTTTTTTGTAAACTAAAGAGGAGCAAAGAGATAAGCAGAAAGAAGCATAGCTATTAAGGAGAGAAATCCTGAGCCTTCAACCCATCGTGGTTGAAACACTGAGACAATTCTGGGCTGGTTCAAAGGCAGCATCATTGACAGTGACAGTCGCCTGCTTGGATTATTAATACATCCGCTATTCATCCTATTGATAGTTTTCGCCTTTCTGAGGATGCGCTAAGTCAAGGATCCCTGTGTGCCCACAAGAGATCGAAGTCCAGCCAACCTTGAATGCCTTTCTTATCCCCTGCTCATTCCCTTTGACCGTTAGTTGGTCAGATTCTTGTAGAGAGCTTAAGCTTTTGCTATAAATCTTTACACTCAGACCAGCAGCCAAGTCAATGATACCCCAATCAAGGAACTGCCAAAGAGCCCTTAGTAATAGCCCAATGAAAGAAACTCTTAAGACCATCCCCACCCATGCAGACAGGCTAGCCACCAGAATATAAACTGACAGCAAACAGCACTCCTTACGGTTGCCTGACGATGTTACCTAGTTGGGTATTGAAATGTCTGCAAGAAAACAAGCAAGCTCAGAGACCACCAAGGAACCCTCTTTTTACTTTTTGGGACTGCCTGTATTTCCTGGTTTCCCCAGAGCTTGACAAAAATCTAAAGAAAAAGGAAGGGAGGGAGGAAGGGAGGGAGGGAAAATGAAAGAGAAGGTGTAAAATGAAAGATGGAAGAAAAAAATGCAGGAAGAAGGAAGGAAAAAAGGTGGGAGGGTGAGAGGAGGGAGGGAGGGAGGGAAGGAAGGAAGGAAGGAAGGAAGGAAGGAAGGAAGGAAGGAAGGAAGGAAGGAAGGAAGGAAGGAAGGAAGGAAGGAAAATTAGAAAGGATGGATGGATTCTGGACCAGCTTATAACTTTTTTCATCCATGGATATAGCACCAGAGGTCAAGAGATGTCTTATGTCCTTACAACTGCAAGTCCCAGTTATGATTTCCTGTAATCCTCCGGAAGCTCATCTGCCATGCATCTTAGAACCGCACCATTATCTGGAAGCAAACTGCCAGTCCACCGCTATTGATTGGCACCAACCACCTACCACGGAAGGCCAAGGGTGGGTCCTTCTGCTTCCTCGGGGCAGAGTCCACCAGGAGTAGGAAATGCTTGGTAAAGCCTCCATCCACGGAGCAGAAGGTTCTCCACCCTCCAGGTGCTCCAGAGTCCTGGGCAGAGCGATACAAGCAGCAGCAGCAGCCCCGCCTGGGCTTGATAGCACATAATGGAATTTCATTCATATTCATGGAGCTGTAATCTCCAGAGTCACTGGAGCAAGCCAATGGAGTGAAAATTTACAGCCTTGCCTGCCGCTGCCTGATGAAGCGCAGGGTTTACCCATCACTGACTCTAATTAAATGAGAAATTTAAAACATTAACTTTGGCAGCCGTCCCTGGAGGATTTCCCAAGCATAAATTGTGCTTCCCAGAAGTTAACCAAAGCCAAGGAGGAGCCCACCAGGAGCTACTACTCATGGCCCACTAACAATCCTTCTGGGATCGCCTCCATTTCTTTCAACATGGTGCGTGTGTGGGTTTGGAGTGCTAAAATGGGATTCACACAATGTAACATCGGGCCATAACTTGGTTTTGGACTCCGCTGCTCGCTCAAGAGAACCCAGTTAAAAACCAGCCTTTTAGAAAATAGGAAGGTTTTCAAGATGAAGAATGCACGTGTTACCTGTATACCCTTTCCTTTAAATGTAGAAATTAGAATAGAATAGAACACAACACAACACTATACCATACAGAATAGAATTAGGAATAAAATATAATAAATTAGAATAGAATAGGGTATAGAACAGAGTAGAGTAGAGTAGAGTAGAGTAGAGTAGAGTAGAGTAGAGTAGAGTAGAGTAGAGTAGAGTAGAATACAATACAATACAATACAATACAATACAATACAATACAATACGGAATAGAATATAATAGAATTAGGCATAGAGCAGAACAGAATAGAACAGAGTAGAATAGAATTAGGAACAGAGTAGTGTGGAATAGAATTAGGAATAGAGTAGAGTAGAATACAGTTCCGTATAGTACAATACAATACAATAAGGAATAGAACAGTTAGGAATAGAATATAGTAGAGTGGAATAGGAAAGAGAGGAGAGGAGAGGAGAGGAGAGAATTAGGAACAGAGTAGAGTAGAATAGAATTAGGACTGGAGTAGAATACAGTACAGTAAAATACGGTACAATACAATAAGGAATAGAACAGTTAGGAATAGAATATAATACAGTAGAGAAGAATAGAATAGGGAGTAGAGTAGAGTAGAGTAGAGTAGATTAGAGTAGAGTAGAGTAGAGTAGAGTAGAGTAGAGTAGAGTAGAGTAGAGTAGAGTTTAATAGAATAGGTTTTATTTGGCCAAGTGTGATTAAACACACAAGGAATTTGTCTCTGGTGCAGAAGTTCTCAATGTACATGCCAAAGATCCAGATAATCGTAATAATAATACCAGTAAGAGGTAGTAGTAGAGAAAATGAGAAGGATTATAATAATACTTCAGCCATACAACAAGGGTGAATATCCTTAGGCATAAGACAAGACTGTGGGAATTAGCTGTTCAGCAGTGATGGTGCGGGGCTAAAAACTGTCTTTGTGTCTAGTTGTTCTGGCATGTAACACCCTATATCAGAGTCCCAAGGAGCGGAGTTGAAACTGTTTATGTTCAGGATGTGAGAGGTCTGTAGATAGTTTCTCAGCCCTCCTTCTCACCTGTGCAATATATAGGTCTTCAATGAAAGGCAGGCTGGTTGCAACTGTTTTATTTTGCAGTTCTAAGTATCAATTGGGAGTCCGTACTTGTCCTGTTTAGTTACTGTACCAAACCAGACAGGGGGAAGGTGGGTCATGATTATCACAGGAAATTAGACATGGGGTTCCATGAATTTCACAGAGGGAAGAAGGAATGGCCTTGGGGGACAAGACAAAACTAATACGCAGCCATCCGATAAATGAAACCTGGGTCCAGAGCAACTTGGTAACCTGAGAAAAAAGTTTAAAACAAGACCCTGGGCAGATGTGTATTCAGATTTGAAAGGCTATTTTACAATATCTTTACTATAAGTAGTATTGGCATGCTGCACTTGGGTTACCTAGTCTGGTTTACCTGGGAGGGTTGGCAGTTGTAAAGTTATAAAACATATAAAGAACAGTTGCTGGAATTGGGTATGTCTAGTTTGACGAAAAGAAGACTAGAAGAATACATGATAGCAGTGCTGCAGTATCTCAGGGGTTGCCCCAAAGAAGAGGCAGTCAAGCTCTTCTCCAAATCATCTGTTGGCAGGACAAGAAGCCATGGGTGGAAACTAACCA
Source organism: Pseudonaja textilis (assembly GCF_049901715.1). Lineage (NCBI taxonomy): Eukaryota > Metazoa > Chordata > Lepidosauria > Squamata > Elapidae > Pseudonaja > Pseudonaja textilis. Next base: position 11,669,207 of record NC_142001.1, read on the forward strand.
AGGAGAGAAGCAACCTAGAACTAAGGAGACATTTCCTGACAGTCAGAACAATTAATCAATGGAACAACTTGCCTCCAGAAGTTGTGAACGCTCCAATACTCCAACTGGAAGTTTTGAAGAATAGATTGGAGAACCATTTGTCTGAAATGCTATAGGTTTCCTGCCATTCAGGGGGTTGGACTAGAAGACCTCCAAGGTCCCTTCCAACTCTATTATTCTAAATTCTAAAAAACAGCTACTGGAGACTGCAGGAACAGGGATTCTATACATTGTGTTATCTCCATATTCTTTCCTTTGTCAGCAGTGGCACAGCACAACTATATATCCTGTTCTTAAGCATGTTCATCCACTCTTTGTTGTTATATTTGTTATTTGCTATAAAAAATTTAAAAAATACACCCATTACAGAAATCATTGATTTTCAATCTTAGCAACTTTAGGATGTGTGGATCTTCAACTCCCAGAATTCCCCAGCCATATTCTGGTATTTATTTATTTTAGGAAATTTATATTGCCACGTATTCTCACACAAGGCGACTGGTATACCTGTACCTTTGTTAAAGAATAGTTCTGTACTTCTGATCTGGTAAAACGACTACAATGAATAAAATTTCTATTGCATTCAAAAATCAAGTTAGGTTACAGAAGTTAGCAAGAAAGGGACATAAAAAGGATAAACGTTAAAATGGGCATTTGTTAAAATGGACAATCAAAATATTGTTATTACAGTATTAATGTTATTGTGATGTTATTGTAAACATCTTATGATTGCCTAAAAGCAATTGTACCCAGACAACACACTGTTCAATTGAAATGCATTTTTTATATATTATATTAATAAAACAAATAAAACTTGAATGCTGAGAATCAGGAGCGATCCAAAGCGCCAAATTTGGTTCAAAAAATAAAAAAGTCAAGTTAGGTTAGTTGCAGAAACGTAACCACTCTTTTAGGCAAACCATTAAAAAAAGTGGACCCATTGAGCAAATCATGACTGTGTGACTAGGAGCAAGATTTGCAAACATTGGCGGCAACCGGATAAGAAATTAAGCATACGAATCCGATTTCCAACTGAAAAAAACATATAAATAAAATATAACAAATGTCACCTTTTTGATAATAATGTGAGGTCCACCATGAAAGATGAGATGATAAAAATTAACCCAGTTTGTGGAAATGGCAAATTCTTTGGCCAAGGGGGAAAAAACTCAATAAAGACTTTTTTTTTAAAAGACTGGAAGCATTATATGGAGGTGGGGTTTTTTTTTTCAGAAAAAAAGACTGAGCAGCTGATTGAATAGATTTGAGGATAAAAAGGGTCAAAGGAGGAGAAGGGAAGAAGAGTAAGATAGAAATTACTCAATAGAACGTCATAATTCTATGTTTTCTTCCTTTTTTCACTTCCTTTTTTCATCTCTTTATTTTGTTCGTTTTCTTACACTTTTTGACCTTGTTGGGGGGAACTTCCTAATAAATCTAAATCCAAATAGCGTCACGCCGTGGCGATGCTCTCCGAGATCCCCTTGCACCACAACTCCCATGTTTCTCCTTCTACTACAAGCCCCATGTGTCTCCAAGCCTCCCGCCTTCTACTCGCAACCTCCCTTAAGCGAGAGAGCCAACCGACCCCGCTTTCGCCCGGCAGAGGGCGCTTGCGCGGCGTTTCCCCACCCACCCACCGCCGGGCGGAAGCGGCGCCGCTCTGGCCACCCTCCGGCCCTTGCGCTCGTCTGCTCCCTTCCTCCCTCTCCTGCGGGCTGCGCGTCGCCGAAGGTCGCCGCCGAGTCGGGAGCGCGCGGTGGGGAGGGGAGGGAGCGGAGCAGGGGGGGCAACGCAGCCCCCCGGGAACGAGCATCCCCCGGCCCGCCACGGGGCCTGGCCGCCTCCATGGAGCCTCTGGGGGCCCCCGCCCCCGGGAAAAGGACCCTCGCTGTATCCTTAGCCCAGCTGGTGGGGGGGGCAGTTATGGGGCGGGGGGCGTCTGTGGGGCGGTTGTCTCAGTGGGAGGGGCGGGCTCTGTCCTTGTCCTGGGGGGGGCAGCTCGAAGGAAAGCCCCCCCTCTTCCTTAAAATCCAGCCCTCTTGGCTTTGGAGTGTTTCTCCCCCATTTAAAGCAGGGGTTTGGGGGGCACAGGAGTTTGGGGGGGTCAGGCCCTGCAGCACCCCAGAAATGGGGGGTGATGTTCAGGGCCGACCCGGCATGGAAGATTGCCTGGCTTGCTTCCTCCAGAAGGACTTCCTCTTGAAGCCCAGGGACGTCTGGGTAGTGGATGATGGGCCACCCTCCTTTGCTGCTGGCTGGGTAGTGGGCAGTGGGCATCCTCCTTTGCTGTGGGCTGAGCAGGGGATGATGGGCTTCCTCCTTTCCGGTGGGATGGGCAGGGGATGATGGGCCACCCTTCTTTTCTGCGGGATGTGCAGGGGATGATGGGCCACCCTCCTTCCTTTGCTGTGGACTGGGCAGTGGATGATGGGCACCCTCCTTTGCTGTGGGCTGAGTAGAGGACGATGGGCACTCTCCTTTGCTGTGGGCTGAGCAGGGGGTGATGGGCACTCTGCTGCAAGCTGGGCAGGGGATGATGGGCTTCCTCCTTTCCTATGGGCTGGGCAGGGGACGATGGGCGCCCTCCTTTGCTGCCGTCTGGGCAAGGGACGATGGGCTCCCTCCTTTCCTGCCAGCTGGGCAGAGGACGATGGGCTGCGTCCTTTCTTGCTGGCTGGGCAGGGGACGATGGGCTCCCTCCTGACTGGGCAAGGGATGATGGGCACCCTCCTTTCCTGCCAGCTGGGCAGGGGACGATGGGCTCCCTCCTTTCCTGCAGCTTCCTGGGTCATCTGGGATGGCATAACCAGGAGAGGCCTGCCAGCACCCAAATTCCCCACGGTATTAAGGGTAAGGGTACCCGAGTTGCCTTGTGAAATTTGCTTGCCAAGGAGAGCGTGCAAAGCCTTTGCCAGGTTCCTGTTGTTCTCCTCCTCCTCCTTCCAGCAGGCTAATTGAGATGCAAACAGTGCGGCGATGTGGTTGTTTCTGCTGCTGATCCAGGAGGTTGGGGGTTGGGGGGAATCCTTGCGACGGATGGCAAAGCATCCGGGCTCTGCCGCTAAGAACTCCCATGGTTTCAGCCTGGTTTTTATAAGTTTGGGAGAGCCATTCTCACCATAGTACAGGCTGGTGCATGTATAGAAAGATGTTTATTGGTATCTGGACCTCTCTAGATCTCTAGAAATAAGATTCTGGGATTTTTCTGATCTTCTCCGGCTCTTTTATCTGTTGTCTTCCCTTTCTTGTACTTTCCTCAGCCCATCTAGTCTGTATCTATCTACCTATGTCGATTTCTGTCTGTCTGTCTGTCTGTTTATGTCTGTCTATCATCTCAATTGATCTATTATCTATCAGTCTGTCATCTATATCAATCTTATCTATTTAACTATCTGTCTACTGTCATCTATCAAACTATCTCTATTTTTGTCTGTCTTTATGTCTGTCTCTCTGTCAATCTATCAATCAATCTAATATCTGTCTATATCTCTATCTCTATATCTGGCTATCATTTCTCTATTGATCGATCAATCGATCTGTCATCTATATCGATCTATCCATATATCTACTGGTATTATCTGTATCTACCCACCTACCTACCTATCATCTCTTTTGATAAAGATATGATAGGTAGGTAGGTGGGTAGATACAGATAATACCAGTAGATATATGGATAGATCCTAGTCCATTTTCCCAAAATCGCAATCCCAAAGTATGCGAGCAACAGAACAGATTTCCATAATCAGCAGTTTCATTTCTTATACTCTCGGGTGCCGTAGGCAGTCAGTCGAGAAAGCTTTTTTTTCCCCCTTGCAGCTAAATGAGTTTCTTGGAAACACCTGGCTGGGATTGCTGTTGGAAAAGGAACTGAACTTAATACAGGAAAAAAAAAATTTGGTTCTTCTGCTGGTATATTAGCACACAGCAGATCTTAGTTTTAAAGCATCGAAGTCAGAAACAAACGTGTTTGGTTCAACACTGTTTTCCGAACTGATGGTGGTGCTGTGTTTTTCAATCACTTGCTGGTCATTCTTGCTAAAGTATACAACAGTGCTTTTTTTTTTTTCAGGTCAAATGCTTTGGCTTGTACCTCTCTCTCTCTCTCTCTCTCTCTCCCTTTTTATGAAAATGTTCCTTAAGAAGCTGGCAGAGAGAGGTGAGGTGGGGGGTGGAGCTGGCACGACAAGGCTCTGAGCTTTATCCTCTTTCAGAGGTTGAATAAGATGGAGAGAGAAGAACAGAACAGGATGGCAATTGCTGGCCTTCGAGGGGAAAACTATCCTTCCTTGCTTTTTGCTCTGCCTTTTTCCTTAGCTGGTCTTCAGGGCGTGGAGCTGAATGCAGGTCAGCAAATGCCGTGTGAGTTGAGCCTGATCCAACGTGGCGGAGAATATGAGTAAGTCCCCAGGGAAGTGTGAATGTTTCTGTCGCCACTGCTTACATATCTGTACACAGATAGCCAGAGCACTTAGATTTATATACCGCTTCACAGTGCTTTACAGCCCTCTCCAAGCAGTTTATAGAGTCAGCCTCTTGCCCCGCCCAACAATCTGGGTCCTCATTTGACCCACCTCGGAAGGGTGGAAGGCTGAGAGTCAACCTTGAGCCTGGTGGGTTTTGAACTGCCAAATTGCAGGCAGTCAGCAGAAGTAGCCTGCAGTACTGCGCCCTTAACCACTGTGCCACTGTGGCTCATCCTTGCACTTGTAGCCCAAGGCAATATTTCCAACCTTAGCAACTTTTAAGATGTGCGGACTTCAACTCCCAGAATGCCCCAGCCAGTATGTAGTCCCCATTTGCACTACAGAAAATCATTGTGTAGTCTCTTGAGTTTGGACAAATGCTATAATGCCATTCCATATGTGTGTGTGTGTGTGTGTCAGAGAGAGAGGGGGAGAAAGAAAGAAAGAAAAGAGAAAGAAAAAGAAAGAAAGAGAAAGAAAGAAAGAAAGAAGAAAGAAAGAAAAAGAAAGAAAAGGAAAGGAAAAGAAAAAAGAAAAGAAGAGAGAGAAAGAAGGGAAGGAAGGAAAGAAAGAAAGAAAGAAAGAATATCATCCCATATGTAAAATTTTGCATGCTTCCCTCTGTTTCCTTCCTGTGCCTCTAACTTTATCACTTTTTTTAAAAAAAATTGCAGGTTGGTTATAAGCTTCCAAGGGACAGAGCCCACTACTCAAGAACACATTCCAATCAACAGCCGTTTTAAATGTGTACAAGGTATTCAAAGTCTGTTTTCCTTCTGGTTTGATGACTCATGGTTTCCTCCAGGCCAGGAAAGAAAGGTTAGTGTCAAAATCAAAACCACAAACAGAATCCGGACCCTAGCAACCAGAGATGCTAAGTCGGAGTTTCGTGCAACCATAAATCCTGCGCCAATGGAAACATCATAGGGAATCCCCTTGCTTAACTAACGAGCTGATAGCCCTGGACTCAAAGGTGCTTTTTTTTTTTGTCCAAGAGGCAACTGGACTTTCTAGTTTTTCTTTGAAGACATTCAAAGCTTGAAAGAGAAGCGAAACGTCTTCAGAGAAGAAAAAAAACGAACTAAAGGAGCTTCTTGGATGAGAAGTGAAACACCTTTAAAGAACAACAAGGAAGTCCGGCTGCCTCTTGGAAGAAGCACTTTTGGGACAACCCTGGCCTGGAGGACTGAGAATCTCCACAGACGTTGTGTGACGGCCTTGGTGTTTCTGGAAATGAAACTGACTCCGCATCACAGATAAAAAACAAAAACAATCCAGGCGCTGAGCTCTTGCAAGCCGAGATTAAAAGTCTACCACTTGTCTTCAAATTTTTTTTATCGACCCCTTGTGTTTTTTCCTTAGTTAGCCCAAGCGAAAGATTCCTGTGATAATCACAATGCATTTTGCAGCTTTGTGATTTTGGGTTGTTTTGTTTTTTTTGTTTTTCCTTCCAGAGGCTGAAGAAACTTTGCTGATCGACATAGCCACAAATTGTGAGTCTTCTTTCCTCAGAAATGTTGTCAGAAATAGACCTCTGAAGGCTGACGTGTTGCCTTTCCCGCTTGACTCACCGTCCTGCTCTTCTCTCTTTTCTGCCTTCTGCTGCCTGGGTAGAGGTTTTCTGGGAAAGGTGGCCGGCACTGGAATATTTGGCCATTGTTCTATTGCTCAGTCTGGTACTATAGAGCAGGCGTCTCCAACCTTGGCAAGTTTAAGACTTGTGGACTTCAACTCCCAGAATTACTCAGCCAGCTTAGCTGGCTGAGTAATTCTGGGAGTTGAAGTCCACAAGTCTTAAACTGCCAAGGTTGGAGACCCCTGCTATAGAGAAAACCAAAAGTACAGTATAAAATTAAGCAAGGATGGGTTGAAACCAGGAAGCAGATGTCCGGTGTGATTACGTAGATATAACTCTTGTTTACTTTCAGTCAGGGAGAGGTTTAAGGGAGGGAGCTAGAGTTTTTCTGGGGGAAAAAAAAGGTATTTTAGAATGCTGGCATCACAAAATTACATGAGATCAGAACTCGGGGGGAGGTTTAGAAATCTTTCAGAAAATTCAGAATGATGGAATCGGCAGAATAAAGGGTGCCTTTTAGGATGACATAGAACAGAGGTGGAAAAACTTACGGAGGCTGACAATCTATTTTCCTTTTTCTTAAAAGAAAAAAGAAACCCGTTGACCTTCAAGAGACTTGTAGTGATGGTCCATTGATTGGGGGAGGGGCGGGGGGGGCAGTTCTTTTGCCTCTCCTTTTTTGGGGGGGCGGGGAGCGTTTAAGCATTCTTTTGGTTTTGGTGCAAAAAAGGGAAAGTAAATTGCTTTGCCGAAATCAGCATTTTTTTTTCCAGTAAATTCAGCAGTGCAGTTTGGGGTGTATCGGGAGATAGAAGAGTGAATTGGGGACATGCGTGGGCCGGATTGTCTCTTCTTCTTTAGAGAGAGATGAAAGAATGAAATTATTGTTTCTTTTGGAGGGCCACTGTAACTGATCTTCTTATCTTGATTAGTAGCTTCTCAGGTTTAGTTTTCCTCACAGCCTGCCAGGCAGTTTGGTATAGTAGGTAAGGCACTGGCCTAGAAGCCAGGAGACTGTGAGTTCTAGTCTCATCTTAGGCATGAAACTGGCTGGTGAATCTTGGCCAATCACCAGGTGACTGGGAGTTCTAGTTTCTCCTAGCCATGAAAGGCAGTGAGGCGACTTTAGCTAATCACCAGGTGACTGGGAGTTCTACTCCTGTCCTAGGCATGAGAGCCAGCGAGGTGACTTTAGCTAGTCACCAGGTGACTGGGAGTTCTAGTCCTGTCCTAGGCATGAGAGCCAGCTAGGCGACTTTAGCTAGTCACCAGGTGACTGGGAGTTCTAGTCCTGTCCTAGGCATGAGAGCCAGCTAGGCGACTTTAGCTAGTCACCAGGTGACTGGGAGTTCTAGTCCTGTCCTAGGCATGAGAGCCAGCTAGGCGACTTTAGCTAGTCACCAGGTGACTGGGAGTTCTAGTCCTGTCCTAGGCATGAGAGCCAGCTAGGCGACTTTAGCTAGTCACCAGGTGACTGGGAGTTCTAGTCCTGTCCTAGGCATGAGAGCCAGCTAGGCGACTTTAGCTAGTCACCAGGTGACTGGGAGTTCTAGTCCTGTCCTAGGCATGAGAGCCAGCTAGGTGACTTTAGCTAGTCACCAGGTGACTGGGAGTTCTAGTCCTGTCCTAGGCATGAGAGCCAGCTAGGCGACTTTAGCTAGTCACCAGGTGACTGGGAGTTCTAGTCCTGTCCTAGGCATGAGAGCCAGCTAGGTGACTTTAGCTAGTCACCAGGTGACTGGGAGTTCTAGTCCTGTCCTAGGCATGAGAGCCAGCTAGGCGACTTTAGCTAGTCACCAGGTGACTGGGAGTTCTAGTCCTGTCCTAGGCATGAGAGCCAGCTAGGCGACTTTAGCTAGTCACCAGGTGACTGGGAGTTCTAGTCCTGTCCTAGGCATGAGAGCCAGCTAGGCGACTTTAGCTAGTCACCAGGTGACTGGGAGTTCTAGTCCTGTCCTAGGCATGAGAGCCAGCTAGGCGACTTTAGCTAGTCACCAGGTGACTGGGAGTTCTAGTCCTGTCCTAGGCATGAGAGCCAGCTAGGCGACTTTAGCTAGTCACCAGGTGACTGGGAGTTCTAGTCCTGTCCTAGGCATGAGAGCCAGCTAGGTGACTTTAGCTAGTCACCAGGTGACTGGGAGTTCTAGTCCTGTCCTAGGCATGAAAGCCAGCTAGGTGACTTTAGCTAATCACCAGGCGACTGGGAGTTCTAGTCCTGTCCTAGGCATGGAAAGCCATCTGGGTGACTTCGGGCCAGTCACTGTCTCTCAGCCCAACTCACCGCAAAGACTTGTGGGGAAAATAGAAGGAAGAAAGAGCATTAGGTCCATTTGGTGCCTTGAGTTATTTATAAAAACCACAAAGGCTGGATAAAAATATATATAAAATCTCCAAAACTGTGGTTGCTTCTGAAGAAGCCTGCAAGAGTAAACTCGGAATTCCAGAAAGACATCTGCTCATGCAGCCTAGCCAACTCCCATTGTAATCGTCAAACTCCCACAGGTGCTTTTTCAGGAGGCAGCTGGGCCTTTCCGGTTGTTCTGTTGAAGACGTTTCGCTTCTCATCCCAGAAGCTTCTTCAGCTCTGATGAACCCACCCTCCAAGTCAGAACGGAAGAAGCTTCTCGGGTGAGAGAAGCAAAACTTCTTCAACAGAAAAACCAGAAAGGCCCAGTTGCCTCTTGGAAAAAAGCCCCTTTGGGACCACCAGGTCCTGGATGACTGAGAAGGTCCATAGACGATCCTCAGCCTCCAGTCCCTTGCTTGTCAGGGCCCAAACTCCTGGAGGATCTGCAGAATGGCCAACCCGTCAGAAGCAAGGGACGCTGGATTTCTGTCTTCTCAAAAGGCTTTTCCTTCTTTCTGTTACCAAAGACGAAGGAAAGCCACTGGATTTTTCTTGGGTTTTTTTGTTCTTTTGACCTTGGAGTGGAAAAGGGCAGGCTGGGAAACTGGATGTCCAGTTTGTTTTTGTTTGTTTTTTAAGTTTACGTTGCAAGATAATCTCCTCTGTTTTAGTTTGCATGTTTTCTGCAAGCCTCTTTCACTCAGGCAGGCGTCCGTGAGGCGGAAACTGTGATAAAACTGCAAATTCTGGTTGGGGTGGAGATTGCTGGAGGTTTAAAATGGTCCCTCTCCCTTTAAAGCCAGAGTGTTTACAAAATATATATATATATATATATCCTGTGGACCACGGTAGGGGAGGGGATTTTGAGAATTTAAGGATCGAAATGGGGCCTTGCAGAACTCATTTTGCTGCTTTTTGGGGTGGGTGGGTGGGTGGGGAAATCTATTTTAAAAAATAGTTTAAGCTCACCAACTTCCAGAGAAGCATTTGAGCCAATGCATTGTTTTGTTTGAAAGGATCGTGTGAGTGTACAAGCCGCAAGGAAGAGACAATAGGTTAAAGCTCTGCAGACCTGTTTTGCACATACCTTTCCTTATATGTCAGGAGCCGGCCTCATTTGACTTTCTTAAATAATGTTTGGCATTACTGGATGCAGAAATTCTCATTTTTCCCTCCCTCCCCTCCTTTCTTATTTTTATTTCTTTTAAACCGTTCTTTGGAATTAGTCATTAAGCAAATGTAAGTGCTGGCAAAGGTCACATGTATATTACCGTACATTGACTTCCTTTCCTCCCTCCCTTTCTCTTCTCTCCTTCCTTCCTTTCCTCCCTCCCTCCCCTCCTCCCTTGTCTCTTCTCTCCTTCCTCCTTCCCTCCCTCTTCTCTCCTTCCTTCCCTCCCTCCCCTCCTCCCTCATCTCTTCTTCCTTCCTTTCCTCCCTCTCTCACTCCCTTTTCTCTCCTTCCTTCCTTTCCTCCTCCCTCTTCTCTCCTTCCTTCCCTCCCTCCCTCGTCTCTTCTCTCCTTCCTTCCTTCCTCCCTCTTCTCTCCTCCCTCCCTCCCTCCCTCCCTCGTCTCTTCTCTCCTTCCTTCCTTTCCTCCCTCTCTCACTCCCTTTTCTCTCCTTCCTTCCTTTCCTCACTCCCTCTTCTCTCCTCCCTCCCTCCCTTCCTCTCTTGTCTCTTCTCTCCTTCCTTCCTTTCCTCCCTCTCTCACTCCCTTTTCTCTCCTTCCTTCCTTTCCTCACTCCCTCTTCTCTCCTTCCTTCCCTCCCTCCCTTCCCCATTTGGTTCTTCGTTAGATTTATCTCTCCCGTTCCTTCCGTTGCTCAACACCACATGCAGGGCACTTTCTAGATAGAGCGGGTTGAAAGAAAGTGACCGGGCTCCGATAACTCTCCCTGCTCTTCCTTTCTATGGCCAAAGGTGGAACCGCGTGTCTGATCTCAGTCCAACCCCTTAACGGCTGGTGCCATGATTTAGTGACTGATTTATATCCAACCCTTGTTTTTATAAACAACTCAAGGCAACGGACATGCCTCCTCCTCCTACTTTCCTCACAACAATCCAGTGAGGTTTGTTCAGCTGAGAGACGGTGGCCGGCCCAAAGTCACCCAACCAGCTCTCGTACCAAAGGCAGGACGGGAATTTATACTTCCCTGCTGATTGCCCCAAAGTCACCCAAGCTGGTCTTTCATGCCTAAGATGAAACTACAGCTCTCAGCCTCCTGCTTTCTAGCCTGGCCTAATCCTGTAAGGAAGGCAGGAAGGAAACATTCTGGTGTTGCTTACAGAAACTGCCTCTCCGTTAACCCGTTTTACATTCTTGGCAGGACTGGACTTCCTGTCTTAGGAACTTCTCTGGAGTTTTTTTCCCCTCCTTTGCTGGTACTTTGCTTGTGTGGAGTGACCATTCAAAGTTACAATGGCACTGAAAAAAGTGACTTATGACCGTTTTTCACACTTACGACTGTTGCAGCATCCCCACAGTCACGAGAGGCCAGGCGAGGAGATGCGTGCCTCGATGTGAGGGATATTGAGTTGGCCACGCCCAGCCGAAAACATGACCACCAAGCCACACCCACCAACTTAGACACGCCCACAGAACCAGTTGTTAAATCATTTGAATCCCACCCTACCTAGTCGGCCTCCTGCACCACAGTGGTGGGGGGAGACCATTTTTGCCCTCTCCAGGCTCCGAAGGCTTTCCTTGAGCCTCTGGGAGGGTGAAAATGGGCTTGAGTTTGTATCTATTGTTTGCGCTTGTGTTGTTATGGTTGAAGCTGAAGTATTCATTGACAGGTAAGACGTTGCAATGTATGATTTTATATACTATACTTAGATCGGACCGAAGGCGGTATAGTTCTAGGTTTTCTAGGTCTAGAATTTCAAGTCTGGTGGCATAAGGTATTCTGCAACGAGTAGACGAGCGGAGAACTCTTCTTGTGAAATATTTCTGGACTTTTTCAATTGTGCTGATACATGATACACGATTTGGTTTCCAGACTGATGAGCTGTATTCAAGTATAGGTCTAGCAAATGTTTTGTATGCTCTAGTTAGTAGTGTGATATTACCAGAGAAGAAGCTACGTAGGATTAGATTAACAACTCAAATTCCCAAAGTCACTCCAATTTTGAGCAAAGTTGGTGCTTCCCCCACCCAAAAAAAACCTGCCGGGGCCTTTTCTTCTCCCTTCGTTGTCATTTAATAAATCCCCTGTTCTTTCCTTTTAAAGTAATTTGCAATGTGCGACTTCCGGCTCTCGGACTTATCAGCCTTAAGCCCCGTTTCCTGACCCTGTGCTTTTCTTGTGTTTTACTCCCGAAGCTGGTTGCAAGATCCGCCTCCAGGGTGATCACACCGCGGAGCGTCTGTTTGAAATAGCCGATGAGGAGCGGTGCTTGGAGTTCCTTGCCGAGGTGCTAAGAGTTCAGAAAGGTGATGATGCTTCCATTCCTTGTGATGTCATTAAGGAAACATAAGCGGGGGATGACCAGAGCTGGGGGTGACACGGGTGTCTCTCTTTCTTCCAGCGTCATCAAAAAACCCTTCCTCTCAATCTGTGGACCATGCCTCTTGGCACCAAGTGAAGGGCCTCTCTGGGCCCATTGAGCCCCTTCCTGCAGGTAAAGTGCTACCTGTCTTGTACGCTTCCTCCCACCCACCCACCCCTGGAAGTTCGTTTAGCAAACACATGTTGAATGCAGAAATTGCTCTTGCTTCCTGAAGAGAGGCGGCCTCGGGTTTCCCTCCCTGGAACAGTCTGGATGTCCTCTGGATGTCTGAGAGTCAGCTCCCAGAATCCCCACCCCACCCCCAGTTATCAAGGATGAGAATTCAAGTTGGAAAAACCCCAGGCTGCACCCAGAAGGAAGTTAACACGTTAAGACAACGGTTGCCGGAGGCGAATAGGAAACCATCACTTTTATGACATGGGGGCCATTTATAATGGTGACAAGGTGCAAATAGAAATAACACGTGGTTTCCACACGGCGAGGAAGATAAAGCAGGACTAGTTCACTTGATTACTTTCTTGGAAGAGGAAGATATGTTCTTATTTGGATATCACTTCTGGAATTGGTGCTTGCGAAGGAAGAAGGGAAAAAAAACGAAACTTTGATCTCTCTTTTGCTGATCAGAAAGATTTGGTGTTATAGAAATGTCTAGTTATATATTAATGTGTAAAAGCAAAACGTCGAGGCTGGAGTGTGTTTATCTTGTACTGAGCTAGGCAGAGCTGAAAGTCAAATCCCCACTTTTCTTTCTTTTTTCTCTTCCCCCTTGTATCCCACACCTCCTTTTCCCTGTTTCCCTGTTTCCTCCTTTAATCTCCTCTATTCTTTTCCTTCCTTCCTTCCTTCTTTCCTTCCTTCCTCCCTCTCTCCCTCCCTCCCTTCCTCCCTTTCTCTCTCTCTCTCTTTGAATTTTATATTTTATATAATCAAATAACTCGCTAGCCTTATTTCTTCCATTCTGCTGTTGAACTTCTTGGAAGATCTTCGAAGGCTCACTTGAAAGTTCTTTTATCTTTTTGTCCTGCCTTTCTTCAGGCCTTCTGGGGTTCGAGGACAATTTCAGCGCCATCAGCCTGGAGAAGAAAAGGAACTTGCAGAACCAGCAGATGAGCGCCCGCCGGGAGCCCCCACCTCCCCCCCAGCCTCCCAGCCGGTCGTAAGTCGTCTCAGGAGAAGGGTGCCCAGGGGTTCAGTGGCGAAGGGCGGTTATTGACACACACACCCATGCCTCGCCTCCTTTAGGCACTTCCGCGAGAAGGAGGCCACCAACAAGGACCCCCCCCAAGGCAGCAGCAGCACCATGCGCACGTTCTTCGCGCCGTCCACCCACACGCAATCTGGCCAGAGGGAAGGACTCATCAAGCACTTCGTCCTTAAGCGGGAGAAGGAGTACGTCAACCTGCGGAACTTCAGGTGAGGGCTGTGCAAAGGCACCTGGCAGGTTTAACCTTGGGAGAAGTGGCTTCCAGCATTGCAGGTCTGTTTCGAAGAAAAGACGGGAGAGTTGGGAGCAGGAGTGAGACACACACCCACAACCCAAGAAGTTTGATTCAGATAACAGATTAACAAGAGTTGGAAGGGGCCTTGTAGGTCATCCAGTCGAACCCCCGCTCCCAAGAAGGAGACCCCTACACCAGAGGTCCCCAAACTTCGCAACTATGTTGGCTGGAGAATTTGGGAGTTGAAGTCCACGGGTCTTCAAGTTTGGAGACCTCTGCCCTGCACCATTTCTGACATATGGCAGTCCAGTCGCTTCTTGAAAGCTTCCAGGGATGAAGCTTCCACAACTTCTGAAGGCAAATCATGTTCTGACCAAGGCTTTGTGAGACCGTAATTAAGCACACGCTTAGTCCAAACAACTGTTGTTTTATTTCAACGTTGGGAATTACATGCATTCCCAGCCCATAATCAGTCCCAAACAGTCTCTCGAGATAAGCACCCACCTTTCTCTCCTTTGAATGGCTGCCAACAGCTAAAGTGCCAAATGAACTGTAAAAAAAAAAAAACGACTGAACTACAAAGTCCACACAGAGCTTCAAGGTTTAATCCGAACAGAGTGAACAACTTTGCTTCCTGCAAAGGTTTCATCACCTTTGCACTTCCTTTATATCCTAGGGAAGGGGCAATCACTTCCCAGCCTTACTCCCAAGTTGCCCTTTTTGTCTCAGCTGCTCTCGCCTTCTGGCAGCTCTGTGCACACGCACACTGGGAACAGGCTCCCCTTGTTCCTCGGCCTCACTGCTGCCAGACTCCGGAGGCTCCAGAGGCAGCACCCCACTCCCAGATGGTCCTGACCCCATCTCTGTATCGGATGCAGGACCCTCATCCGAGTTCTCCCCAGACTCCTTGACTGGTCCCCGTTCTTCCCCGCTGTCCAATTCCACTGCCGTCTGCACAGGCTGCCGACAGACCACAACAAGGCATTCCATTGAATATAGAATAACAGAATTGGAAGGGATCTTGGAGGTCATCTAGTCCAACCCCACCCACCCAAGCAGGAGATCCCTACACCATATCTGACAGAGGGCAGTCCAGTCTCTTCCTGAAAAGCTTCCAGGGATGATGAAGCTCCCACAACTTCTGATTCCTAGGCGTGGAGTCTTTGGCAGGTAATTGTAGTCCTTGACGTACGACCACAATGGAGTCCCAACATTTCTGTGGTTAAGTGAGACATTTGCTAAGTGAGTTTTGCCCCGTTTTTACAGCCTGTCTTGTCCCCCCCAGTGGTTAAGCGAACCACTGCCGTTGGTAAGTTACTAACCTGGTTGTTGAGTGACATCTGTCTTCCCCCGTTGACTTCGCTCATCAGACGGGTCGCAAAAGGGGAACCAGGTGTCCGTGGGACACCACAGCGGTCATAAGAATGAACCAGATGCCAAGCTCCTGCATTTTGATCACACAAACACGGGGATGCTGCAAAGGTCGGAACTGTGAAACATGGTCATCTTTTTTTTGAGTGCCGTTGTAACTTTGAACGGTCGCTAAATGAACTATTGTAAACCTGTACTTTTTGGTTGTGAGTGCAGAGGGGCCAAGCTTCACGTTTATGTGGCTAGAATAGAATGGAATAGAATTCTTTAGTGACCAAGTGTGATTGGACACACAAGGAATTGGTCTTGGTGCAAATGCTCTCAGTGTCCATAAAAGAAAAGATACCTTCGTCAAGAGTCAAGAATCATAAAGTACAACACTTAGTAATAGTCATAGGGTACAATAAAGCAATCAAAACATACTAGGAAACAGTCAATAAGTAAGGATACAAGCGACAAAGTTACAGTCATACAGTCACAAGTTGGAGGGGATGGGTGATAAGGAGTGATGAGAAGATTAATAGTAATAGTAATGCAGACTTAGTAAATAGTTGGACAGTATTGAGGGAAATATTTGTTTAGCAGAGTGATGGCGTTCGGGGAAAAACTGTCCTTGTGTCTAGTTGTTCTGGTGTGCAGGGCTCTATAGTGTCGTTTTAAGGGTAGGAGTTGAAACAGTTTATGCCCAGGATGTGAGGGGTCTGTAGATATTTTCACAGCCCTCTTTTTGATTCGTGCAGGTCCTCGATGGAAGGCAGGTTGGTAGCCATTGTTTTTTTCTGCAGTCCTAATTATCCTCTGAATCTACTGATCTAGCCTGCCTCTGAAGCTTTTGAAGAAACTTCTTTTCATTGCTGGGGTTTTGAACTCTGACCTCTAGGGATTTGACCTGCCTTAATCAACTTAGCTTCCTCCTGTACGTTGCAGGTTTTTTATAGGGACGTGGAATGTCAACGGACAATCGCCAGATGGGAGTTTGGAGCCCTGGCTGATCTCAGACCCGGAGCCCCCAGACATCTACTGCATAGGGTGAGATCCCAAAGACTTAGCCTGCCCAAAGCAAGGCAATTTTAAGGCCTTTTTGACTTCCCTTTGCCACCACGGCTGTTCTGTTTCTCGTTTTGTTTTTTAACTGATTCTTTATTCACTCCAGTTCTATTCATTGCAACTGTTAGCTTTCAATTTGGCCCAGAGAGAAAAGTAATCTCCAGTATTTTGTCCTAGGGTTCTTCAGTGATAGCCCAGGGCTTGTAAGGGTCCACTTACCTCTGGGAGGGGAGGGAAAGGAAACAATAACCAGATTTATAAATGTTAAATACATACATTGTCTTGAGCTCCCTGGGGAAAGGATGGGTGGATGGATGAAGAGATAGACAATATTGGGCCAGTCATGGACTGCAATAAGAATTCTTCTTCCAAGAACGGGAGCAACTGGCTTTGGAAGTGACTGCATCCATAACAATAGCAATTAGACTTATATACCTCTTCACGGGGCTTTAAAGCTCTCTCTAAGCCGGTGTTTTTATTTAAGTTTTTTTTTTAATGTATATAAATATTAAATACGTGAACAGTGTGGTTTCTGGGTGTTAACTTTGATACCAAATAGTAATAATAAAATTGACAGTTTTGATCACCTTGCATTAATCATACTCGCATCTTTCTAATAACATAATACAGTCGTCTTTCAACTTCTTATCCTTTCATTGACCTGCTGATTTTAACATATAACAATATTTATCGTAGTATTTCCCCCTTTTCTAATTTCTACCTCTATTTCATCTCTTGATAACGCAAATCTTATGTTAATAAATATTCTATTTCTATCCCTCATCTCTTATCCATTTTGATTATATTAACTACATTAGTCATATCATTATAACAGCATAAATGTACAATTAAAGTTGTTAACAGTGTAACAGTTAGACTTATATACCACTTCGCAGTGCTTTTTTCAGCCCTCTCTAAGCGGTTTACAGAGTCAGCCTATTGTTCCCCCCAACAATCTGGGTCCTCATTTTTACCGACCTCAGAAGGCTGGAAGGCTGAGTCAACCTTGAGCCAGTCAGGAGCGAACAGCTGGCAGTGGGAATGCAAAGTTAACCTGCAATACTGCCTTCTAGCCAGCAGGGCTCTTCGAGCCGAGGAGGGCTGTTGTTGAGGCCGCGCTCAGCATCCGCCAAACTCTTTCCCCCTCCAGGTTCCAGGAGCTGGACCTGAGCACAGAAGCCTTCTTCTACTTCGACTCCAACAAAGAGCAAGAGTGGCTGACGGCGGTGGAGAAGGCTTTGCACCACAAAGCCAAGTACAAGAAAGTCAGTCCCATTCCCATTCATCCCGCCGATCAGGGCCGGTATGAGAGCGGGACGGCCATTCTAAGGTCCCCAATCTTTTAACAGGTGCAGCTGGTGCGCCTGGTTGGCATGATGTTGCTGGTCTTCGCCCGGAAGGAGCAGATCGACTTCATCAAAGACGTGGTGGCAGAGACGGTTGGCACCGGGATCATGGGCAAGATGGTAAGCGGGGGTCCCCCCCCCCGGCGTTGGATAATCCCCCAGGTTGTCTCCTCGTCGCCCTCCAACCGACGCTTTCCTTCTTGCTCTTCCTCCTCCCTTCTCTTCCCTTGCTTCTGTCCGGCCTCCTGCAGGGCAACAAGGGTGGCGTGGCGGTCAGGTTCGTCTTCCACAACACCAGCTTCTGCATCGTCAACTCCCACCTGGCTGCCCACGTGGAGAACTTCGAGCAGCGCAATCAGGACTATAAGGACATCTGCGCCCGCATGAGTTTCCAGGTTCCCGACCAAAACCTGCCCCAGCTGACCATCATGAAACACGAGTGCGTCCGAAGGGTGGGACACGGGGGTGGCGGGGAAGGGAGTTCAGCGAGGACTGCGTTGTTCATTTTGTTGAAGCAAGGTGGAAAGGAACGCGTTCGGCTCAGTGAAATAAACACAATCATTGACGCCCAAGCCATGAGTGGTGCGGTGGCCTAGAGGTGGAGCTCTCGCCTCAGAATCAGGAGGCTGTGAGTTTGATCCTAGGTAGGAAGCAGATATTTGTCTCTGTGGGCACAACTAGAATGTATCTGCTAAACAAAACCCCGCTCTGGTGTTAGGAAGGGCATCTGGCCATAAACGCTCAGCTCCATTCAGTTGCCCAGACTCCGCCCCACGGGGGATAATGGGGTAATTAAAAGAAGAAAACAATTAAAGATGGTGGTTGAAGGAAGAGCAGTAGCAATAGCACTTAAGAGTTATAAACCGCTTCATAGTGTTTTACAACCCTCTCTAAGTGGTTTACAGAGTCAGCCTATTGCCCCCAACAATCTAGGTCCTCATTTTACCCACCTCAGAAAAGCGGAACTTTGAGCCAGCCTTGAGACAGTGAGACTTGAACTGCTGGCAGCTGGCAGAATTAGCCCGTAATACTACATTTTAACCACTGTGCCACCATGGCTCTAATAGTTTCTCTGCTCTCTCTCGTATCTTTCAGCGTTGTCATCTGGCTGGGAGATCTGAACTACAGGCTTTGCCTCCCCGACTCCAATGATGTAAAGTCTCTAATCGTTAAAAACGAGCTTCAGAAACTGCTCACGTTTGACCAGGTGAGAGGGGAAAAGGTAGGGAGGAATTCCCTGGAGGTTTGACGTTGTTGTTTTTGTGTAAGTTGAACTTATCTATTCCCCTCCTCTTGGATAAGGGTCCTCCCCTATGAAACAGGCCTTTAGAACTCCTCCATCCCATGGTTTAATAATAGGATTTGTGAACATGGTGATGGTTGTGCCATCTGGAACTCATTTTGTTATCTGACAGTTGTCATTAGTGCAAAAGAATCTTAGTTTTGATATTAGTGTAACTCTTGTCTCGCAGCCAGTTGTCCTGTAAAATGAGATGGCTATGATGAGTTGGCCATGGCGAATTGTCATAGACCCACCACGATGTGCTTCCTACCTTTTGAACAAGGAAGGTTGAAACACCCCCCCCTCAAAGTCATGTGACAGGCAGTCTTAAGTTTTTCATGACCCTCGCTATCAATACGAGACGGTCTGGGTGATGTCAGCTGACTGACTTGTCTTTTGCCCTCAGCTGAACATTCAGCGTACCCAAAAAGCAGCTTTTGCTGATTTCACAGAAGGCGAAATCAAGTTTATCCCCACGTACAAATACGACTCTAAAACAGATCGCTGGGATTCCAGGTAAGAATCTCTCCCCAATAGTTCAATCCAGGTAAGAATTTTGCCCCAATAGTTTAATCCAGGTAAGACACTCGCCCCAATTGTTAAATCCAGGTAAGAATCTTGCCCAATAGTTCAATCCAGGTAAGAATCTCATCCCAATAGTTAAAGAGTTTGAAGAAATAATTAACAAGATACTAGAATGTGCAGAAATGGACAGACTGACATTAAAAATGAAAGAGAAAGATGATACAGAATATTATCAAACATGGAATCTATTTGATCAGTGGTTGGGAAAAAATGGGGGTGGAGATTGAGAACGTAACATGTATTATTAAGCAAATTGAATACCCAGACAGCATGATGTTTATTAAGCACTAAGAAATGTAATTAATAAAAAAATTAATAATTAAAAAAAAGTTAAAAGAATTTCCACCCACCCCGCCTGCCTGGGAATCTATGGTCTTGTACAAAAGTTTTGGGGTTTGGGGTTTTTTTTGGAAAAATGAGAAGATAGATCCCATACGAGGATGGATCCCGTGAATTAAAATTTGGTGTGGAGATCATGGAGGGTATTGTGGTGAGGATCCTGCAGGCTTCCAGAAGATCCCTGATACTGATCCTATCTCCTTCCAGTGGAAAATGTCGTGTCCCAGCTTGGTGTGACCGGATTCTCTGGAGAGGAGGCAACATCAGCCAGCTCCAATACCGCAGCCACATGGAACTAAAAACAAGCGACCACAAGCCCGTCAGCTCCCTCTTCCTCATAGGGGTAATTCCATTCAGTCGCTCAGTTCCTGACGTGTGGTCCCTGCTTGAAGCTGGTTGGATTATAGGGTGTTATGGCCTAGTGGCCGCCGGCCCCTCCAGTAGCCGAATCAGAGGAGGAGGAAGAGGTGTGGGAATCAGAGCCAGCATCAAGGCAACCTGAGAGCTCCGAGAGGAAAGAGGGAATGGAGCTGTCAGGGGGTGGGGGCAGAGCCTTGGCCGTCTGTCAGCCCTCAGATGGAGAGTCAACAGCCCCCAGGTCTGGAGGTGGCCGATGAGGAAGAAGAGGAACAGCTGGGTCCAGTGCCTGACGCTTGGATGCGCAGAAGGCAGAGGAGAGGAGAGCAGTGGAAATCTACGGGCCGGTCCTTGGGATGGAAGAGCCACCGCTGCTAGCAAAACCCCACCCTAACTCTGGGGATAACAGGCAGGGGGCGGAGACGAATAGCTGTGGCGGACAAATATTCATCTCCCTGTTGTCAGACACTGATAGCCCGAATTTCTGAATCCTGTCTGGGACTTATCAGAATTCTCTCTTGGAATCTGAGGTCG
This sequence comes from Pseudonaja textilis, assembly GCF_049901715.1. Taxonomy (NCBI): domain Eukaryota; kingdom Metazoa; phylum Chordata; class Lepidosauria; order Squamata; family Elapidae; genus Pseudonaja; species Pseudonaja textilis. Next base: position 11,689,448 of record NC_142001.1, read on the forward strand.
GACATGCCTTCTGAGAGAGGGAGGGAGGGAGAGGAGGGGGTGGAGAGAGAGAGTGTGTGTGTGTATGTGTGTGCGCTGCTGGAAGAAAGCGAGCGCACCTTCCAGAACTTCTTTTGCCTGTGTGGTGCGTTGGTGTCATTTCAGGGGGAAAAGAAATGAGCTTCGCTTTCCACAGGCACTTAGAGACTTAATTAGCCTGCTATGAGAGAGAAACTTTTTGCTGGGACTCCTAATAAGGGGAACATTGAGTTAATTACAGAGGGCTTGTTATGTTTGGCAGCTGGGTCAGAAAACAGAGTTAGCACAGCCTCCCTGGAAACAACCTTGTTCCTTTTCTACAGGGCCAGGTTGTAGAAGCTCTGGTCCACTCCAGAAATTCTGGGAGTTGGTCAGAGCTTGATCCAGGCAGGCGTCTCCATTCATTGCGAAGCCCTTTCTTCAAATCAAACGATCTTGCTTTTTCCCCAAAGGTGAAAGTTGTAGATGAGCGACGGTACCGGAAAGTATTTGAGGACATCGTTCGGATAATGGACAGGATGGAGAACGACTTCCTTCCGTCGGTGGAGCTGAGCAGGAGGGAGGTAAGGGAGAAAAATATATATATATATTATTTTTCCTTCCTCAAGAGGAAGGTTTTTCAGCCACGGGAAACTCCCATCTTGGGTGTCTTCCAGGTGTATTGGACTTCAGCTCCCATAAATAAATAAATCTCATGTGTGACCTTGGGACTTGAGTCCAACACACCTTCCAAGAAACATGGGGAAACGCCTGCCCCCAAGGTGAACCTGCTCCGGAAAGACCCAAATTCTTCAGAGGAAGGCCGATTCCTGATGTGGTAAAGGTTCCCCTCGCGTATCCGTGCTAGTCGTTTCCGGCTCTAGGGGACGCTGCTCATCTCCATTACAAAGCCGAAGAAGAGCCAGCGCTGTCCGAAGACGTCTCCGTGGTCATGTGGCCGGCATGACTACACGCCCAGGGCACACGGAACGCTGTTCCCTTCCCACCAAAGGGGTCCCTATTTTTCTACTTGCGTTTTTTTAACACGCTTTTGAACTGCTCGGTTGGCAGAAGCTGGGACAAGTCACGGGAGCTCACTTCCATTACGCGGTGCCAGGGATTCGAACCGCCGAACTGCTGACCTTCCTGATCGACAAACTCAGCGTCTTAGCCCCTGAGCCAATGCATCCCTGAAGTGGTAGTCTGAGCCAAATATCGTTCTTGTGAAAACTTAAAATAGAAGCCAGTTCTGGTGTTCAGAGCGGGTTCCCTTTTCTGCTGAAAAAATAATAATAATAACTCAGGTTTTGTGGGGTTTTTTTTCTTCTTCTCTTTTGTACCTGCAGTTCTCTTTTGAGAATGTAAAGTTTCGGCAACTGCAGAAGGAGAAATTCCAGATCACAAACAATGGCCAGGTCCCCTGCCACTTCTCCTTCATCCCCAAGCTCAACGACATGCAGTACTGCAAACCGTGGCTCCGTGCCGAACCCTGCGAAGGTTATTTGGAGCCAAGTGAGTCTTGAGAAATACGCTGGCATTCTAATTTTTTTTTTCTCTCCCCACCTCCCAATTCCTCTTCATGGTGGAACCGGTCCACCTTCAAGATTCGGTCTTGAAACTTTCAAGTGTCAACTTGTAAAACATTCCTAGGCCTGTTTCCAAGTTGTCATAAGAAAGACGTGTGTGTGTGTGTGTGTGTGTGTGTGTGTGTGACCTGAAGGGGCATATGGCAAATGAACTCAGAAGCAGATTCCAAGCTTATCTCACAAATATTGTAACTGAGGCAAAACCTGGTATTCTGGTTGGAGAACGTGATAGAATAGAATAGAATGGAATGGAATGGAATGAGAATAGGAATAGAATTGGAATAGGAATAGAATAGAATAGAATAGAATAGAATAGAATAGAATAGAATAGAATAGAATAGAATAGAATAGAATAGAATAGAATAGGAGTGGAGTGGAGTGGAGTGGAGTGGAGTGGAGTGGAGTGGAGTGGAGTGGAGTGGAATAAATAGAATAGAATAGAATAGAATAGAATAGAATAGAATAGAATAGAATAGAATTCTTTATTGGCCAAGTGTGATTGGACACATAAGGAATTTGTCTTGGTGCAAATACTCTCAGTATACATAAAAGAAAAGATACATTCGTCAGGAGTCGAGAATCATAAGGTATGACACTTAATGATAGTCATAGGGTACAATAAGCAATCAAATCATACTAGGAAACAGTCCATATAAATTGTGATACAAGCGACAAAATTACAGTCGTACAGTGATTGATGACACCCGGCCCATGAATGTGTTTCATTGGAGAATCAATTATGATCCACCCAGAGGGGTTGGGGGGGAAACAGGGTCATAGGTGATTGTAAATTACGTGTCTCAGAGTCGGCTTCATACAGGTCATGCCATCCTAATGCAGGCCTGCTCCTAATAAATCTTTTCAAGTTTTTTGAAGTTTGGCTCGAGGCTCATGATTTAATTAGGGCGATCGCTGGAATCCTGACATCACGGGTCTTCTCCCCTCCCAGATGAGACGGTGGACATCTCCTTGGACGTCTACGTCAGCAAGGACGCGGTGACCCTTCTCAATTCGGGGGAGGACAGGATCGAGGAGATCCTGGTCCTTCACCTGGACCGGGGCAAGGATTACTTCCTCACCATCAGCGGCAACTACCTGGTCAGCTGCTTCGGGACCTCCTTGGAAGCCCTGTGCCGGATGAGGCAGCCCATCCGTGAAGTCCCCGTCACCAAGCTCATTGACCTGGTAGGAAGAAGCTCCTGGGGGGAGCCTCCTGGGAGGTGGGATGGTAGCGGAACTCAAAACGGAGCGCCTCGCTTCCTCGCCCGCCTGCTCGAACCTCCTCCGCCCTTTCGTCCCTGCCAGCCGCAGCGGGGGACTTCAACCCTCCCCCCAATCGGCATCATGCAGCTTTTGCGTTTGCTTTCCTGTCGCGCTGCCCAAACCCTTCCCCCTCCGCGGTTCCTCTTCACGGAATCCGCAGATCTCCCTGTTTGCATCTGCCCTTTAACCCGAGCTTCCCTGCCTAGCGCTCGCTTTTGATCGCGTGCCATTTCCCCCACCATCTGGCTTCCTCATAGACGGTGGGTTCTTTTCTCTTGCTTTGGACTCTGTGCCAGTTTAACCCATGTCGTGTCTTCCCCCCTCTTTTTTCCTTTCCGCCTCTGCCTCCTCAATGTGCTCTCAGGGAGAGGACAGCGGCCTCGAAAAGGTAACGGGGCTGGGAAAGTCTTCCGCGGTTCTCTCGGTAGGTGGGGGGGGGGGAACAGACCGAGACACAACACAAAAGGGGGCGAGGCCCCGACTGGCGAGAAATGCAGAATATTTATTTATTTTTTGGCACTGAAGGTGAAGCAATCTGGAAGGCCGAATTACAGCATGGGGAACACACAGCTTGGTGGTGGCGTCCATGGGAGAAGATTGGAATTGTACATGTAGTCCTTGACGTACGGCCACAGTTGAGCCCCCAAAATTTTTCAGTCGCTAAGTGGGACATTTTTTTTCATCCCATATTTATGACTTTTCCACAGTTTTTTTTTTTAAGCGAATCACTGCAGATGTTAAGGTGTGATTTATCAGTGCTCGGCGAATCTGGCTCCTCCGTTGACTCTGCTCCTTGGAAGGTTGCAAAGGGGGATGGCATGACCAACTGCAACCATCATAAATAGGAGTCAGTTGCCAAGGGTCTGAATTTTAATCGGGGGACCATGGAAATGGCTGCAGCGGTCAAAAAAACGTGTCAAATGATCATAAGTCACTTTTTTCCCCAGTGTCGTGGTAACGTTGAATGATAGTTAAAAGAACTGCTGTGTACGTCAAGGACTGCCTGTAATAGATGCACAAGGGATCTATTAACACAAATGCCAAAAGGGATATGTGTTAGTGGTGTGATATGGTTGTTGGGTTTTTTTTGTTTTTTTGTTTATAAAAATCCGTTTTAAACCATATGAGAATTAAGAGCTTCTAGACCAACAGGAAGCAGCAATTCTACTGTGGTTTGGTCTCACCTTGATTTCTAAATCCACTCCTGGATTTTTATAAGAATCCAGGTAAATTGGAACCAGACTGAAAGAATGTAGTGAAGATGATTAGTGGCTGGAAAGAGAAGAGGAGAGGTTGTGACAACTGGCCATGTTTAACCCTACCTATTTCTCGAATCGGATGCCCTACAGAATGCTAGCTGCAAAGTCCAACAGGTTAGAACAGAGGTCTCCAAACCTGGCAACTTTTAAGACTTGTGGACTTCAACTCGCTTAGGTTAGAAGGTTGATGGCCAACTTCAAAGGAGGCTTGAGAAGACATACAGACTTAATGGTCCCAAATGCTGCTTCCAATTCAGTGGTTTTAGCAGAGGGGAGGACAATTATCTTGATTCGCCTTGCCTGGAAGGGGTATAATCAAGGACATCAGTGGGTTTAATCAGTTGGGTATTGATGGCCATAGTCAACCGTTGGGTATGAGCAATGACAACCAACAAAAGCAAAGTAGGGTTCCTGCATTGCCCATCCTCGCTCTAATGAGTCCTGCAGAAATTTCTTATCAGGGATTGGAAGGCAAACATCGGCAGATGCCAGAATAGATAAATTGAGGTTCCTCTTGCTCTCTTGTTTCTTCTTGTCACAGCAATCGCCATGCTTGCTTTTCTGTTCATAACAGGGTGACATTTGTTTTAAACAACCAAGAGAAACTTTTCTGGACTCCAAAACCATTTTAAGATGATTTTAAAAAAAGAAAAAAATGAAAGGAACCCTCCTTGCTTATTGTTTGAAAGTGCTGGGGGCAGCCGCCGAACCATCTATTGCTTGGGACGGATCTGAACTGACCTTGTGGTGCTTTCCCTCCCAGGGTCCACTGCGAGTTTATTTCAGGCCTTCCTTCTTTGAGCAGGCCAATTTGGGGTGGGAGACCCGCCATCCTGGTGTTGCTGCTATTAAAAAAAGAAGAACAATTCCCTCTCGATCGTCTGCCATTCCCCCGAGAGGAGACCGGGGAAGAGAACCGGCATTTTGCAATTGCAAAGGTCGCTTTTATGCGTGCTCTCAGGGATGCTGCAAAGCAAAGATGCTGTTGGTTGACTTTCCAGTGCGGGAGACAGAAAAAAAAAAACCGAAGCTCCTCTTAAGTATTTGGAGGTTCTGATGCCAGTTCATTCCCTTTTCAATCAGGAGAAGTCTCTTCTGAAGATGGTACCTCAGGACGAAGACTCGAACGATCGACCTTTGCACATACCCAAGGAGATCTGGCTCCTGGTGGATCACCTCTTCAAGAATGCCTGCCATCAGGTATGGTTCAGGAGCCACCTACGCCAGGGTGGTCTCCAAATTTGGCAACTCGTGGACTTCCAGAATTGAACTTCCTCGGGATAGGATAGGATAGGATAGGATAGATATTGGAATGAAAGAATAGGAATAGAATAGACAATAGAATTAGAATAGAATAGAACAGAACAGAACAGAACAGAACAGAACAGAACAGAACAGAACAGAATAGAATAGAATAGAATATTGGGAATGGAATGGAATGGAATGGAATAGAATAGAATAGAATAGAATAGAATAGAATAGAATAGAATAGAATAGAATAGAATAGAATAGAATAGAATAGAATATTGGGAATGGAGTGGAATGGAATTAGAATAGAATAGAAAATAGAAAAGGAATAGGAATAGAATAACAGCAGAATTGGAAGGGACCTTGGAGGTCTTCTAGTCCAACCCCTGCTTAGGCAGAGAAACCCTATACTATTTCAGACGAATGATTATCCAATCTCTTCTTCAAAACTTCCAGTGTTGGAGCATTTACAACTTCTGGAGGCAGGTTGTTCCACTGACTAATTGTTCTGTCAGGAAATTTCTCCTAGGTTGCTTCTCTCCTTGATGAGTTTCCACCCATTGCTTCTTGTTTTGCCCTCCCTCAGGTGCTTTAGACAATAGCTTCATTCCCTCTTCTTTGTGGCAGCCCCTGAGAGATTGGAGCACTGCTATCGTATCTCCCCTAGTCCTTTTCATCAAACTATAGACGTACTCAACTCATGCAACCATTCTTCATAAGTTTTAGCCTCCAGTCCCCTAATCATTGTTGCTCTTTGCACACTTTCCAGAGTCTCAACATCCTTTTTACATACAAATTGCCAAAGTTGGAGACCCCTGGTCTTAAGTCCACATGGGTTTATGCATCGTCATGGTTAAGTTTTGGCAAACAAATGGAAGTTTTAATTTGGCAATGAAAACTCTACCGTTTCTGTTCTAGATCATGGCTGGCTTTGTCCATCGCAACTAAGCGAATATTGTGGTTTACGAATCACAACGGTTAGAATTAACCCAGCAGGTTGAAGCAAAGGCAGGAGAGCCTGTATGATGTCCTAGTCTAGCATGTTTCATGAGTCCAGCACGAGTGTTACATGGGGCTTCTCTCTGGCAGGAGGATCTGTTCCAGACCCCTGGCATGCAAGAGGAACTGCAAGATATTATTGAGTGCCTGGACACCAGCATCCCGGAGTCAATCCGTATCCTTTTCCTGGACAAGAGGATCAAGCAGCTGGATTTAGTCTGGATCCCGTTTTTCTCTATCTGATGCCTCAAAGTGTCCCTAACCAGAGTACAGATAGTCCTTAAGTTATGGCCATAACAGAGTCTGCACGTTATGGTTTTTAAGTCGTAGAAGTCGTGAAATGGGGTCGGTCACACCAACAACCTCTATTTGATGTTTTTCATGGTGATCCTCCAGCAAACACTGCGCTTGTATGTGTCAGTGATGCAATCATTTGGCGAGCCCATTTTTTCCGTGGTTTTGCCAGGAAACCGGAAGGAAGTGCCAGGTTTCCGTCAAAACCATGGTAAAAAATGCGGCCACGTGACCACAAGGCACTGCAAACAGCCATAAGTGCAGCCATGTTTCCGAGGGTCCAAAATGACAGTCAGATGACCATGGGATGGATTTGGGATCCAGGCCATCAATTCTCTTTTTCAAGTAGGTTGCAACTTAAGAGTCGCTAAGAGAATGGTTGTAAGTCGAGGAATAATTGTTCCCCTGAGCCTGTGGGTTAGGTTGTAGGCTGAACCTACCTGGTAAAATAGGAGGAGGAAGCAGGGAGGGCTCTTCAACTGCTTGGGAGGAGAGAGAGAGTCAGACAGCAGTGGGGAGGTTGGGGAGGAACCTGGGCCATTCCTGGAGGCGGAGGAAGGCTCGGATGAGGGCTCTGCATCAGAGGCAGAGGTGGGGCCAGGGCAGGCTGGCAGTCATCAGCTGCCTTCGGGCTCGGACAGCAGTGAGGAGGAGGAGCTTCTGGAACCTGTTCCCAGCCTGCACATGAGCAGAGCTGCCAAAAGGAAGGCACAATTAAGAACTCGGGCTCAACATCGGAGGTGGATGATGAAGGGCCACTCCCATCAGGATTAAAAGAGAAGCAAAAGGGGAGGGGGCTTTTGCAGGAACCTACTCGTTCGTCTGTTCGTTCCAGCCTCATGAAGATTTTGTCTGTGTAACCCAGTCCTTCTCTGTCAGCACTGAGTGTGGAATTTTACCGGGCAGCGTTTCCAGGGTTGATAAAGGTCTGAGCTCATTAGTCTACCTTCGCAAGACTGTTTGCCAAGCCGTTGGCTGACTGTGAATGAAATAAATTCACATTAACGCAATAAAAGAGGTTTTTGCAGGGACTCAGAATTGACTTTGGGGAGGCCTAGGACAGAACAGTGGTGGCAGATATCTTCTTCCTTGACGGAAGACCTTCAGCTGGTAGCAATCACTCGGTGGCTGAAGCTCTGCTGATCTTCCTGGAGGCCCTTCCCGAGCCCGTCATCTGCTACGAACTCTACCAGCGCTGCCTTGACTGCTCCCAGGATAGTCGCCTCTGCCGGCAGGTAGGGCCCCGGAGGTCATTCGTCTCGGTTCATCCTGGTTCTCGTTTCCTCCTTTCAGCAGGGGAGGGACCGAGTTTTAGTTCCCTGTTGGCATCAGTATCTGCAGCGAGCCCAACTCTGTAAGTAAGTAGGACGTGGCCAGCAGTTCTCTTGCCTCTTTCACACACTCCTCGGTACCAGCACGGACCATCCAGGGCAGAGGTCGGCAACCTTAAACACTAAGAGCCACAAAGGTCCTAATTGAAATCCCCCTCCCCGCCCCCCATTAAATTCTGGGGCCGAACGTAAGTCCAGTTCCCCCACCCTAGAGTCTCATCCTAGTGCTGTGTCTTTTTTCCTCTACCTGTCCTAACCGAAAGCCCTACCAATTGTGGAGCTGACCGGCAACAGAGAGCCGCAGCAGAGGGATGAAAGAGCCACATGCGGCTGTAGAGCCGCAGGTTGCTAACCTCTAGTCCAGGGATATGCACAGAGGCTCCCATTCCCTCCTCTCTGTGTGGTAAGCAGAGACCCAGTATTGAGGGTCAGTACTGTTAACTCCTCTCCAGCGTAGGTGCTGTGGTCGTAATTATCACTCCTTCCTTTATAAGAGCCATGGTGCAGTGGTTAGAATGCAGTACTGCAGGCTGCCTCTGTCCACTGCCAGCGGTTCGATTCTGACCGGCTCAAGGTTGACTCAGCCTTCCATCCTTCCTGAGGTTGGTCAAATGAGGACCCAGTGTTGTGGTCCACCGTCAGCGAAGACGGCAGCAGAGTCGGACAGCGGGGAGGAACATGGGCCAGTCCGGGAGTCTGGGGAGAGCTCGGCCGAGGCTCCTGCATCCGATGCAGATGGGGCCAGGACCATCTGGGAGTTAATGTGCTGACTCCAGAGCCTCCAGAATCTGACAGCAGCAAGGCAGAGGAACAGGGGGAGACTGTTCCCAGTGCATGCACACGCAGAGCTGCCAGAAGGCAAGAACAGTTAAGACGAAAGGGGCGACTTGGGAATAAGGCTTGGAGGTGATTGGCCCCTCCCATCAGACATAAAGGAGGAGCAAAGGGACAGGAACCTTTGCAGGAAGCAACGTCGTTCGCTCTGTTCGGATTAAACCTTGAAGCTCTGTGTGGACTTTGTATTCCATTTGGCTTTTTACAGTTAATTTGGCACTTTAGTTGTTGGCAGCAATTCAAAGGAGAGAAAGATGGGTGCTTATCTCAAGGGACTGTTTGGGACTCATTACGGGCTGGGAATGAACATAATTCCCAGCTGTTGAAATAAAAAGAGGTTTGTTTGGACTAAGCGTGTGCTTAATTGTGGTCTCAGGAAGCCTTGGTCAGAATACCCAGATTGTTGGGGGCAACTAAACTGCTCCAAGCGTGCTGCCAAATGTTATGGAGCTGCACATAAGTGCTATTGCTATCACTTTTCCAGGTTATTAGCCTGTTACCACGCTCACACCGGAACGTCTTCCGCTACGTGATGGCCTTCCTGCGAGAACTTCTGAAGTACTCCGAGAGCAACAACGTCAGTGCCAACATGCTAGGTGAGAACCAACCGAGTGGACCGGGTGGGGGGGGGGGCTCTCCCCCCCCTTTCCAGCCCTTCTTATCACCCAAACGTTTGCTTCCTCCCAGCCACCCTCTTTGCCAGCCTCCTGCTGCGGCCTCCGCCCAACCTGGTGTCCAAGCAGACTTTACAAGATCGCCAGCGAGCCAACAGCTTCATCCTGGGCTTCCTGCTGGGAGCAGACGACTACTAAAGACCTGGCGTTGCATGCTGTGAGCCAGCCGAGTGGCCAGGGAGGAGGAGGAGGAGAGCCCAGAGGGTCTGGGCTCCGGGACAGTTTACTACAGGGATTAAGAGGCTTTCCAACACTGCGTGCGATTCCCTGTTCCTAAATTTCATCTGTGCCGGTCGCTGGTGGTAGAAGCAGGAGGGTTCCTGGTGGTTTAGCAAACAGCCCGTTTGCTGATCTCGGCCGGCAGGCGGTAACCGTTCCGTCCACTCCCAGTCTAGTACTGTATTTCCCCATCTTTTGTTCCACCAGTTTTATCCTCTTTTAAGTCGTGACGAGGGCCAGGATCTTTTCTCTCTTAGGGAGGACAAGCAAAAGCCTCGTTCATCTCTTCGCCTGCTTTTGTACAGTCCAGTTGTCTGCTCCCATCTGTGGCCCTTGCTCTCCACTCACCTGGCCTCCCACTGTAGTAGGTTGTATTTCACACAAACAAAAAAAAAAACCTTGTATTTCACAAAACACCACACACTGCCAAAGGAGAGGGGGAGGTGGGAGCAGCAGATCCCTGGCTTTCAAGCGAGGTCCACGGGCGAATCCGGGTAATTGGTTTCCCCTTCCTTTGAAGTTTCTGCAACTTTTGTCTTTCCGGTTGTCCGTTTTCAGGTTTCTGTACTTTGTGCATATTCACTCTTTCCCTCTCTCTCTCTCTCTCTCTCTCCTTTTTTTTTTAAACTGTATAATTTATTGGGAAAGTTGTTTCAAAATAAATCCGCATTGTGCAAAAGGTGTCTTGGTGTTTGTCGGCAAGGAGCGGAGCGGTTGAGGGCTTCTCCAGAGATCTGTCGGGGATCCTTAGCGAGGCTGGAATGGAGATTTTTGGAAACCTTCCAAATCTTAGAAAAGGGGAATCAGTTCCACGAAACAATGCGGCTCCTTATACAAGGACAACCTGGTGCTTCGGTAACCCTGCTTTATGCGGTGGAAACAAACCACCTGGTTTGGGTTGACCTGTGTTTAACAAGCCATAATATCCTTATTTTTCTTTCCTCTTTCCTTTTCTCCATTCCTGTCCTTTCCTGCATGGTCAAATGCAAAAGGGGACACATTTGTCCTTTTGTTTTTAGTTTGTTTTGATAGCCCTCTGACAGCGAAAACAAAGCCCTGTGGGTTGCATGCAGGGAGGGGCCCCTGCAACCCATTTTTCGGCAGGACGGCCTCCTGCAGATTTCTGCCAGTGAAAATGGAGCTCAGGGGGCCACGTGTGCATCCCCCCAAGCTCCATTTTCACCGGCAGAGGCACTGCGGGCCAGTCCTTTGCTGTTTCCAGGCGGGCCCCATGGGCCAGATTTAAGCACCCTACAGGCCTGATCCAGCCCGCAGGCCTGAGTTTGACACCACTGTTTTTTGGGCCTCACCCATCTCTTCTTAGGTGTGCCTTACCTCTTCTTCCAAGGCCTCGTTTGCATTGATGCAAGGCTTGCTCCTTTTCTACGCCAAAACCTCCACACTTAGTGCCGTGATGGCGAACCTATGTCAGGTGTGCCACAGATGGCACGCAGAGCCATTTGTGCCGGCACGCGAGCTGAGGCAAACTTACCTCACTGCGCGTGTACATGCCTCACAGCTAATTTTCGGCCGGTTTGAGGCCTTTTTCAGGCCTCCCAAAGGCTTGAGGAAGGCTTCTGCAGGCTTCTACAAGCTTTGTAGGCCGAAATCTAACCCTGTTTCGTCCCTTCCGGTATTTTCAGAAAAACAGGAAGTGGTGAAACGGGGCTAGCTTTCGGCCTACAAAGCTTGTAGAAGCCTGCAGAAGCCTTCCTCAAGCCTTTGGGAGGCCCGGAAAAGGCCTCAAGCAGGCCGAAAATCAGCTGCGTGGCGCAGCGCAGCTAAGGGGGGGGGATTGTGTGCGCATGAATAGGGGACATGGTGGGGGCACACATTACCTTCTGGGTGCTGGCATGTGAGTGTAAGCATGCAAGTGCACAACACAATTTTTGGCACAGGAGCCCAAAAAGGTTAGCCACCACTGCTTTAAGCGATTTTGATAACCTCAGAACACGGAGGCTGCTGGGATTCCTTGACTCAAGCAATTGCACGGAGGGCCGCTGATGAAATTTGGTTGCACTGATAGGTTCCAAGTCACTGGGCACGTTGGCTTCCTCCAGATGGAAGCCGACGTCGGAATACCCAAAATTGTGGGCTGTGGGAGAGAAGTGTTTTCTGCTTCGCCAGGCTTGGGTCTGTGTGAAATCCTCCTTGCAATGCTTGGGAGCTTTTTTGCAGGAGGATTTCTAATATAAGGGCAGGGTGAGGGCGAAGGGAGGAAAAAGGGTCAGTCCATGAATCTTGTGAAGAAGGATTGGAAATTATGTGAAGGAATAACAGGTGCAATTTATTTTTCCAGTTTTGTTTACACACACACAAACACAAAATGGTTTTAATCAAGATTCCTTTAAGGAAGCTTGTAACCTCCCAAGTCTTTCCTACTTCACAAAAATCCAGGAATGCCTCTTTCAAAAGAGAAATTTCAAAGCCTCTCTTGAGATTCCTAATTTGCTGGTATATCTGAGGAGAGAGAAAGACAGAACTTTCATTTGGGTGATTGGCCTATAAAAATATATTCAACCCAATAAACGGCAAGAACCGTTGGTAAAACAACTGCCATCCTTTCTCAGATTGGCTTGAAATTAGAGGCCAGGATTCTTTTTTAAAAATTGCTAGGGGTTATTAATAATCCATCTGCAGGACCTGTCATCTCCTGGGCGCTCAGGAGAACATTGAGGTCAGCTCTCTTGGTGAGCTTTGCTCTCCTGCTGCCACCCCACAACGATGTGTTCCCTAGCTGCGTGTCGAAAGTGGTGCATCAGACACACTGTGCTTCTGTAGAACAGTTTTCTATTTGCTGATGGATGGATGGATGGTTAGATAAGCTGCAGGAGAGGCATTTCAGCCACTTGGACTGTCTGTGTTCCAAGTCCCAAGGAAAAAGATGCTTCTTCTAGCTTGTGAGGCTTTTAAGGGTCACTCTGGGTTGCTTCTTCCTCCACTGCATCCACTTTCTCATTCAAATTGTCTCAGCGGTTCGAATCCCTAGCGCCATGTAATGGAATGAGCTCCTGTTACTTGTCCCAGCTTCTGGCAACTTAGCAGTTCAAAAACACGTAAAAAATGCAAGTAGAAAAATAGGGACCCCTTTGGTAGGAAGGAAACAGTGTTCTGTGCGCCTGCGGTGTGTAGTCATACCGGCCACATGATCACGGAGATGTCTTCGGACAGCGCTGGCTCTTCGGCTTTGGAACGGAGATGAGCACCGTCCCCTAGAACCAGAAACGACTAGCATCTAGGTGCGAGGGGAATCTTTACTTTACCTAAAGTTTGTCAACTCTAGCAGGAAGACAAAAACCTAGCTAGAGTTCTTCCCTGATCTGTTACTGAACAATGACCAGCTGACTTCATTTGCAGCGTGTTGCCTTTTGAAGAATGTTCAAAACATTTGCCGGTCCAAAGTATTGACTTAGTAGCCTATTATCTGGTAGCCTAAGGGATAAACCTCCCAGGTGGTGTCCATTTAATGTTATGGGTTGCAGCTAGCCCCCCATATAGCAAGGGAAGAACACTGGGTAAAAACTAAAAAAAAAATTGGAACAGATTGAGTTAAAGTCACCTCTGAGCCACTGGACACTGTGGTTGAATGATGCATTTTTGGGTCATTCTGTTAGCTGGGATTTCCCAGTTTTCTGCTGATTCATAAACTGACCTTATGTCGGTTGAGTTTGCACAACCTTCTAAGATAAATGGTGGTCGGCCGGTTTGTGGTGGAGGGTTGCGAGAGCAATAGCCAGCCCTGGGTGCAGTGGGAGGCTTGCAAACTCATTCATCTTGAATGCGATCCTTATTTTGCAAGGGCTGGCTAAAAGAACCCAATTCACCTTGGCTGATCCCGAGGGACAGCAAGCGAAATTAGATGTTCGCTTTCATTTGGATTCTTAGCTTGAGTTGGGTTCTTTTTTTTTCCCCAAATACATTTTTTATTTTTCAGTGTAAACATACATATTTTGTAGGCGTTGCATTGACTGGGTCAAATCTTTTTTTAAGCAACAGTAACAATAATAATACAAATAGGTATGTGTAATTCTAATCTTCCAACTTCCACAACTTCAACAAAGATTATCTTTCCATAATCCATTCCTCCTTTTCCCATTAGTTCATTTAAACAGAAATAACATTTCGTTGCACCTTGTTTTGATAGTCCCTAAGTACTATTATTTAATATTTTTGGAGAATTATTCATAGTTCCACTATAACTTCAATATTCCAATTGCGTAGGGTTAATAATAATGCTAAATATTAACAATTATTTAACCAATTCCGGAAGTGTATCTCAAAATCCCACACAATTTCTAGTCCTTAATATTTTGAATTCATAATATATTTTAACACACTATTAATATATTAACCATACAGTTTAATTGCTTGAATTGGATTCAAAGACCCACCGCTGTGATTCTGTGCAAGAATTACTGCTTTACTCTAATACAGGGGTCTCCAACCTTGGCAACTTTAAGCCTGGAGGACTTCAATTCCCAGAATCCCCCAGCCAGCTTTGCTAACCTACAAGCTTTGCTGGCTGGGGGATTCTGGGAGTTGAAGTCCTCCAGGCTTAAAGTTGCCAAGGTTGGAGACCTCTGCGCTAATATGCTCTTTGCATGAATGTTCAGAAGACATTAGAATCCATTGTGGGTCATCCTTCCTCCCTCATTTGCTACAGAGCCATCCCGCATCTGTGCTTCTCTTCTTTGCAAACCGGTCAGAATCCTGGATTCTAGCAAAGGTGACCAGCCTCACCAGAGAGTTTTGGATGAGCAACTGGGGGGGGACGGGACTGAAAAGAAGCAACATGAAATCCCTGCTGTTGCCATGACAGTTGTCCCCATGGTTGAATCTCCGTGGTCTATAATAACACCATCTTCGTGACGTACCATGTGCTCTTGAATTTCATAGCTTGCTAAATTGGGGCATCGATCGAGCAGAGTAATAACCATTATTATTATTATTATTATTATTATTATTATTATTATTATTATTATATTTATTTATTTATTTATTTATTTATTTATTTATTTATTTATTATTATTATTATCAAACTGTCTAAAGAGTAAAAGGGGAAATTTTGCACCTCCAAGACAATCCTCTCTAGCACCTTCATTGTTTCTTGCTTCCATTTGGTTTCTGTTGGCCATCTTCTTAAGACATAGGCATCTATGTGACACACAGAGGCTCATGTTTTGTTTGTGGCAAGATGGGTAGCAAAGTATTTAAAAAATAAAGTAAACCCACCCTCTCGACAAAGGGAAGGCAAGCCAAGTTGGAGCTGGCATGAGCTGTCTGATTTCTCATGTATGACAGTTACAACAATTGTGTAAATCAGACACTTTGGGCAGCAACTATTTTGCAAGGCAACCCATGTGTTTATCACTTTCCATGCTGGATTTGCCATCTTATTTCCCATGAGAACTCCATCACCTCTGGTCCAGAGGTGGTACTCAGCCGGTTCTGATCAGTTCTGGAGAACCGGTAGCGTAAATTTTGAGTAGTCTGGAGAACCGGCAAATGCCACCTCTGACTGGCCCCGGCCCCATCTATTCTCTGCCTCCGGAGTCCCAGCTGATCGGCTGGGTCTTCTTTGGTTGCCCTGCACAGGAGAACAGAGCTGGAAAGCAGGTTAGTGGGGTGGGGAGGGAATGGGGATTTTGCAGTAACCTTTCCCTGCAATGCCCACCAGGCCACGCCCACCAAGCCACGCATACAGAACCGGTAGTAAAAAAAAAAATTAATCCCACCAATGCTCTGGTTGTGTTCGGGCTGATTCAATTCAGTGCAATATTCTTTACTTTCTAGCTTGGTTGTTTTCTCAGGAAGAATGCCAATTTTACGAATTGCAAAACTGCCTTTTTGCAGGTTTAAGAAAAATAATCATGTCACCACAGTACAAAAAAGATGTTGAGACTCTAGAAAGAGTGCAGAGAAAAGCAACCAAGATGATTTGGGGACTGGAGGCTAAAACATACGATGCACGGTTGCAGGAACTGGATCTGGCTAGTCTAGTGAAGAGAAGGACCAGGGGAGGCAGGATAGCTGTCTTCCAATATTTGAGGGGCTGCCACACAGAGGAAGGGGTCAAGCTATTCTCCAAGGCATCCAGACAAGGAATAATGGATGGAAACTGAACAAGGAGAGATTCAACCTGGAAATATGGAGACATGTTCTGACAGTGAGAACAATCAACCCATGGAACACAAGTTGCCTTCGGAAGTTGTGGGAGTTTCATCCCTAGAGACTTTCAAGAAGAGACTGGACTTCCATCTGTCAGAAATGGTGTAGGATCTCCTGCTTGGGCGGGGGTTGGACTAGATGGCCTATAAGGTCCCTTCCAACTCTGCTATTCTATTCTTATTCTGCATTCTATTCTATTCTATTCTATTCTATTCTATTCTATTCTATTCTATTCTATTCTATTCATGTTGCCTTTCCCTGTCTCTGGTAATTCAATCCCTAAATTGGATGAAATCTTGTAGAAACTCCCGAATAAAACAATTTGCCACAAGATGGAGCTCTGAGCATTTGAAGAAAGAAAATTAGAGTTCCCGTTTTTCAGATGGAATTCCCTGAGTGGCATGCATACACACACACACACACACACATACACATATATCATCCGGCTTTGCAGCAGCTGGTCCCTCTATTTTCCAAATTGTGGACCATTAATTCCACAAATCACAAAAGCTTCCATTCCAATGTCAAAATCTACCCTCTTTCTCTCTGTCCTGGTTTAACCCCCCCGGGCCTGTAATGGACATACAGAAAAGCACAAGAAATTTTGGAAGCACCTTTTTTTCCCAGTAACCTATATTTAATTGAACGGCATTATGAGAGGCAATTCTCCATCAGATGAGATTTTAAAAATGCAAATATTTCAGCTCCGTGAAATATTTTTAAGCTCCTTGAGGGTAATGAAGAGAGAATGTTGCCTAAATTTCAGTATTCAAATTTTGATTCAGAAATGTTGAATCACTTTAATCAGTTCTGAAGGATATCGGTTAGTAATCAAATGGAAATTCCTTCCTTTTGATCATCTAGATTCTAGAACTAACAGACTCCAAGCCCAATATTTTCAGTGCAAAAACCCGGTTTTTTTTTTTACACTTGTCCATGTTCGAATTTAGGTCAAGCAAACGTTGAATTAGAATTTTATTTTTATTTTTGGCAAATAACTTTCCCCCCCTCCACCCTTTTCCTGTTGTGTTTTCAAACAGCTGCTTGATGGGATTACACCCAGAACTGCATATCTGCAGTTTCAAAAAAGAAGAAGAAAAATGCAGCATTTATCTTTAATTGTGGGAATTTTGAAGTCTCAGTCGAAGTCTATTAAACTCGTTCATATATTCTTGTACACAACCTTGAGCACAATGGAGCCACATAATTAGTGCGCCTAATTCTGTTCTTTTGCCTTCCCCAGCTTACCAAATCTGGATTTCTTTATTTCTTAAGCCCCTTGGCCTTTCCCTACAAGGAATGCCATCGTAATACAACGTCAAAGACCGTGGAATTAGGCTTAAGCTATGGTTAGGGATCCTCATAGATGAGGTGGGTGCATGCCTGTAGCCTAGTACAGCTTGAACTGGTAGTGAGTGAAGTCAACACTCGTAGACATTTTTTGAAGAAAGGAAAAGATCACCAACAAAATGGTAAAATTGCACCCACAGCTTACAAGATTGCAAGATGATTTGACCGAGGAGTATTTGGACATTCTAAAGAATTGTGGCTGGACTCTCTTGTTACACTATGCTTGTGAATTACGCTAGCACTGCCAGGTAGTTTGTTCTGTGGAAAGAAGAAACATTGTCGAGAGTATGCAAGGACGAAAATCGAATTAAATGACGGAGGAAGGAGACCAGCGAGCAAGGAGGAACAATAGAGGAGGATGTGGCTGAAGGGTCTAGCCTCCCTTAAGCTTCTTAGTTCAGGGAGGATCCTGAACAGGTTGAGAGTTGGAGTGTCCAAGTGTGAAACCTCCAATGGAGGCTCTTAACAGAGAAAAACTTAGTGTGGGAATGTGGAAACACACAGAGCTCAGCTCATCTGCTGGTATTTCGGCTACTACCAGAAACATGTACATGTAAAGGAGGAGGAGGAAGAAGAAGAGGAGGAGGAGGAGGAGGAGGAGGAGGGGAGGAGGAGGAGGAGGAGGAGGAGGAGGAGGAGGAGGAGGAGGAGGAGGAGGAGGAGGAGGAGGAGGAAAGGAAGGGAGGGAGGGAGGAAGGAAGGAAGAAAGGGAGGGAAAGAAAGAAAGAGGAGGAGGAAAGAAAGAAAGAAAAAAAAGAAAGAGGAGGAAGAGGAGGAAGGAAGAAAGGAAAGAAGAAAGAAAAAGAAAGAAAGAAAGAAAGAAAGAAAGAAAGGAAGGAAGGAAGGAAGGAAGGAAGGAAGGAAGGAAGGAAGGAAGGAAAGAAAGAAAGAAAGAAAGAAAGAAAGAAAGAAAGAAAGAAAGAAAGAAAGAAAGAAAGAAAGAGAAAGAAAGAAAGAGAAAGAAAGAAGGAGGAGGAGGAAAGAAAGAAAGAAAGAAAGAAAGAAAGAAAGAAAGAAAGAAAGAAAGAAAGAAAGAGAAAGAAAGAAGGAGGAGGAAAGAAAGAAAGAAAGAAAGAAAGAAAGAAAGAAAGAAAGAAAGAAAGAAAGAAAGAAAGAAAGAAAGAAAGAAAGAGGAGGAAGGAAGAGGAGGAGGAAGAAGAAGAAGAAGGAGAAGGGGAGGAGGAAAAGGAGAATTATTATTTTACAGGTAGTCCAGAATTTGAGACCAGCATTTCCATTCATAAGCAAGTGAGTAGCCCCAGATTTTACAACTCTTTCTGCCTTGGTTGTTAAATGAATCCCTGCACCTGAATCACATGGTCGTTAAGCGAATCCAGTCTCCCCACCTCTGCTTGGAGGTACCTGCTGGAAAGGTCACAAGTTGTGATCCCATCACCCTGGGATGCTGCAACTGTTTCAAATACATGCTGATTGCCGAGCCTGGGGAGATGCAACGGTTGTAAGGGCGAGGACCTGTTGTAAGTCCCTTTTTTTCAGTGCCGTTGTGCCTTCGAATGGGTTGCTAACCGGATGGACTCTCAAGTCGAGGACAACCGATATTTATTGCCTGTAACACAGCTCACGGGCTACCCAACAGGGTTGGCCAAAAGTGGCACTCCGTGACAGCAGCAAGGTAGCATCACAAATCAGCAAGGTAGCATCACAGATATAGAGGGTGGTGTGCGAAGCAGCGGCTGTGGGTTTCCATGTGAAGTGAGGTCTTCCAGACAGAGATGGGGAAATCTTTAGAACAGCCCCAGTGCATCCTGCACCCCTCTGATAAAGAGAAAAGAAGGGAGGATACTATAGGATTGGAAATAAAAGCAGAGGAGACGAGAAGGGAGAAGGGAGGATAGGAAAGGATTGGAAATAAAGGCAGAAGGGAGTGGAAGAGGGGAAGGAAAGAGGAGAAGAGAAGAGAAGAGAGAAGGGTGGGGTGGGGAAGATAGGAAAGGATTGAAAATAAAGGCAGAGAGGAAGGGAGGGGACAGAAAAGAGGAAGGGGATGGAAGAGGAGGAGAGAAGTGAAGAAAAATGAAAGAAGAGAAGAAAAGAGAAGAGAAGAGAAGAGAAGAGAAGAGAAGAGAAGAGAAGGGAAGAGAAGAGAAGAGAAGAGAAGAGAAGAGAAAACAAAGACCATCTTATGATTGCAACAAATAATAATCATGATAAGGTTTATATTTCTTTCGTATCTCTTTATTATAAAGCTATATTTACATAGAACAAACCTTTACAGAAACACACACTGGTAACCGAGTTACCAACAAGGGTTTAAGCAAGTAGGCATCCCTAGCTGGCATAAATTAGTGTTCTTTACAAAGGAAAGCCACCTGGAAAAAAATAATAATAACACAGATGGGAGCTGCCACACCAGGCTTCTGCGCAGCTCCTCCCCGTGGCCCAACACACACACACACACACACACACAGAAGTGCAAAACAAGAAGAGCACAGGGCAAATTCTTTTACAGCCCGGGGGATGTTTTGCTTTGCAAGTGCTAAAGCCCAAGCTAGAGGTCTTTGGTGAGAAGGTTCCTTCAAGGCAAAATGCAGTTGCAACGAAACGACTTATAGAGCATATTGCATGCATCGAAAGAGCTTCCATGCCTGTTCCGGTTGCGTTTGCAACCTCCCTCTGGTTGCGTTTACAACCGCCCATCTTATTAGCTGAGCTCAGCAAGAGGGAGGAGGGAAGTGCCATCGCAGGAGGCCACTGACCAAAGAAGACACGATCTGAATAGTAGCTTGTCCATTCTTGACTTCTGAGGGGGGGTTGTTTTCCCCTATGGACGGTTGAGCGATGGGACTTCATCTTCCTGCCCATTGCAGCTGCCACTATTTAAAGAAAGGGTAAGGTTCAAACAAGAGGTCGTAACCTTGGCTCAGGATGGAGGGTAAACAGATAAACAGATAATCAGAGTTGGAAGGGACCTTGTAGGTCATCGAGTCCAACCCCCTGCCCAAGCGGAAGACCCTACACCATGTCTGACAGATGGGAGTCCAATCTCTTCTTGAAAGTCTCAAGTGATGAAGCTCCCACAACTTCCGAAGGCAACTTCTGTTCCATGGGTTGATTGTTCTCACTGTCAGAAAGTTTCTCCTTATTTCCAGGTTGAATCTCTCCTTGTTCAGTTTCCATCCATTGTTCCTTGTCTGGCCTACAGCTTGACCCCTTCCTCCTCTCTGTGGCACCCCTCAAATATTGGAACACTGCTCTCCTGTCTCCCCTGGTCCATCTCTTCCCTAAATTAGCCAGGCCTGGTTCCTGTAAGGGTGGAGAAGACTATAAGAAACGGGGCCCATCTAAGTTGGGCAAAACTTAGGTTTTTTGGGGAGGTGGGGAAAAGGACGGATGATCTTGTGCAGGGAAGACGTTTTAGAAAGTAGCACGTGGGTTTTGTTTGTTTGTTTTGTTTAAAGAGACGCTGGGCAGGAAGTCCCTAAGTCTGTTTCACCCTGAAAAAGGCTAGATTGGAGGCTCTCAAGATGTCCCGCAGAAGGTCAAGGGCAGGAGGATGCAGCACACCCCAATTGTGGTCTGTTCTCATTTCCCACCCACCCGCTGCCAGCGGGTCTCCTAAGTCTTGCGGGGCAGACAGAAACGTAGCAGCTCAGCTTAAGCATCTAAAGGGTGATACAGCCGTCGGGGTTGAACGCATTGGGGGCTGTTGTGGAAACTCTGCTCTTGGGAATGCTGTGATGGGAGGAATGCAAAAGGGGGCAGGTCAGGGGGGGCCTGGGAGGGGCTGCTGATGAGCTATCAAAAGTGCTTTTCACTGGCCAAACGACCTTGGACTCCAAGGGCGCCACTGGTGGAAGAAGGCCTTGCAACCAGCTAGGAGGGGACATGAGGGTGTTCTCTCAGCCGCCACTTAGCTTCCGTGGCCAAGAGGCAGAGAGCCGATGCTACGCCTTCCTTCCTTCCTTCCTTCCTTCCTTCCTTCCTTCTTTCCTTCCTTTCCTTCCTTCCTTCCTTCCTTCCTTCCTTCCTTCCTTCCTTCCTTCCTTCCTTCCTTCCTTCCTTCCTTCCTTCCTTCCTGTCTACACTCAGAGCCACCTTCTGGGTCCTCCTTGCATCCTTTTCAGCTTTGCCTGCTGGTGGGAAGAGAGAGAGAGAGAGAGAGAGAGAGCCACAGAAGTGTCACCAGCTGGAGCAGGAGGCACCATGAGACCATAGAAGGTGGAAATGCTGGATCCGCAGGCTCTTTCCCTCCCGCTCTTGGGGCTTCCCGGGTCAGGCAGCTCTGGTTCAAACTCTGCCATGGATGGAAGCCCTTCGCAAGCAAAGTCGATCAAGCAGAGAGGACACAACAGGGCGGGTCATTCCCAGGCAGTCCTTCATCCTGCAAAGATCAAAGAAAGAGCAAGTTGAAGACTCTCCAAGCCTTTCTGGAAGCCTCCGGCCGCCATCTCCATCACACCCCCTTGTCTTGGCATGACTTGGTTGTCTGGAGAAGGCAACTTCTCCAGACAACTTCCACGGCTTCTTTTCTCCAGGGAGATGAAGAAATAAAGACCGCAAATGATCTCTGTGGAATCCAAAAGGCTCACCCAAATCAGCAAGCAGGCCTCGGAGGGGACAGCCGTTGCTACTCGCAAATGACTTCAAGGGGTCTTACAAAGGGAGCCCACACAGCAGGAGTGGGCTTCAAAAATTTTAGCAAAGGGTTCTCTTGCCGGTGGCTGAGTGGGCATAGCCATGATGGGTGTGGCCTAGTTGGTCTCCTGCACTACAGCGGGGGGAGGGGGGGTTGCCCTCCCCGGGCTCCGGAGGCTTTCGTCAAGCCTCCAGGAGGGTGAAAACGGCCTCCCCGGACTCCAGAGGCTCTCTGGAAGCTGGAAATGGGCCCATTTCTGGCCTTCCTGAACTTCCAGGAGGCCCGTTTTTCACCATCCCTGAGCCTCCGCGTGCGCCCTGCACTTACTTGCATCCAGAATGGGCCATGTGGGGGCTCCTGGGAGAGGAGGGGAGGGTTGGGCGGGGCCAGCCAGAAGTGGGATTTGGGGGTTCTTCGAACTGTACAGAATCTTAGCTAGGGGGTCTCCTAGGGGTGGGATTCTACAGGTTCACACCTATTTGCTAGAACCGGTTGTTAACATTCTAAGCAGTTCGGAGAACCGATTGTTAGAAGAAATTACTGGCCTAAACCTGTAAGGAAGTCAGGAAGGAAACATTCTGGTGTTGCTTACAGAAACTGCCTCTCCTTTAACCCTTATTACATTCTTGGCAGGACTAGACTTCCTGTCTCAGGAACTTTTCTGGAGTTGTTTTTCCTTCCTTTGCTGGTATTTTGCTTGTGTGGAGTGACCATTCAAAGTTACAATGGCACTGAAAAAAGTGACTTATGACCATTTTTCACACTTACGACTGTTGCAGCATCCCCACAGTCGTGAGAGGCCAAGCAAGGAGGTGCATGCTTCAATGTGAGTGATGTTGAATTGGCCCACACCCAGCCAGTCACATGACCACCAAGCCAAGCCCACAAAACCGGTTGCTAAAAAATTTGAATCCCACCCCTGGGCTCTCCCAAACCTCTGCAAACCCCTAGCAGACCATCCCTGCCCCCAAAGGGAGGACATGCTTCACTTCCTGCTTGATTTTCTGTGATAGCAGGAAGGGCCATAATACAATACTGCTCTACTGGAGCCAGTCCAAGATGCGTAAACCACCTGTCGTTGCTGGTACTTAAAAGTACCTTTCCTTTCTTTGAGGCACCGTTCAACTCCAGGTGAAACTCTGGGTGACTTTATGGATACTGCCATGCAGGATCCCAAAAGATCACCAAGGGATCCCTGGGTTGTAGACTAAAATCGGAAGTTCAAAAAACATCTCAGAAGGTCTCCTTATTAGGACATATCCATAGGGCTGCAAAACATCCTACACGGAAGTGTCAATGGAGATTCATGGTCCAGGTCATGGTTGCCCCAGAGATGCTTTCTTTCAAAAGACAACTGGACTTCCTTGTTTTGTTGGAAGATTTTTCCCTTCCATCCTTCCATTCTCCACCATTCAGTCAGGAGCTTTTGGGATGAGAAGTGAAACAACTTCTAGCAAAAGTCCAGCTGCCTTTTGAAAGAAAACATGTCTGGGACAACCACGACCTGGACGATTGAGAATCTCTGTGGACACTTCCATGTAGGATGTTTGGCAACCTTATGGAATTGTCTTAGGAATGGCACCTTCTGCGGTGTTTCCTGAACTTCCTTTGTCAGCCTACAACCCAGGGATTCCTTCATGGCCTTTTAAGTAAAGGTTCCCCTCGCGCACAAGCTAGTCGTTCCCAGCTCTAGGGGGCGGTGCTCATCTCCATTGCAAAGCCGAAGAGCCAGCGCTGTCCGAAGACGTCTCCATGGTCATGTGGCCGGCAGGACTAAACGCCAAGGGTGCACGGAACGCTGTTACCTTCCCACCAAAGGGGTCCCTATTTTTCTACATGCATTTTTTAACGTGTTTTTGAACTGCTAAGTTGCCAGAAGCTGGGACAAGTAACGGGAGCTCACTCCATTACATGGCGCTAGGGATTCGAACCGCTGAACTTTCTGATCGACAAGCTCAGTGTCTTAGCCCCTGAGCAGACTTCTAGAAAAAAAAACATGGTGCTAGGGATTCGAACCACCAAACTGCAGAGCTTTCTGATCGACAAACTCAGCGTCTTAGCCGCTGAGCCACCATGTCCCCTTTTTGGTCTTTAATCTATGCCTGATGTCCCCGGTGTGCACCCTCCTCTTCCATCACTCTTCCATCCCGCCGTCTCTCTTACCTGTGCTAGAAAGGCATGGGTCCTTTATGTGAAAGACGAGGGCGAGGACGGCGATACCTCCGCCAGGCATTGTGCCGGTGCCCCCCAACACTCCGGACCACTTTGGGGTGTGCCATGTTCACGTCCTGTCCTTCCAGGAGCTCCTTCCCATCACTTGCTTCAGAGACTGGACCTGCAGGAAGACAAGGAATGAGGCGACGGTGGGAATGGTTTCTTTACATGGGGAGTTGGTCCATTTAGACTCCTCCGCCCCCCCACCCAAATTCTAGAATTCCAGGTTTTGTTCAAGACTGCCAGCCGACGATCGCATGTCTGGAGCGGAAGATTCTGGAACCCGACTCATTCATGTATGCATTCTTACAGAATAACAGGTTGGAAGGGACCTTGGTGGTCTTCTAGTCCAGTGGTCACCAAACAGTGAGCCAGGGACCACCGGTGGTCTGTGAGAAAAATTTGGTGGTCCTCAGAGAAATATCACCCCCAAAGCACCCCCCAAAGTAATTAATCCAGGCTACGCGGGAACACAAGGCTTGCGTCGCTTGCATTGCGAACAACATGAGGTAGTGAGGGGAGGGGGGAAAGGGCGGAGGGGGGGGGAACTTGCCCCTATCAACCCACGTGCCTGGCTTGGCCACCGGGCTGCTACTTTCCACTTCTTTCTTCTTCTGCTTTTGGCTGCACGCAAGGAAAGCAGCAAAAGTCTTTCTTTCTCTCCCCCAAACTCTGCCAGAAATGAGTCTTTGGGACCCTGCAAGGCCTCCTTGCTCCAAGAGGCGGAGTTTGGGGGAGAGAAAGAAAGACTTCTGCTGCTTCTGCTGCTTTCCTTGCATGAAGCCAAAAGTCTCTCCCCCCCCCCCACCTCGAGAATGGAGCTGGAGACGGTATCCTGAAATCCCAAATAAAGAAGGATCTATCAGTAGGAAAACAGGGTGGGGAATTTTCCTGCAGACTTTCGGGGGGATTTTCTCAGGGTCTCTCTTGGTCCGCGGGATTTAAAATTATGAATTTGGTGGTCCCTAAGATCCAAAAGGTTGGCGACCCCTGTTCTAGTCCACCCCTCTGCTTAAGCAGGAGACTCTATACCAGTGGTGGCTAATCTTTTGGGGCTCCCATGCCGAAAATTGTGCATGCGTGCTCATGTGCCACCACTCAGAAAGCAATGCACGTGGGGAGGAGGCACAGCCCCTGCGCTTGCGTGCACACACCCCTATGAGCCATGCACCTCTGCGCATGCATGCACGATCCCCCTGCCTATGCCACACACCTCTGTGCACACCCCCTGCGCATCTCTGTGCATGCGCCCATGTCTCCCACGCACTTCCACGCTTCTATGCATGAGCACCAGATACCCGACAATCCGCTGATGGGTGGGCGGTGTGCACACATGTGCAATGGGCATACTTCAGGTGATCTCTCGCGTGACACTTCTGACACACATGCCATAGGTTCGCCATCACGGCTCTATACACTTCCAAACAAATGACTGTCCAATCTCTTCTTTTTTTAAAGAAAAAAAAACCTCCAGTGATGGAGCAATCACAACTTCTGAAGATTCATGTCGATTTTTCAGTGAGCTTTCATTTCATACGCAACCCTACTATCATCGTCTGCCAAACAGATGGTGGTTTTATGGAAGAAGTTGACCAAATTTGTACATTGTTCTTGCCCCCGCCCCCACCCCAATAACTGCAAATAGTTGACACATGAGACCACGTATTGGAAGTGCCATGGTAGGCGGGCAGAAGTTGCATTTTACTTTGATATCAAAGTCTCGCAAGGTCTTCTGGCGTCCAAGCACTCATCATAGCCCTACTGACAGTTTCAAGCATCTGGTTAACCTTTAACGGCCATAATAATAAATTTAATGTGCCTGCATAGGCCAATGTTGATGGTATATCTAGTCATCCTGTATTCGAGCTCCCAAAAGCGTGTGCCAAAAACAACCGGTCGTTTTTTGTAGCTAAGAGAAAAAACTAGTCTTTGATGATATTAGGGCACTGCTACTCAGGATTTTTCTTTTAAAAAATACATGAAAAACACAAGTAAGAGGCAACACACATATCGTTATTGTCATTTGCACCTCGTACAATGAAATTAAATGCCATCTTCAGTGTACATTATAACTATAAAAATAAAAGACAAACACACCTCCTTCGCATTCTATACAATTGAATGGGAAACCCCTGATATTGCAATAATATTGCATTGTACAGTAGAATTCAATAGAGTTACTGCCCTGGGATAGAAGCTGTTTTTCAGCTTATTTGTCCTTGTTTTTATTATCCTGTACCATCTGCGAGATGGTAATAGTTAAAAAAAAGGGGTGCCCAGGATGAGATGCTTCCTATCTTTAAGGATGCTTTGAACTTTCTTAGGGCAGCAGGAGCTATAAAGCTCTTCCAAAGAGGAGAGAGGGCAACCCATGATCCTCTGGGCAATAACATTAACCCTCTGGAGTGCTGTCCTATCTGCCCCTCTGCAATTGGCAAACCATACAGAGGTGCAGGAAGTTAAAATGCTCTCTATAGTGCAGCGGTACAAGGTCACTAGCAGCTTTTCATTCACTTGTTTTCTGAGAAGTCTCAGGTAGTATAATCTCTGCTGGGCCCTTTTACAAAAGAGTATTTGTCAATGCAAGTTTTTTTTTTCTCTCTCAGTTGCTGATGCTCAGCTAAAGATTCCTGGCATGGGTGAAATGTCGCCCCCACTGCAAAGATCTCTGAATAAAAATAATTCTCTTTTCCATCGGTCCAGCTTTGATATCCAATAGTGATAGTTAGAACCAAAATGGTAAGGCCAGCGTTTAAGTGACAGGCATATGGTCTGCAAACAGTAGCGGGCCAGCACATTTTAGGCGGAAAAGACAAGCAAACGGAGGTCTTTGCGCTGCATAAATCCACTTTGGACTGTCGTGGCTGGACAGGAAAGAGAAGAGTTATAAAAAGTACCACAGATTTTGTCTCCTCGGTCAGCACCTTCCACACAATCCCTTCCACCCGATCTTTCCGCTTTAGAGATTTCCCTCCGGTCCTCCTTCACAGCTTGGGGGATGGCAAAACTGCTGCCTTTAAGGAAAGGAGGGTCCCCAGCCCTTTCATTTCACCATAGAAAAGAGAAAAGGCTTGCCAGCTCTCTGTAAATCACTGAGGGGCCTGGATCTCTTTATTAGTCAGCACCAATCCGGAGCCTGACGAGGCTCTTCCCACTTGGTTAGAAAGGAGTCTTTGGTCCCGGAGGACCAAAACTGGTTCCTCATTGGATTTCGTTGCTCTGATGTCATCTTCCCACTACAGTGGGAAGGGCAGAAGAGATTTTTTTTTCTTAAAAAAAGAATAAAAGCTTCAAGGAACTCTGGTTCCTAGAAAAAGCCCTATGTTTGGGGAGAAGGAGAAGATTACAGATTAACAGAGTTGGAAAGGTCCTCGCCTCTATATTTTCCCGGAGGAAACCATTTTGAGGGAGGGGACCTTATAGGTCATCTAGTCCAACTCCCCGCCCAAGCAGGAGACCCTACGGCATTTGTGACAAATGGCAGCTCAGTCTCTTCTTGAAAGCTTCCACTGAGGAAGCTCCCACAACTTCCCAAAGCAACTTTTGTTCCATTGGTTGGTTGTTCTCAGTGTCAGAAAATTTCTCCATATTTCTTATTTCTGAATCTCTCCTTGATCAGTTGCCATCCATTATTCCTTGTCTGGCCTCCAGGTGCCTTGGAAAATAGCTTGACCCTCCCTCCACTCTGACAGCCCCTCATATATTGGAAGACTGCTATCCTGTCTCCCCTAGTCCTTCTCTTCCATCTCTTCAGTAGACTAGCCATACCGAGTTCCTGCAACCGTCTTCTATGCCACGAGGTCCTTCCCTCTATGCATCAAAAAGCAGAGAAAGTAACAGAATAACAGGGTTGGGGGGGAACTTGAAGGTCTTCTAGTCCAACCCCATGCTCAGGCAGGAAACCCTATACTATTTCAGACAAATGGCTGTCCAGTCTCTTCTCCAAAGCCTCGAATGATGGAGCTCCCACAACTTCTGAAGGCAAGCTGTTCCACTGGTTGATTGTCCTCACTGTCTCGACTGATATTTCTTCCAGATCTTGAGGACAGAAATCTCTTGAGATCTCCCAGATATTTCTGAGATGCCTCGGAAGATCTTTGGAACTCACCAGCTCAGCTGAGCCCCTCTTCTCTTTGCCTTACATCCCCCCATCATACTTCTTCTCCCTTCAACCTCAAACATGGTTGCTCCACAGTTAGCTGCAAGGCCAAAGCAAGAGCAGCTACATTCTTCTCTGGAACAAGAAGTCTAGGGACCCAACAAACGTGCAAGACATGGGAGCAGAGTGAGTTGTGCTCTTCCTGATTTATTTTTATTTTTTATTTTATTTTTGTAATCCAGGTGACCGGTTTCCGTTCCCAGATTCTTTGGGGGTTTAAAATTACAAAATTTAGGTTTTAGAGTTCAAAGTTTCAGAGTTATGGGCTTGAAACCTATATTACACTGGGTTTCCATTCAAGATTCTTGACGGCTTGCTGCCCTTCCTAAACTGCAAGGAAGCTACAACCTGGCTGAGAAGCCCATTCCTTTAATCCTTATGTTGGGCAATAAAACAAGCCAGGTTCTTCCAGCTTGCAACACTTTGGTTTCCAACACAACAATGTTAAGAAGTTGGCCCTTGTTTGCCTCCAAGCCCCAGAATCTCTGGTTAAGGTACACAATCTTGTTTCCTAAAAAACAGAGAAGGAATCGGATGAATGCATATCACACCCAACAATGTGCAAAACCACACACTGTTACAGAGATTGGAGGCTGTTTTTCAAGAGTCAGAAGCCTTCACCACTTAACTTAGAAGCCAGGATTCGTTGCCAACTGTCTTGCCCTGATCCTGTTGCCTTTGGGACAACCATGATCTGGATGATGGAGAAGCTCCAGAGACGATCAGGATTTATGTGGCTAAGCAAAGTGGTCGTTAAGTGGGTCTGCACCCAACTGTATGGCCTTTTCTACCACAGTTAAGCAGCTTTAACTGTGATTTAAGTTTTAAGCAAACCACGGTTAAATGGTGTAATCATTAAGCAAACCCATGTTCCTCCATTGACTTTGTTGGAAGCCAGTTGGGAAGGTCTCAAATGATGATGGCATGACCCTGGACACTACATCAAACTTGGCAAGTTTAATACTTGTAGATTTCAAACTCCCAGAATTCCTGAGCTAACATGACTGGAGGAGGAATTCTGGGAGTTGAAGTCCACAAGTCTTAAAAGCTGTCAAGTTTGAAGACCCCTGATCGATCTATCTATCTATCTATCTATCTATCTATCTATCTATCTATCTATCTATCTATCTCTCTCTCTCTCCGTACCTACCTATTTACCTATCTATCTATCTATCTATCTATCTATCTATCATCTATCTATCTCTCCGTACCTACCTATTTATCTATCTATCTATCTATCTATCTATCTATCTATCTATCTATCTATCTCTCCGTACCTACCTATTTATCTATCTATCTATCTATCTATCTATCTATCTATCTATCTATCTATCTATCATCTCTCTCTCCGTACCTACCTATTTACCTATCTATCAATCTATCTATCTATCATCTATCACAAGGGTCTTCAAACTTGGCAAGTTTAAGACTTGTGGACTTCAACTCCGAGAATTCCTGAGCTAACATGACTGGAGGAGGAATTCTGGGAGTTGGAATCCACAAGTCTTAAAGCTGTCAAGACCTTTGTCATAAACCATCATAAATACACACCTGTTGCCAAGCACTCAAATTCTAATCATGTGACCCTGGGGATGCTGCAACTTTCATAAATGCTGGTCATAGGTCCCTGGTTTCAGGGCTGTTGTAAATTTGAATGATCGCTAAAGGACCAGTCATGAAGTCAAAGGGCTACCTGTGTGTGAATCTAGTCACTGATTCCAGACCAGAAGTGGTATTTAGCCAGTTCTGACCAGTTCTGGAGAACCAGTAGAGGAAATTTTGAGTTGTTTGGAGAACCGGCAAACGCCACCTCTGACTGGCCCCGCCAACCCCATCTCTTCTCCACCTCCCGAGTCCCAGCTGATCGGCTGGGTCTTCTTTGGTTGCCCTGCATAGGAGAACGGAGCTGGAAAGCAGGTTAGTGAGGTGGGGAGGTGTCAAGAGTATATTCATGAACTGGAATAGAGCATGGTAACCAGGTCAGGCAATGAATAGGCATAGCAACGAAGTCAGCCAATGAGGACTGTTTGGAAACTGAAACTCGAAGTAGCCTAGGTGTGGCTCTGTATTAAGCTCTGAAGCTCTGTTGAGCTCTGAGTCTGTCTATTGAAAATGAAGCTGCTTCTCTCCTCTGCTGTCTGTCTGTCTTGCTTGCCTGCTGAACTAAAGTGAAACTGATCGTCTGTTTCTGAGCTCCTGACATGTTCACTGTTCTGCTCTGAGCCTGCGACATGTCTGCTTCTGTTTGAGTTTGCTCCATGGTGGAGAAATCCACAACTGGTATTGTAAAATTTACTTGACATGTTTATAAAGAAGTTAAATGAAGCCTCAGCCATCTGTGTTTACTTTTCTGGCGCTGAATTTACGCTGCAATACTCAGTACAGGAGGGAATGGAGATTTTGCAGTATCCTTTCCCTGCCACGCCCATCAAGCCACACCCTCCAAGCCACACCATGCCCACCAAGCCATGCCCACAGAACCGGTAGTAAAAATCATCGAATCCCACCACTGCTCCAGACCTAAGAGATCCCATAGGAAATCTTGCCCGTCCCCCAGCAAATTTTCCCATTGCTATCTCTATACCCTCACTTTCACGCATGTTTTCCCGCACTCAAACCCCAGGGATTCACTACATCCTGAACCCAAGGCTGGCTCTTCCAGCCTTTTTTTGAGACCAACCTTCCAGTAGTCATGGCATAGGGCCCAACCCTCAGGTGGCTTTGTTTCCTGAATTGTCCCTAACCGGACCAATTCAGCAATGAAGTATTTCCTGGATGTTACGTTAGTCTGAATCTTGACCGTATCTTTCAGCTTCGGGCCCTTCCAACCCCTGGATTTCCCTTGGCTCGTCTAGGCTGTGCCAGCTGTCACAAAGCTCATGAAATGCCAACTGTTGCTGTTGATTCAACTTCATAAATACACCGGGCCTTTTCCAGAGGTCAAGGTCTTTACACTCCCCAGCGAGAAAATGGCAAATAAACACCATGGGGAACAAAGGCCAGGCTAGTCAGGAAAAATACACAAGTTTGCACCAGCTTGAAAAAACAGAAGAACTTTCTTCGAATTGGAGCTCCAGCCTTGCGGGAGTTCAACTCCCTCAATTCTCAATCAGTAGGACATCCCTTTCATTGAGACATTCTTCGTGCTCTCTGGGCTTGGTGGCTTTCTTGCAGATGTTTCATGACCCAACTAGGTAACATCATCAGTGCTAGGAGTGGAGAGGAGGAGGAGGAGGAGGAGGAGGAGGAGGAGGAGGAGGAGGAGGAGGAGGAGGAGGAGGAGGAGGAGGAGGAGGAGGAGGAGGAGGAGGAGGAGGAGGAGGACTGTGGGGTCCTTGTTGCTCTCTGAGCTTGGTGGTTTTCTTGCAAACATTTCATGACCCAAGTAGGTAACATCATCAGTGCTAGGAGTGGAGAGGAGGAGGAGGAGGAGGAGGAGGAGGAGGAGGAGGGCGACTGTGGGGTCCTTGTTGCTCTCTGAGCTTGGTGGCTTTCCTGCAAACATTTCATGAGCCAAGTAGGTAACATCATCAGTGCTAGAGAGTGTGGGGTCTGCTCCCTGTTTATATTCAATACTTTGCAAGTTTTGGTAGTGGCTTTGTCCTTGGTAGTTCCTTGATTGGGGCCTTGTTTTCTGTTAGGTTGTTTATCTGAATATAAACAGGGAGGAAAGCCCACACTCCCTAGCACTGATGGTGTTACCTAATTAGGGTCATGAAACGTCTGCAAGAAAACCAGCAAGCCCAGGGAGCACCAAGGACCCCACAGTCCTTTTCCTCCTCCTCCTCTCCCTACTAACACTGATGATGTTACCTAGTTGGGTCATGAAATGTCTGCAAGAAAACCAGCAAGCCCAGGGATCCCACAGTTCTCTTCTTCCTTCCTCCTCCTCCTCCTCCTCCTCCCTCTGCTAACACTGATGATGTTACCTACTTGGGTTATGAAACGTCTGCAAGAAAACCACCCAGCTCAGAGAGCACCAAGGACCCCACAGTTTTTCTTCCTCCTCCTCCTCCTCCTCCTCCTCTCCCTACTAACACTGATGATGTTACCTACTTGGGCTATGAAACATCTGCAAGAAAACCACCCAGCTCAGAGAGCACCAAGGACCCCTGAGCTACAAATATTCCCCTTCAATTCTAGTGGGGCAACCTGTCCAACCAGGCTATCTCAACAGAAACACATCCCCAAGCGATGGCTGGCCATCCTGGCATGAGAGGCTGTCCTGCAGCAGAGATGGCACTTGGGTCGGCTTAGGTTCTTGCAGCCCTGCAGCCTTGACAGGATGGGATTTGTTCCTGGCATGAAAAGCGCTTTGTCTGGGCTGTGATTGGGGGCGGAGTGGGGGGAGAGAAGGAAGAGAATCCAGTTCCTGTCAACAAAGGCCGACGGGCAAGGCCCCACTCAACATGTTGCTGACCACATCTTCAGAGGCTGGCTTCTTTTTTTCCCCTTTTTTGTAAAGCCAAGGGCCAGCAGGAGCAATCTCAGCTGAAATGAGGACAACAATACAATGATATAGTCCAGCCTCGGGGGTCCATGTAACCATTGATGCAATGCAGGGAAACGGGCCTTAATTTCTGTAGAACCAAACAGGTTTCCTTTCTGGAATCGAAATTCCGTTTTTCTCTGAGGGTGGCTGGGAGGTTGCTTAAACCCACTTCCTTCTTTAAATTCACTGGTTGGGGAATTCTGGGAGGTGCAGTTCTGGAGAACCGGTAGCGGAAATGTGGAATAGTTCAGAGAACCAGCAAATCCCACATCTGACTGGCACCGCCCTCCTCTAGTCTCTGTCTCCCATTGAGTCCCAGTTGATCGGATGGATCTCCTTTGGTTGCCCTGCACAGGAAAACGGAGCTGGAAAGCAGGTTGGTGGGGTGGGGAGGGAATGGGGATTTTGCACTATCCTTCCCCTGCCACACCCACCAAGCTACACCCACAAAACCGGTAGTAAAAAATTTTTGAATCCCACCACTGCTAAGAAGGGAGCATGAAAGCAACTGTATCACCCTGTATATAGTGACAGATTCACACTAAGCAATGACTTAGCCCATGGTTGACTGAATAAATAAGCCACCATTAGCCGAGTTCCCCTAACAGGCTTTGTGAAAGCCAAAGAGAGCTGGTTAATGTGGCGTGTAAGTCAGTGGTGGGATTCAAAAATTTTTACTACTGGTTCTGTGGGCGTGGCTTGGTGAGTGTGGCATGTCTTGGTAGGCGTGGTGAACGTGGCAGGGGAAGGATACTGCAAAATCCCCATTCCCTCCCCACCCCACTAACCTGCTTTCCAGCTCCGTTCTCCTGTGCAAGGCAACAAAAGAAGACCCAGACAATCAGCTGGGACTCTGGAGGCAGAGAATAGATGGGGTTGGTGGGGCCAGTCAGAGGTGGGATTTGCCGGTTCTCCAGACTACTCAAAATTTCCCTTGCCAGTTCTCCAGAACTGGTCAGAACCGGCTGAAGACCACCTCTGGTGTGAATCCAACCTGATCTACAGCAATCCAATCACCCTCTTGTTCCATGCTAAGCTGCGTTAGAAGGTGCAACTCCCAATTACGCGCACTTTCACCCTCCAAACTTTTAAGCTCCCTGGACGAAAGCGGCTTAAACTAACAAGACTTGCAACACCGTAAAGACGAACCAGTTTTGTGAAGGGGTTAAGCCTTTGTGTGGATTAGACTCCTCCATCTTTCAAGTCCTTCAAAGAGCTGTAGATTTCTTCATGGTTTTTGCAAACGTGACCTGGAACTGTGACGAGACATCAAACCCCACAGCCTTGTGCATCTTCCTGAGGGTTGAAAGCTTGGGGTCCTGGAAAAAAAAATTCTAGGGTGCCCTCCCAAATTCACAGCCCATAGAATGTCCTCTCTCTTCCTGCCCCCCCACCTGCCTGGCACAAGCCCCAGGGATCTCACACACACACACACACACACACGTGTGTCACGTCAGGCAAATTACATAATGTGTGCCGTTTGTGCAATGCTACGAGATGTTTGGGGGCATTACTCGCCCTTCCTTGCCTCCTGCAGACAGACACCCGTGCCCTGATTCACTCTGTTCAAATGTACATCATGTGCAGGCGTTTCTCACCTCCCTCTGAAGCCACAGGAGGGAGCCTCTTCATTCAGCACATCATCAACCCATTTTAATTAATAAGCCGGAACCTTTAATAGCCCTCCAATGCTGGCGCTTTCAAACCTATAGGAAATGGGATAGTGCGTCCCTTTTTGGTCACCACGATGTAAAAAAGGATGGTGAGACTCTAGAAAGAGTGCAGAGAAGAGCAACAAAGAGGATTAGGGTAATTGGAGGCCAAAACATATGAAGAACGGTTGCTGGAACTGGGTATGTCTAGTTTGATGAAAAGAAGACTAGAAGAAGACATGATAGCAGTGTTCCAATCTCTCAGGGGCTGCCACAAAGAAGAGGGAGTCAAGCTATTCTCCAAAGCACCTGAGGGCAGGACAAGAAGCAATGGGTGGAAACTAATCAAGGAAAGAAGCAACTTAGAACTAAGGAGAAATTTCCTGACAGTGAGAACAATTAACCAGTGGAACAACTTGCCTCCAGAAGTTGTAAATGCTCCAACACTGGAAGTTTTTAAAAAAGATTCTGGATAATCATTTGTCTGAAGTGATGTAGGGTTTCCTGCCCAAGCAGGGGGTTGGACTAGAAGACCTCCAAGGTCCCTTCCAACTCTGTTATTCTGTCACAGGAGTTATATCTCAACCATCTTCAACCAAGCTTGGTCTGAAGCAGAGGTGCGTATTCAGCAGGTTCTGACCAGTTCTGGAGAACCGGTAGTGGACATTTTGAGTAGTTCGGAGAACCGGAAAATATCACGTCTGATTGGAGATTTTACACTATCCTTCCCCTGCCACGTTCACCAAGCCACGCCCACAGAACTGGTAGTAAAAAAATATTTTTGAATCTGACCACTGGTCTGAAGGCAAGGCAAGGCTGCCTGAGAGAAATCAGCCGTGACCTGTTCCAAGCCAGGTCACAAATACCAAGGCCCCTTACTCTTGCTTTGCAACTCCAAGCTACAACAGGGCAGCTTTGCTGAAAGACAGAGGCAGGCCCACAACCGCACCCCAAGGGGGAACCCTGCACGGAATCCAGCAGGTTTTCACAAGCCAAGGCCTCGTCTGCACAGGCTGACCAGCAAAGATTTGGAGAGCCTGTTGCAAGGACTTGCTAATGCAGGAGTTTGCTGGCCTCGCCGCATGCAAAAATATCCTGTTTTTCCTTGTTAAGTATCACATTTATATCACTTTTGTGTTTTTTTTCCCAACCCTGGACTAAAATCCAACCCTTTTTCTCTTCTGCTTCAAATGCTGTTTCTTCCTCCTGGCAGCCGGGATTCTGAACCACCCAGTTTTTGAGTGCTGCAACTCCCGATCATTTTGTGCCCAAATTCCAAAGGGCCACCTTTCTCTATCAGAGAAGCCAGCTATAAAAAGCCAGCCAAGGACTTTGGAGAAAAGAGATCAGTGCCCAATTACTACATCTGGTGGGATTTACACACAAGTAAGCCCTTGCAGGAATACAGCAACCAGGCAGGTCCCCGAGTTCATCTCTCACTTCTACTATTCATTCACTTCCTCGTTTGCAAAATAGGAGTCGTTGCAATACGGGTAGTCCTTGTTTAGCGACAACTGGGACTAGGTCACTAAGCAAAGCAGTCCCTAATTAATTAAATTAAAACACTGCCATTTTACTTCAGCTTTATACATGAGAAGATTGGTTTTTAAGGTTATCTTTTCGTCACTGTCACAACTGCGACTGGTCATTAAATAAGGCAGTCATTAAACAAGGACTTTGTTTGCGCCAATGTAAAGGTCTGGCACAAACATTCTTAAATAATCCAGAACACATCAGATATATTGCTATTTAATTCTAATAAGATTTCCCCACCCATTCACCTTTCCCCACCTTTATCTTAGTTTAACATTAAGATATACATTTTTAAAAATCTCGCATTGTTCATCTTTCCTCAGCCTCGCAGGACCAAGCCAGACAAAGCGGAAATCTCCAATGATACCTTTAATTAAATACATTATTCTATTTCATCCACTCTAGGAAAATGGGCTGGGAACCAGCTGGGACTTTTAAAGGCAACTAACTTCAAGCAGGGGTTTGAAATCTTAAAAGTGTGCCAATTCTGATCCTTTCTCACACGTCCCCCCTCTCCCAAATGCTAAACTGTAATCAGCCCCAAGATGAATTTGGATTCCGGCTGTGTGGAGAAACATAAAAGAGTTAGGGGGAAGGAGAGTCACCTGCCCAGGTGAAATCCTAGCTGTCTTTTTTAACCAAGCTTAACATCAATCAGACAGTCCAAACTGGGCCAGCGTGAAAAATGCACAGGGACTGGAACGGGTTAGAATTCTAAGTGGCATATTTACGCAGCACATTTGAAATCCGACACAGGGGGGCACATTCAGTGAAGGATTGCGATGCGTCCCGCATGCCAGCTTGCGATCCTCCACCTTGAGTGACAGGAGCCAGCAGAGGAAAAGGACACACACGGACACAGACACAGACACACACACACACAGACACACACACGCCAAAGGCCTCCCAGGCAAGGGTGGCGTGCTGTGACCACCCCCCCGCCCCCTCAAATTGCTTTGGAAAGGCCGGCGCGCAATGGGCGCGTTTCATCTCCATCGCTGCAGCTTCTGTCGCGAAGCGCCTGGTCAAAAAAAAAAAAAAAGGATCGCCGGGGATCCCAAACATAGCAACGGCGTGGAGGAGGGATCGAAAGGTCGGAGAAGAGAGCCGGGCGAAGGGCGTGAAGGTCACAAAAGCGAAACGACGAAGGAGGGAAGGAGAAAACAGGAGGCTTGGCGGTCCAGGCTTTCCGCCTCCCTCCAAGGCACGCGCGCGGAAGGAACGCGCCGAGCGCGCTCTGCACAGGCTCAGAGGTACCTTCCCCCCACACCCGGGTTCTCGCTAAGGCCGATCCCAGGCCCGCCTGGCATTCCCCACCCCCGCTTACCCCGCAAGTGGAGCTCTCGCCTGACAATCAGGAGGCTGTGAGTTCGATCCTAGGTAGAGACTGATCTTTGGCATAGACTCACCTGCTGGAGCGGGGTGGGTGGGACTAGATGACCTCCAAGGCCCCTTCCAACTCTGTTGTTCTAGCTTGTCTCTAGGACCGGCGGAGCTTTCCTCCAGCTGCAACGAGCCCGGGAGGAGAGCCGCCCTATTCCTGGCCCCATCGCCAAGAGAGGGACGTGTCTGGCTCCGCTGGGCCGGCGCCCGCGTCTCCCTCCGGGACGGGCTTCCCCCGTTACCTGGCTGCGCCGCAGGTGCCTGCTGGAGTCCCCGCCGCCCGCTCGGAGTCTGCCTTCCCCTTTCCAAGCCCGGTCCCCGCTCCCTTCCCCAATCCCGCGAAAGGCAGGCATTCAACAGGTCGAGACTCCTCTTTTTACAGGCCCTTTGGAAGCAGCAAGAAGAGAGTTAAGAGCTGAAAGGGACCTTGGAGGTCTTCTAGTCCAGCCCCCACGCCTGGCTCGGGCAGGAGAGCCGTCCTAGACCATGCAAGAGGAGCTGGGCTGGAAGCGGGACGGCTCCCTCCTTCCTTCCCACCCAGGCTGTCCCCGGCTCCCTTTTGCCCTCCGCGGGACGGGGGAGAGAGGAGAGGAAGAGCGGCCAGCCGGCCGGCCGGGAGCTGAGGCGAGCAGGCGGTGCCTTCGCTGGAGGCAGGTCGAGGGGGACCGTCTTTGCCTCTGCCAGCCCGCCTGCCAGGGTCTCCATCCCCCGGGCAGACGGCGCCCCGACGGCAGCAGCCCCCGTGGGCGCTTCCCCACGGGCCAAAAGAGCCACCCACCTCCGGAGGCCGAGCCGAGCGCCAGGCACAGCAGCAGCAGCAGCAGCAACAGCAACAGCAGCCAGCGCCGCACGCCCATCGCGCCCACGCGGCCGCCGATGCAATGCCCGCGCCAGGAGCAGCGGTGGCGGCGTCGGAGGAGGAGGAGGAGGAGGTGGCAGCTGCAACCCAGGAAAGCGAGCAAGACGGTCGGTGGCTCCAGCCGCCGCCAGGCTTGCAATTTGTAGCCGAGCGGAGCTGGAGGCGGCCCGCTCCGGTCATGTGGCTGCCTCCACGCCCCCCCGCCACTCCGCCCGCCCGCCCGCAGCGCCTCCCGCGACCGCCAGGGACGCCCCCGCCAGGCGAGAATTCCCTCTCGCCGCCCCAACCGGGCCTGGCTGAGCCCCACCCCCGAAGCGGGAGCCCGGCCAAGAGAGATCGGATCGGATCGGATCGTGCCTGCTCGGATCGCTCGCCCCCCTTCTCATTGCTAAGACACACACACACACACACACACAGAGAGAGAGAGAGAGAGAGAGACTTTTAGATCTACCCATTTAGGGGCACTTGATCTCTTCCTGGCTCCAGGTGGACCTTTCTGCTTTTCCTAAGATTTGGGCTCTCTCTCTTGCCCCTGTTAGTTCTCCGTATTTATCCCTAACTGTTTTGGACCTAGAAGAGATTGGATTGCCATCTGTCCGAAATGGTGTAGGGTCTCCGGCTTGGGTTGGACTAGATGACCTACAAGGTCCCCTCCAACTCTAGTTTTCCCCAAGCCAGCTCCCCACCCACCCCCACCACCTCTTTCTTGCAACCACCTCCCCCAATCCATCCAGCCTCTCTCTATGCCAGGAACCTTCTTCTCACCTGTTGAGAGGTGAGTCCCAAACAGTCCTTTCAGATCAAGAAGGACTTTGAGGGCTGGACTGGACCAACCTCCTTTGCCCCCTCCATTCCCCCTTGGAACCTACCAAGGTTTCCTTCCCTGGAGCCCCTGGGCTGGGGTAAGGGGCTTAGGGACAGTATTACTTGGTCTGTTGTGTGGATGCTTGTGTGTTTTTAGGAGGCGGGGAATTTTGGCGGGTGGGGAGGTGTTTGGGGATTGTCATGTATGTATGCGTGTTGAGTCTGGTCTCTGGATGTTAGGTGAATTTCATTGTATGTGTATACTGTGTATATATGTACAGTGACAACAAAGAATTCAATAGAACTCTTTATTGGCCAAGTGTGATTGGACACACAAGCAATTTGTCTTTGGTGCAAATACTCTCAGCATACATAAAAGAAAAGGTACAGTCGTTAAGAATCAAGAATCATAACGTACAACACTTAATGTTAGTCACAGGATACAATAAGCAATAAAATCATACTAGGAAACAGTCCACATAAATCGTAAGAACACAAGCGACAAAGTTACAGTCCTACAATCACAAGTGGGAGGGGATGGGTGATAAGTGTTGAGAAGATCAACAGTAATAGTAGTGCAGACTTTATCATAGTTGGACAGGGTTGAAGGAATTATTTGTTTAGCAGATGGTTTTCAGGAAAAAAACTGTCCTTGTGTCTAGTTGTTCTGGTGTGCAGAAAGGTCCACCTTCCCTTTTGAGGGAAGGAGTTGAAACAGTTTATATCCGGGATGTGAGGGATCTGTAAATATTTTCACAGCCTTCTTTTTGACTCTTGCAGTATACAGGTCTTCCATGGAAGGCAGGTTGATAGTAATTGTTCTTTCTACAATCCTAATTGCTCTCTGAAGTCTGTGTCCGTCTTGTTGGGTTGCAGACCCAAACCAGGCAGTGATAGAGGTGCAGATGATAGACTCAATCATTCTTCTGTACAACTGTATGAACAGCTCCTTGGGCAGTTTGAGCTTTCTGAGTTGGCCCAGAAAGAACATTCTTTGGTGTGCTTTTTGGACGACCTTTTTGATGTTATTTTAATTCAATTCAATTATGCATGGACCCCTTTCCCCATGCAAAGGCCTGCCACCTTTACCTCCAAAGGTGCACACCCTTACAGGTTGCGGTGATTTGGCGGTGGTGTTTTGTTTTGTTTTTTAATCACAAAACAAGCAGAGAAAGCCCTTTGCAGATAGTTGAGTCAGAGCAAGCACCAGCTAGAAACAATGGAGCGTTTTCCACAGCCTGGGAAAACAAGCGGCCTGCAGCTGCTGTGTTTTCTTATCACTGGAGCCAGTTGGGAGTTTGTAAGAAATCCCCCCAAGATTGAAATCTGTCAATCCGCTCCCGACAACTCACTCATCCAAGCTTTTGTCCCCCTCAGGATGGGCCCACCTCGCAGGGTTGTTGTGAAGTAAAAGGGGAGATGGTGAGCATCCCTCCTGCCTTGAGTTACTGGAGGAAAGGTGAAAGAAAGTCTTCTGACCTTAGAAGCAATCCAATGCAGAAATGTGCTAGAATGACTCACTACACAGAAGAAACAAACTGTTTTTCAACAAAGATGAGCCATACACACCAAAACGTTGGGGGTTATTTTCTTGGGATGTAGACCTTAGATATCTTCTAGTCCAACACCCCACCCACCACCCCACCCTGGCTTAGGCAGGAAAGCATTTCAGACAAATGGTTCTCTAATCTCTTCTTTAAAACTTCCAGTGTGGAGCATTCACAATTTCTGGAGGCAGGTTGTTCCACTGGTTAATTGCTCTCACTCTCAGGAAATCTCTCCTTAGTTCTAGGTTGCTTCTCTCCTTGATTAGTTTCCACCTGTTGTTTCTTGTCCTGCCTTTAGATGTTTCGGAGAATGGCTTGACTCCCTCTTCTTTGTGGCCTATATAGACTGGGGTGAAACCAGGCTCAATAGCAGTAACTGTGAGAGGGATCTTGGAGTCTTAATGGACAACCAGCTAAATACGAGCCAGCCGTGTGCAGCAGCAGCCAAAAAAGCTAATGCAACCCTAAGCTGCATTAACAGAGGGATACAATCAAGATCAAGGGAGGTACTAATACCACTCTATAAACCCTTAGTAAGACCACACCTAGAGTACTGCATCCAGTTTTTGTCATCACACTATAAACAAGGTGTTGAGACTCTAGAAAAAGTACAGAGAAGAGCAACCAGGATGATTAGGGGACTGGAGGCTAAACATATGAAGAACGGTTGCAGGAACTGGGCTTGGCTAGTCTAGTGGAGAGAAGGACCAGGGGAGACAGGATAGCAGTCTTCCAATATTTGAGAGGCTGCCACAGAGAGGAGGAAGGGGTCAAGCTATTTTCCAAGGAACCTGAAGGCCAGACAAGGAATAATGGATGGAAACTGATCAAGGAGAGATTCAACCTGGAAATAAGGAGAAACTTTCTGACAATGAGAACAATCAACTGATGGAACAGAAGTTGCCTTCAGAAGTTGTGGGAGCTTCATCACTTGAGACTTTCAAGAAGAGATTGGACTCCCATCTGTCAGACATGGTGTAGGGTCTCCTGCTTGGGCAGGAGGTTGGATTCTAAGGTCCTTTCCAACTCTGATTATCTATTATCTGGCAACCCAGGAGAGATTGGAACACTGCTATCAAGTTACCCTCTCCCCCGGTTAAGTATCACTCCCAGCCATCAAAAAAGGTTGTAAGTCCTTGCAATGCTGCAAAAAAATATTGATTCAGACTGATTCAGACCTAGGTGGATCAAATGGTGGGAGAGTGTATTCAATTTAAACCGGAATTTTTTCTCCTAGGAATAATATCAGAAAGATATAGGAAGGATTTAATTTATCTAATAGTACATATATTGATGGCGGCTAGAATAATATATGCACAATACTGGAAGAAGGAAAACATACCACCAGAAACAGAGATAATAAGAAAAATTATGGCCTGTGCAGAATCAG
This sequence comes from Pseudonaja textilis, assembly GCF_049901715.1. Classification (NCBI taxonomy): domain Eukaryota; kingdom Metazoa; phylum Chordata; class Lepidosauria; order Squamata; family Elapidae; genus Pseudonaja; species Pseudonaja textilis. The sequence goes on from NC_142001.1 coordinate 11,731,301, forward strand.
ATAGCTTAACTCTAGAATTAAAAAAAAAAAAACAAGAGAGAATCTAAGTATTATGAAACATGGAATAAATTCTATCAATGTTACATAGAAGAAGGCAAGATTGGAACATAAGTAGCTATGATGATTAGAATAATTAGTAAATAATATATCAAACGAGGAGACTGTAAATGATGAAGTAAAATGTATATATGTATAACAATTGTAATGCCAGATCGGCTGCACCGTGTTGTATTCTTATAATTAAAATAAAATAAATATATTTTTTTAAAAGGTTGTAAATCCCTAACCTGATGATAGGAACTCTTGAAAAGATGGCAACCCATCTTTGTTATGACTAGACACAAAGTGCTTGGAAAGTCCTGATGTACTTTATAGGGCATCTGTGCCCTTCTGTTTGGTCCTTGCTGTCTTCTCCGTGGGCAACCTTCTCTCTTGCCAATCAGTGCAACTGATGTAGTTAAATTGAAGAACTTCCCATTGTGCAAATTGAAAGAGTCAAGAGTCCCCAAATGCAACATAGCTATTGTGGAGGACTTACTAAGCCTTCTGGATACTATAAGGATCCTGCCATAGGCAGGGCGGGGCAATAGACTTTCTTTCTCTCCATTAGTGCAAAGAAGGAAAGGATGCAATAAAAAAAATATATTGAGCTTGTTTTAAAATTGATACTCTTATTTCCAGGTGCTTATTGTGGAAGGACACAAATCCAGAGTCTCCGTTTTCAGTTACTTTTTGCTGCAAAACTCTTCCCTTGGAGGAAGTTTCAAGATTTGCACGTGGGTGCAAATTGCCCACTTTACAATTGGCTGAAAGAGGCAGTCACACCCAGCTGCCTCAATCTGAGGATCAAAGACAAAAAAAAACCCAGCTACTTTTGTGATTCTTGCATTTGGTGCAAAACAATAGGAGAAAAAATTTTTTAAAAACCATTATAAGCAAAAGAAAAAAGGAACCGTTTTAAAAGCTGTTTCTTCTGTGTTGTTTCTCTTTTCTTATAAAGATGCAAATGGAAGACTTTTTCCTGCAGTTGTTTATACAGCATTTACTTTCAAGGAACCGGGTTAGAATTTGCAACTTTACAAGACAATCCTTTCTAAGTCTTTTTTTTTTTTTTTTAAAGCAAGGCGCATGATTTTCAGTACACAGAAGTTACTCTCGTATCTTTGGGGAAGAAATATTGATATAGGAGAAAAAGAGCTAAATCTTCCATATGGGTTTGATCTCCGTAATGTCAGGAGAAACATCTGTTGTTCTTCCCTCCTTGAACATCCCTGCTGGCTCCTATTGGCTGAAAACAAATCTTAAATGTAATCAGCCCTTCTCCAAAACCCAGCCTATCTCCCAAGTTCCTGAACTTTCCCTTTCCAGCCTTTTGCAATCCGCGCCTTGGCAGCTTCCAGGAATTCTGCCACTTGACTCAAGTTCCAAAATTTGCTGAACTCAGAAGAACATTGGGAGGCCAAGTCATTCGGTAATCTACGTTTTTGCTTTCAAAGGACGGATCTCCTGCCTCCCCCCGAAAAAAACCCTCTGCTTTCAGTGTCATCACCACAAAACATGCGAGTACGTGCAGGCTGCAAACCACATCCTCCCCAACCGACTTCAGATTTGACCTTCATTGCAGTTGGTTTAGCCAGTCTAGTGTGAAATACCACCTAATTGACAAGAAGCTCCTCTGTTTTAAGAGTAGAATAGAGTAGCGCAGCGCAGCGCAGCGCAGCGCAGCGCAGCACAGCACAGTACAGAACAGAATAGAATAGAGCTGGAAGGGACCTTGGAGAACCTATACCAGTGGTGGCTAACCTTTTTGGGCTCCTGTGCCAAAAATTGTGCCGCACGCTTGCACGCTCACGCTTGCATGCCAGCACCCAGAAGGCAATGCACGCCCCCCGCCATGACCCGTATGCATGTGTGCGCAATCCCCACCAACCCACTCCACCGCCCCTTTACCTGCACTGCATCTCACAGCTGATTTTCAGCCGGTTTGAGGCCTTTTTCGGCCTCCAAGAGGCTTGAGGAAGGCTTCTGCAGGCTTTGCAGGCCAAAAACTAGCCCCGTTTCGTCACTTCCAGTATTTTTGGAAAAACAGGAAGTGATGAAACAGGGCTAGTTTTCAGCCTGCAAAGCCTACAGAAGCCTGCAGAAGCCTTCCTCAAACGGAGCTGGAGACGGTATCCTGCGATCCCAAATAAAGAATGATCGATCGGTAGGGGAATTTTCCTGCAGACTTTTGGGGGGATTTTCCCAGGGTCTCTGCTCCACGAGGTTTATGAGTTTGGTGGTCCCTGAGGTCCAAAAGGTTGGCGACTCCTGATTTCTATATCCAACCTTCCGCCCAAGCAGGGGACCCTACACCATTTCCGACAAATGGCAGCCCAGTCTCTTCTTGAAAAGCTTTCAGTGATGAAGCTCCCACAACTTCTGAAGGCAACTTCTGTTCCATGGGTTGAATGTTCTCATTGTCAAAAAATTCCTCCTTATTTCCAGGTTGAGTCTCTCCTTGTTCAGTTTCCATCCATGATTCCTTGTCTGGCCCTTCGGTGCCTTGGAGAATAGCTTGACCCCTTCCTCCTCTCTGTGACAGCCCCTCAAATATTGGAAGATCGCTATCCTGTCTCTCCTTCACTAGAGTAGCCACTAGACTAGTGTTACCTAATGTATGAAGCAGGCTCCAGACCCCCCAAAAGCAGAGGTGCAGATGGCAGACATAATACTTTCCGCCCCCTCCCATTAAATGCTTTTATAAACAGTACACTGAGCCTTCCACAAATGTTTACGCTAATCTGATGCTTTCTCAAAATTCTGCTGAGGTTCCAAGGCAGACGGAAATGAATTGAACCACTTGAGTGTTAAAGTCACACTGTCAAGCTTGGAGCGAAAAGGTCCAGGGAAGAAGCAGGCAGGCCTCAAGGGACAATCTCCAGGCCAAAATAAAAAATAAAGAAAGGTGCTGGATTTTAAATTCCACCTGAACAGCTGCAGTCCTCAGGGAAGGAGGTTGAGAAGAAACGGCTGGGATAGAAAGACACCCGTCTCCATGGGATCTGTGGACCAACGTGACGGCAAAGAAAGGTGAGCCCTCAAAACTTATTCCAGTCGTATTTCCAGATGGAGAAATTAGGTTGGGAAGGTGAACTGGTTTCTGAAACAGCTCTTGGCTCTTTATGGTGTCTCGTTGAATTCTTTCGAAGTAGCAGATTGCACACAGGTAATCCTTGACTGATGACCCTTTATTTATGCTTGTCCCTCCATTTGGCAGCCAGTCAGGTGCATTTGGGGAACATTCATGTTTTATCATTAAACATGTGGGAAAGGAAGAATGCCTTGTATAAGATTTGTAGCATGAAGTTTATAAATAGTGGTACTAATGGTGAAGTGAATGGCACTCCAAAATAGTGGGGGAAATGAAAGAAGGGGGAGGAGGAGGAGGAGGAGGAGGAGGAGGAGGAGGAGGAGGAGGAGGAGGAGGAGGAGGAGGAGGAGAACTTGTTCTGTTTATAGAAGCTTTATATGGAAAAAAGGAGGAAGAAGGGAGGAGGGGGAAAAGGAGAGGAAGAAGAGGAAGTAGAACAACAAGAAGAAGAACAACTTGTTCTGTTTATAGAAGTTTCATATAGAAAGAAGAAGAAGGGAGGAGGAAGAGAAGAAGAAGAAGAAGAAGAAGAAGAAGAAGAAGAAGAAGAAGAAGAAGAAGAAGAAGAAGAGGAGGAGGAGGAAGAAGAGGAAGAAGAAGAAGAAGCTAAATCAAAAAGTCATCCAAACTTGATGCCCAACACTTGGCGCAATCCAGTGGTTGACCTCTATCTCGCATAAAGCCAAACAGGAGCTTGATTAGTGCCTTAACCCAGCCAGTAACGATCGTCTACTTAAACCAACATGGCTGAACAAATCCTGACTCGGTCCAACGTACGAGGAAATCCTCTCCTCATTTTGCAAAACCTGCTGATGCTCAGCTTTGGCCCTTCCATTGTTCCTGAGGAACCTCAAGCGAGGACGTCGATGGCAGTTTATTTCTGCACGCCAGACCACCTGCCAGCCATGAAGGGAGGAAAGGGGTTATTGTCGCAAGCTGCATTTTTGCAAGCTTAGCTGGCAACGGCTGGCAGATTCCTCCCGTGATGCAAACATCTGCAGGATGGCCAGAGCCAAGACAGCAGAAGTTAGGAGGAGGAGGAGGAGGAGGAAGGGGGGAGAGAAGAAATAGCTTCATTAAAAAGGCCTCTAAGAGGTCTCTCCAAATGGCTTAGCATCTGGGGAATAAACAGGAAAGCCAGAAGGAAGTACTTTGGAGAGGAAGGATGCAGGATAAGAATCCCGCTGAAGGCGCATCATGCTTGTGGAATGTCAGGACCAAGAGACCCAACCTCTGGGCAGTGGCTGCTTCTTGGGGTGGGGAGGTGTGAGCCTCAGCACATCTGCCAGGGGTCCTCTTTGACCTCCTCCGATTTCAGAAGTCATGGGGTGGGTGAGCCCCCACCTGGTGCTAAGCTACGATGGGCTTCCTTTTAGGTTGGGCTTCATACACAATGTATTTCACCTACTCTTGAGAAGACCTGTATATTAATTATATGGGTCAGAAAGAGTCCAAGAGTCCTGAAACAGAGATAATAAGGAAAATTATGGCATGTGCAGAATCAGATAGGGACTAGAATTTTAAAAAAAATTAAAATTAAATTAAATTAAAAAAACAACAGGAATCTAAGTATTATGAAACGTGGAATAAATTCTATCAATGGTTGCACAGAAGAAGCCAAACATAAGTCGTTATGATGATTAAAATAATTAGTAAACAAATGTATCAAACAAGGAGATTGTAAATGGTGAAGTAAAATGTATACATGTATAATAATTGTAATGCCAGAACGGCTGCGCCATGTTGTATTCTTATCATTAAAATTTTTAAAAAAAGAAATAGAAAAAAAGAAAAGAAAAAGAAAGAGTCTAAGAAGGTATCTGCAAACTCTTCGCATCCTGGACATCAACTGTTTCAGCTCTTTCCCTCAGGACGGTGCCATAGAACAGGGGTCTCCAACCTTGGCAACTTTTAAGACTTGTGGACTTCAACTCCCAGAGTTCCTCAGGCAGCTTTGCTGAAGTCCACAAGTCTTAAAGTTGCCAAGGTTGGAGACCCCGGTTCTATGGCATCATATGCCAAGGCGACACAGGGATACCTGAGCATCTAATTCTCACAGTTTTGCCCAATGTCTATGTATATTAACTCACATGGTGTGGCTGTATTGTTATTATTTATCCTTCTTATTATCTTATAGGAGCCGCGGTGGTGCAGTGGTTAAAGTGCAGGCTACTTCTGCTGCCTGCTACTTCTGCTGCCTGCTGGCTGCCTGCAATTTGGTAGTTCAAATCTCACCAAGGCTCAAGGTTGATTCAGCCTTCCATCCTTCCGAGGTGGGTAAAATGAGGATCCAAATTGTTGGGGACAATAGGCTGACTCTGCAAACCACTTGGAGAGGGTTGTAAAGCTGTATATAAGTCTAAGTGCTATGGCTATAGTTAATTCTGCCCACTGCCAGCAATTCGATCCTGACCAGCTCAAGGTTGACTCAGCCTTCCATCCTTCTGAGGTGGGTAAAATGAGGACCCAGATTGTTTGGGGGCAAGAGGCTGACTCTGTAAACCCTTTAGAGAGGGTTGTACAGCACTGTGAAGTCTAAGTACTATTACTATTGCTATTACTATTGCAGGCTAACCTCTGCTCACACTGCCAGAGAAATCACCTTTTCCTTCTACCCCAAAACGGCTACATATCCCACCCGCTCCCTTCAGCCATTTAGCAAATTTTGGATTTACAACCCAACCCCCACCACATGAGACTGGGTTCAGATGGCTGGGACCTCCCAGGGAACAAAGAGGCCACTTAAAATGTTTGGGATGTCAACATTTCAACCACACATCGATCCAGCCATTAATTACACAAGGATCAAACCCACGCTTATTCCTCTCCCCCATCCAATCTGGGGAAGTGGGGAATGCGGACAAGGTGAACCTTCTGCAAACATTTTTGTGGCTCTCTAGGGTAGCCCCTCTGAACTTCAACCATCGTAAGATGTGTGGACTTCAGCTCCCAGAATCCCCCAGCTGCTCTGCGTGTGAGTTCTAGACCTATCTTAACCGTTAAAGCCAGTTGGGTGACTTTGGGCCAGTCCTTCCCTTCCAGCCAACCCACCTCATAGGGTTGTTGTTGGTGTGTGGAAAATAGGAGGAGGAAAGTATATTATTAGGTATGTTCACTCTGCCTTCAGTTATTCTTAGTGGGATATAAATAAATAAAATGTCTGCTTTAATTGATCCAATACTGGCAGTTACAGGCAGTATTCTCTCTCCTTTACAATTAGCTTATGACCTAAAATACAAAAATAAATAGTAGGAAAAATAGGGGAGGGAAAAGGGAAGGGAAAAGTGTAGAAAAGAAGGTGGGAAAGACAAAAAAAAAGAAAGAAACTGACTTCCGATTCCCTTTGGTGTGGTAGAATAAGGCAGTAAAATCCAACCTCAACTTTCTACTTTTACGTAGTAGTATAAAATATTCATTTCTATAACAACAAATCCATCTAATCAGTAAAATCCAAAATCGAAGTTTAATTCTTTTCCCACCCCAGGCACAAAGTCCAGTAGCGGTTTCCAAGTAGAAACAAAAGTAATCGTGTTTTTTTTTTCCCTTTGACCAAAGCAATCAATGTAGCCGTCTTTGCTAACTCCATCCATTTTTGCAGTCATTCGTCCATTATAGGGATTGAAATATCCTTCCATTTTTGTGCATAAAGTAATCTTGCTGCCGTCAACCTATATAACATCAAAGTTTCATTTTTCCCCCTCCAAGTCTTTTTCCATTAAACCCCAAAGAAAAGTTTCTGGTTTAATCTTTATGTTCACCTGAAGAATTTCCTGTATTAGAATATGAATCCTATTCCAATATTTCTTTGTCCACCCTAAATGATAAAAGATCCCTCCTTTACATTTATATTTTCCAACATTCATTTAAAGTACTTTTCATACGTTCTTGATCACTTGTCTGGCGTTAAATACAAACAATACATCATCTTATAGAAATTTTCTTTTACATTGTTCTTGACTTAGAACCATTTGTTAAGCCGCCGTTCAAAATTACAAAAGCATCGGGGGGAGAAAATACTGACCTATAACCTGCCAAGAAATTAAAAGATGCTTGTTCCCGGGGAGGAAAGCTGTGGCAAATCTAGACAACATACTAAAAAGCAGAGACATTACCCTGCCAAAAAAATTGCATATAGTGGTTTTCTCAGCTGCAATGCATGGCTGTGAAAGTTGGACCATAAGGAAGGCTGAGCTCCAAAGAATGGAGGCCTTTGAGCTATGGTGCTGGAGAAGACTCCTGCGAGTCCCTTGGACTGCAAGGCCATCCAACCGGTCAGTCCCAGAGGAGATCCACCCTGACTGCACCTTAGAAGGCCAGATCCTGAAGATGAAACTCCAAGACTTTGGCCACCTCATGAGAAGGAAGGACTCGCTGGAGAAGAGCCGAATGCTGGAGAAGATGGAGGGCCAGAGAAGAAGAAGGGGACGGCAGAGAAGGAGGGGGCTGGATGGAGTCACTGAAGCAGTCGGAGTGAGCTTAAATGGACTCCAGAAGATGGTAGAGGACAGGAAGGCCTGGAGGAACGTTGTCCAGGGGGTCGCGATGGGTTGGACACGACTTCGCAACTAACAACAACAACAACAACAACCTGAAGCTTATGACCACTGCAATATCCCCATGGTTACATGATAAATATTGTGCTTGGCAACCATTTGTCAGAAATGGTGTCCCTTCCGACAAGCGAATTCAATGGGGGAAGCTGAACTCACTGAACAATCACAGGATTCAGTGAACTGCCATGATTCTTTTAACAACCATAGTTTAAAAAAAAAAAAAGGTCACAAAATCGTGCCTAGCTCATTTAAGAAGCCCCTTGTTTAGAAACAGACATTCTGGCCCTAATTGTTGGGGGGGGGGCAATAGGCTGGCTCTAGAGAGGGCTGTAAAGCACTGTAAAGTGGAATATAAGTCTAAGTGTTATTGCTATTGCCCTTTCTTCCCTCCCCCTCCCTCCTCCCTTCCTTCCTTCCTTCCTTTCTTCCCAATGGTTAGAATGAAGTGTTGCAGGCTAATTCTGCCCACTGCCAGCAGTGCGATCTTGACCATCTTTAGGTTGACTCAGTTTCAATCTTTCCGAGTTCACTAAAATGAGGGTCCAAAATTGTTTGGGGGCAAGAGGCTGACTCTGTAAACTGCTTAGAGAGGGCTGCAAAGCACTGTGAAGCGGCATATAAATCTAAGTGCTTTTAAATCGACAACTACTTGTGCCTACCAAGCTTTTATGCAGGTAGTCCTTGATTTATGACCACAATTAAGCCTCAAACTTGCTGTTGCTAAGTGAGATGTTTGTTAAGTGAGTTCTCTCCTGTTTTACCACCTTCCTTCCTATTCCATTCCATTCTATTTTTCTATTCTATTATTCTATTTATTCTGTTCTATTCCATTCCATTCTATTATTCTATTTTATTTATTCTATTCCATTCTTCTATTCTATTCTATTCTATTCTATTCTATTCTATTCTGTTCTGTGCTGTTCTACTCTTATTCTATTCAATTCTATTTATTCCATTCCATTCTATTCTATTCTATTCTATTCTATTCTATTCTATTCTATTCTATTCTATTCTATTCCATTATTCTATCCTATCCTATTCCATCCCATTCTATTTGACTCCATTCTACTCTATCTGAAGGCATTCTATTTGAAGAGACTGGACTGCCATTTGTCAGAAATGGTGTAGGGTCTCCTGCACCCCTCTGGGAGGGGTTGGACTAGCAGACCTCCAAGGTCCCTTCCAACTCCACAAGGAATCTGTCAGGGGATACACCTCAGGCTCCCATCAAGGCCTTCTAAATTATGAATGCACAAGGGAGGCCGCATGGCGGGTGTGAATAATGCCACCGTTCTCACCGATGCTTCCCCTGAGACAGCAGCGAAGCCCATTACACATACAAATTCGAGCTGAATCGGAGAATGAGAATTTAAGCACTGCGATAACGCTAAGCACGCCGATTTAAAAGCAAATGCCACTGATGGCCCTAGATCTCGAAGGCAAAATATAATTTCTTTTTTTTTTCTCAGAATTCTAACAAAAAGGACCAAGTTTCCTCCAGCCCCCATTTTTCCCCTTCTGGTGTCCATTCTACTCTTTTTTCTAATGCTTTTTTAAAAAAAATCCTTTAGTGAGCAAATGACAAAGAAACCAACGCACCAACGTTCACACCTCGTGTTAAACCATAAAGCGGTTGGCTAGTTTCATGGATGGTATAATGAGTTGTATGAACCCAGCTTGGTTCGGGTTTGATGCACCAGCAGACCGCAGTTAAGCAGATGGTGGCTTAGTAGCAGAAGTGGTCTTCAGCAGGTTCTGACCAGTTCTGGAGAACCGGTAGTGGAAATTTTGAGTAGTTTGGAGAACTGGCAAATACCACCTCTGACTGGCCCTGCCCCCATCTCTTCTCTGCCTCCCATTGAGTCCCAGCTGATCGGCTGGGTCTTCTTTGGTTGCCCTGCACAGGAGAACGGAGCTGGAAAGCAGGTTAGTGGGGTGGGGAGCAGTGGTAGGATTCAAAAAATTTTACTACCAGTTCATTGGGCATGGCTTGGTGGGCATGGCAGGGGAAGGATACTGCAAAATCCCCATTCCCTCCCCATCCCACTAACCTGCTTTCCAGCTCCATTCTCCTGTGCAGGGCAACCAAAGAAGACCCAGCTGATCAGCTGGGACTCAATGGGAGGCGGAGAATAGATAGGGTTGGCGGGGCCAGTCAGAGGTGTTATTTGCCGGTTCTCCAAACTACTCAAAATTTCCGCTACCGCTTCTCCAGAACTGGTCAGAACCTGCTGAAGACCACCTCTGGTGGGGGGAAATGGGATTTTGCAGTATCATTCCCCTGCCATGCCCACCAAGCCACACCCACCAAGCCACGCCCACAGAACCAATAGTAAAAAAAATTTCAATCCCACCACTGCTTATAGTGGGCTTTCTAAACCACATCATGGTTTAATTTCCATACCTGGGCAGTCAGTCTGTTTCTAATGATCAGCAGGGTTGCACTTGCCACAACAATCAGTTAGGAAGAAGGGATTGTCATCAGAAAGTCTTGAAGGAAGTCCATGGATTGCAAGAAATAATTATGAAAGATAATAAGAAAAATGCCCCCATGGAGGGCAAATCCTTTGGAGCAGAACAGTGAAGAGGTGCAATTCATATTGCAACAGTTTTCTGCAGGTAGCATACATTTATTTATTTATTTGTATCCCGCCTTGATTATTTTCACAAATAACTCAAGATGGCAAACATACCCTCCTTCTTCCTCCTTCTATTTTCCCTACAACAACAACCCTGTGAGGTGGGTTGGGCTGAGAGAGAGGGACTGGCCCGAAGTCCCCAAGATGGCTTTCATGACTAAGGTGGGACTAGAACTCACAGACTTCTAGTGATTGGTCTAAAGTCACCCAGCTGGCTTTCATGCCTAGGACAGGACTAGAACTCCCAGTCTTCTGGTGATTGGCTTAAAGTCAACCACACAGCTTTCATGTCTACAAACAGGTCTAGAACTCCAAGTCTCCTGGTGATTGGCCTAAAGTCCCCCAGCTGGCTTTCATGTCTATGAACAGGACTAGAACTCATGCTCTCATGTTCCAGTGTGGTATCTTAAGCACCGGCTCTCTTACAGAACATCCTACTGTCTGCACTCTGTAGTTCCCATTACTCCGAGCATTGCACTGCCTCTTTCTGCAAGACCAGGTCTTCCTTCTTCACCTTCCTTCTCCCCCTCCCGGTTTCCACATTCCTGCGTTCCCCTACGGGCCCTACGCGATGCGCATCCTGTTTCCTAGAAGCGTAGCAAGGGCCTTAGTCATGCCCTCCGCAGCTCCGGCAGGTGACGGAAGGCTAACAATAGCCAACAAAGAAAGGATGTGTCACTTGCGCACAATCCTTGGGCCAACCTGCGAAGAAGTATCCTGCCTGCCCTCCGAAGAAACTCCCGCTCAAGGCTGAACGTGGCCCAGATGAGCTCCACAGCTCAACTGATACGGTTTTTTTTTTCCCCCAAGGAAATTGGTTTTCCTGTTTGCAAATGTTTATTTTGGAAGGGTGGGGAAGGATGAGGCAGAGGCCAAACAGTGGCGTTGGGCAACAGGTGCTTGGCAAGGAGGTTTGGCATCTCCAGACCTCCCGGCTCTTCATTCCAAGGCCCAGACCCAGATCTGGTTCATGCGCTGATGGGCCTTGGTTTATTTCTTTCTAAAAAGGAGCGAGCACAGCTGGCAAAGAGGACAGAGGGATCCAGCTGGACAAAACCACTGCACAACAATTCAGGATGGCCTAGATTAGACACTCAACCTGTGCGACAGTCGATACATTCTCTGAAAGGCTACGATATTTCTAGGTGATTCCTTTCCATTAGAAATAAGATCCTAAACGTGGTTTCCGAATAAAGGACGTTACTTACAAACGCAGGCGATCCTTCACTTACCACCATTCCTCCAGCATCTATCCCAAGTTACAATGGCCTCGGGAAACGGGGCTTACAAATGGATCTTCATGCTTGCGACTGTCGCAGCATCTCCACAATCACGTGATCAGAATTGGCATCTTATGATTTATGATGAATGTGTTTTTATGATGACTATGATCATGACTTATCACTTTGTTGCTTGTAAGTACACTGAAAGCTTATGCACGGGAGACAAATTTCTTGTGTGCCCAATCACACTTGGCAATAAAGAATTCTGTTCTGTTCTGTTTCTTATGTCATTCTATTGTATTCTAGTGTTTGGCAACTGGCCGATATTTGCAATGGTTGCAGCATCTCATATTTTATTTCTGTTCTGTACTGTTCTGTTCTATCCTATCCTATTGTATTCTACAGTTTGGCAATGATATTTACAATGGTTTCAGCATCCCATATTCTATTTCTGTTCTGTTCTGTTCTATTGTATTCTAGTGTTTGGCAACTGGCCGATATTTACAATGGTTGCAGCATCCCGTGGTCTGGTGACATTTCTTCCCAGAATGACCCAGCCGTCCCTGATCTCAGTTTGATTGTTGAACGCCCGACAAATCACGGTTAAATCAATCAAGCCTAGCCGGAACTTCTTCCCAGAATGGCCCCGCTGTTCCTGATCTCAGTTTGATTGTTGGACACCCGACAAATCACGGTTAAATCAATCAAGCCTAGCCTGAACCCCTTCCCAAAATGACCCCACCGTCCCTTGTCTCAGTTTTGATTTGTGGCCGCAAGAGAAAGCTTGCCGGTATGTTGTATTTTGGGACAATGGAAAAATGGCCGAGGACATGTGTTAAAAATCTTTCCTGCTCCAGCTGGGATTCCCCCAGGCCCGCTGAGAAAAGATCGAAAAGTAGATGATCCCTCTTTCTGAACCTTCCCCCTCCTCTCTCTCCCCGTCCCCCTGAGACCCCAACTGGAGAAACCATCTGAGATAGATGGAGATTAAACAGGAGCCAGCCAAGTTTCTAAGGAAGCTAGTTCCCGGAGGCTGGTTCTCTCTGAGGGGAGCTGAGCGTGGCCTATGCCCCAGCTGGCTGTGACCTCTGACTTGGCTCCAAGTGATGATGCTTTGCAGACTGAGGTAGGCAGGCAGGGAAAGGCACACACTGGATACAGATTAACAGAGTTGGGTGGGACCTTGTAGGTCATCCAGTCCAATCCCGCCCACCAAAGCAGGAGATCCGACGCCGTTTCTGACCGATGGTAGTCCAGTCTCTTCATGGAAGCTTCCAATGATGAAGCTCCCGCAACTTTTGAAGGCAAGTCCCTCCACTGGTTGTTAAGTGAATCCAGCTCCTTGCACTGACTTTACTCGTCATATGGTCATAAAAGGGATCACACAACCCCCCCGCAGGACACTGCAACCATCATAAATATGAACCAGTCGCCACATGTCCGAATTTTGATTAACACCCTCGGTTGTCTTCTCCTTGCACAACAAGCTCCCATCGCCTTGTGTTGCCCACACACCAGAGGTGGCCGTTCAGCAGGTTCTGTCCAGTTCTGGAGAACCGGTAGCGGAAATTTTGAGTCGTTCGGAGAACCGGCAAATCCCACCTCTGACTGGCTCCACCAACCCCATCTCGTCTCTGCCTCCTGAGTCCCAGCTGATCGGCTGGGTCTTCTTTGGTTGCCCTGCAGAGGAGAACGGAGCTGGAAAGCAGGTTAGTGGGGTGGGAAGCAGGGGTGAGATTCATTTTTTTTTACTACCGGTTCTGTGGTCGTGGCTTGCTTGGTTGGCATGGCTTGGTGGTCATATGACTGGGGCTTGGTGACCATGTGACTGGGTGGGCATGTCTTGGTGGTCATGTGACTGGGAGAGCGTGTCTTGGTGGCCGTGTGGCTGGGTGGATGTGGCTTGGTGCTCATGTGACTGGGTGGGTGTGACTTGGTGACCATGTGACTGGGAGGGCATGTCTTGGTGTTCATGTGACTGGGAGAGCGTGTCATGGTGGTCATGTGACTGGGAGAGCGTGTCTTGGTGGCCATGTGACTGGGTGGGCATTGCTTGACGGTCATGTGACTGGGTGGGTGTGGCTTGGTGGTCATGTGACTGTGTGGGAATGGCCAACTCAAGGTCACTCCCATCAAGGGGTGCCTCACCTGGCCTCTCCCTTCCCAGCCACTCCTTGTCACACCCAGCTTCGACTTATCTATAGTTCTGTAAAAATGCTGCTCAGCTTTTTTCGACTTTATATCTACATGCCATAGATCAGTGGTGGCTAACCTTTTGGGGCTCCTATGCCAATAATTGTGGCAATGCATACACATCCCCCCCACGCACCTCTGCATATGCGCGAACAAACTCTCCCTGTGTGTGCCTCGCATCTCTGCGCATGCTCACACATCTTCCACACACACCCGCCCCCCATGAATGCATGCCAGATACTCGATGATCAGCTGATGGGGTCATGGGCAAGGGCTCTTGTGCCGGCCATAATGGCTCTATGTGCCACTTCTGGCATGCATGCCATAGGTTCACCATCTCTGGGGAGGGAATGGAGATTTTACAGCCATGATGGCAAACCTTTGGCATGCGTGCCACAGGCAGCATGCAGAGCCATTTGTGCCAGCACATGAGCTGCAGCCAAGCTTACCTCACTGTGCATGCATGCACCTGACAGCTAATTCTTGGCCAGTTTGAAGCCTTTTTTGGCCTCCCAGAGGCTTGAAGAAGGCTTTGCAGGCCAAAAACTAGCCCCGTTTCATCACTTCCTGTTTTTCCGAAAATACCCGAAGTGACGAAACGGGGCTAGTTTTCGGCCCGCAGAAGCCTGCAGAAGCCTTCCTCGAGCTTCTGGAAGGCTGAAAAAGGCCTCAAACCGGTTGAAAATCAGCTGTGAGGCACAGTGCAGGTAAGGGGGTGGCGGGGATGGGTGGGCAGGGATTGTGCGCACATGCCTGGGGGGGGCACGCGTTGCCTTCTGGGTGCTGGCATGCAAGCGCGAGCAGGAAAGCGCATGTACAGTTTTGGGCACGGGAGCCCCAAAAGGTTAGCCACCCCTGTTTTACAGCATCCTTCCCCTCCCACTCCCACCAAGCCATGCCCACAGAACCGATAGTAAAAAGAATGTTGAATCCCACCACTGCCACACAGCTCTGGCCGAGCCGCAACATCACCCTCTGGTTCTCAGGGAAGCCTTCTTCGCAAGTCCTCTTCTCCGCCTCCCTCCGAGTTGCAACTGGAAAAATCTGATAACATTCCACTGGTGCAGGAATATAATGCAACCGCCACTTAGGCTGCCAGCCTGCAAGCGATTTATGTCACTTTCACTGCTCTCCCAGGGCCAAAAACTGTTTGTGTTCAACCCTAGAGGGGCACCTTCATGGCTCTCATCCCAGCCAGGTAAAAGATCAGCCGCCGACGGAGCAGCCCTGATCCCGAGGAATCTTGGAAAGGATTCCTGATCTCTCTCTCGCTCTCTCTTTCTCTCTCCCTCTCCTCCTTCTTTCTCCCTCTCTCCCCTCTTTTCTCTCTCCCCTTCCTTTCTCTCCCTCTTTTTCTCTCTTCCCTTCTCTCTCTCTCTCTCTCTCCCCCTCCCTCCCCCCCCCCCCTCTCTCCCTCCCTCCCTCTCTCTCTCTCTCTCTCCCCACCCCACCCAAGGACAAGCTCTGGTATGGGCGGGGGGGTGTCCACATGTTGGAAAGAAATTTTGTAATTCGAACACAGAGCCGCTCAAACAGTCTCAGGGGTGGCTTATTTTGTCGTTGGTGATTGACGAGTAATCCTCGACTTACAACAGTTGGGTTTAGTGGCTGTTTCTTTTCTTTCTTTTCTTTTCTTTTTTTCCCCCCTGACTCTTTTAAAAGCAGAAGCCAAAAGGTTGCGCAGGCTTTGAAGTCCTAGAGGGCAAGACAATTGTGAAATAAATCATCGTAATAGGGCAGCTGGGATGGAGCAGGGCTGAGAAATAAACCAGATTTGTACTGCTAATGCAATGGGCTTCTGTTTGGCTTAGCCCGAAGGAGAACTCTGGATTTAGTTTAAGCCATATTTAAACGGTAAAAATGATACACAAACTCAGTTTTCTCCTTGAGCTTGAGATGAGAAGAAAGGTAATTTCATGGGTCTATCTACATTATTCTTTCTTTCTTTCTTTCTTTCTTTCTTTCTTTCTTTCTTTCTTTCTTTCTTTCTTTCTCCCTCTTTCTCCCTCTGTCTCTCTCTTTCTTTCTGCCTCTGCCTCTCTCTTTCTTTCTTTTCTTTCTCTCCCCCTCTCTCTGTCCTTCTCTCTCTTTCTTCTTTCTTTCCCCCTCTCCCTCTCCTTCTCTCTCTATTTTGTTCTTTCTTTCTTCTTTCTTTCTCCATCTCCCCCTCTCTCTCCTTCTCTCTCTCTCTCTCTTTCTTCTTTCTTTCTCCATCTCCCTCTCTATCTCCTTCTCTCTCTCTTTCTCTCTTTCTTTCTTTCTTTCTTCTTTCTTTCTTCCTCCCTCTCCCTTTCTCTCTCCTTTTTCTTTCTCTTTCTTTCTTATTTCTTTCTCCTTCTCCCTCTCCTCTCTCTCTCTTGTTCTTTCTTTTTTCTTTCTTTCTCCATCTCCGTCTCTGCCTCTTTCTTTCTTTCTTTCTCCCTCTCCCTTTCTCTCTCCTTATTTTTCTTTCTTTCTCTTTCTTTCTTTTCTTTCTCCTTCTCCCTCTCCTCTCTCTCTCTTGTTGTTTCTTCTTTCTTTCTCCGTCTCCCTCTCTGCCTCCTTCTCTCTTTCTCTTTCTCTCTTTCTTCTTTCTTTCTCCCTCTCCCTCCTTCTCTCTTTCTTCTTTCTTTCTCCCTCTCCCTCTCTCTCTCCTTCTCTCTCTTTCTTCATTCTTCTTTCTTTCACCCTCTCCCTCTCCTTCTCCCTCTTTCGTTCTTTCTTTCTCCCCCCCTCTCCATCTCTCTCTTTCTTTCTTCTTTCTTTCTCCCTCTCCCTCTCTGCCTCCTTCTCTCTCTCTCTTTCTCTCTTTCTTCTTTCTTTCTCCCTCTCCCTCTCCTTCTCTCACTCTTTCTTCTTTCTTCTTTCTTTCACCCTCTCCCTCTCCTTCTCCCTCTTTCGTTCTTTCTTTCTCCCCCCTCTCTCTCCATCTCTCTCTCTCTTTCTTTCTTCTTTCTTTCTCCCTCTCCCTCCCTCTCTCTCTTTCCTTCTTTGACCAACAAATAAAGTTTTACTTTCTTCTAATTACAGACAGGACTTCTTTATTATGTTCACAGCGCTCTTTGCTCCAAGTACTAATCCCATCCTATCAGCCATATTCAAAAGGGCCCCCTGCACCTTTCATTGAATCGTTTCCTGTGTGAAAGGCCTGAGACCCCCAAGGAAAAGGATTTGCAATTCCATCGGCCGTAAAGCTCAGGGAGGACCCAGGCCAAGCACAGCCACATTCAGGTCCAGCAGTCTTTTGCTGGGATTTGGGCATACGTTTGGTTTCTCCAAGAGGATTGGATTGAAAATATAATAACA
The DNA here is from genome assembly GCF_049901715.1 of Pseudonaja textilis. NCBI lineage: Eukaryota > Metazoa > Chordata > Lepidosauria > Squamata > Elapidae > Pseudonaja > Pseudonaja textilis. Next base: position 11,748,327 of record NC_142001.1, read on the forward strand.
TCCTAGGCTTTTTTGCAACTACCTACCATATCCAGCAAATGTCTGTGTTATTCCTCCTTCCCTCCCTTCCTCTTTTCTTTCTCCTTTCTCTTCATTCCTTCCCTCCCTCTCCTTCTCCTTCCTTTCTTCCTTCCTTTCCTTCTTTTTCTCCCTTCCTTCCTTTCTCTTTTTTCCTTCCTTCCGCCTTTTCTCCCTTCTTTCCTCTCTCTTTCTCTTCTTTCCTTTCTTCCTTTCTTCCTTCCTCTCTTCTTTTCTTCCTTCCTCCTTTTCTCCCTTCTTTCCTCTTTCTCTTCTTTCCTTTCTCCCTTCCTTCCTTTCTCTTTTTTCCTTCCTTCCTCTTTTTCTCCCTTCTTTCCTCTCTCTTTCTCTTCTTTCCTTTCTTCCTTTCTTCCTTCCTCTCTTCTTTTCTTCCTTCCTCCTTTTCTCCCTTCTTTCCTCTTTCTCTTCTTTCCTTTCTTCCTTGTTTCCTTCCTTGCTTCCTCTTTTTTCCTCCCTTCTTTCCTCTCCTTTTCTCTTCTTTCCTTTCTTCCTTGCTTCCTTCCCTGCTTCCTCTTTTTCTCCCTTCCTTCCTCTCCTTTTCTCTTCTTTCCTTTCTTCCTTGCTTCCTTCCTTTTTTCTCCCTTTCTTTCTTCTTCCTTCCCCCTTTCCCTTCCTATTCTTTTTTTTCTGAGCTGGAAAAGAAAAAGAAAGGAGAGAAATCAAAGAGGACAGAAAAACAAACCCCATCTATCAAGGCAAGAAACCTACCTGCTGGAGTTGTTGTGTGGGATAAAACAACAAGCCAACATGGTTGGGCCTGTGAAGGGCTTGGGGGGGGGGGGCTGGGGAATGTCCAAAAGGGAACATGGCAAAAAGCAACGTTTTGCCCTAAATAACTTTTCCAGGAAAACAGTGAGGTCGGTTTCTCTTCAAAAGACTTCTGGAAGTGCTTTTGAAGTGTATCACAAAAACTAAAATAGACCTAATTTGAGTGATTATTTTGGACAGAAGCCTGCCCCACCTCCAGGGCCTTTCTTCATTTTCTCAGTAATTACAAAAATTGAGCGCCTTGAGCAACACAGCCTGCTTCTCTCTCCTAGGTTGAGCTATTCTTGCAGTTCAGTGTTCACTGCTTAACACAATCCACTTTACTGGCATCAAATGAGCACTAGACAAGTTCAGCTCTTCGCAGACACAAGTCAGCAAGGATGCGTGTGTGTGAGAGAGACAGAGAGACACAGAGAAAGAGAGAGAGAGACAGAAAGAAAAAGAGAGAAAGAGAGGGAGGGAGGGAGAGAGAGAAAGAGGGAGGGAGAGAGAAAGAGAGACAGAGAGAGAAAGAGAGGGAGGGAGAGAGAGGGGGAGAGAGAGAGAAAGAGAGAGAGAGAGACAGAGAGAAAGACAGAGAGGGGGAGAAAAAGACAGAGAAAGAGAGAGGGAGGGAGAGAGAAAGAGAGACAGAGAGAAAGACAGAGAGGGAGAGAGAGAGGGGGGGAGAGAGAAAGAGAGAGAGAGACGGGGAGAAAGAGACACACATTGAGAGGGGGGAGGGAGAAAGAGAGAGAGAGAAAGAGAGAGAGAGAGAGAGAAATAGAGAGGGGGGGAATAAGGTAGAGAAGGGATCAGTTTACCAACAGGAGCATTAATATATCCAATGGCAACCTGGAAAATGACCACTTTCAGGGTGCTGTTTTAATTATGAGAAGGGAAGCAAAGAGACATTTACCTCCCTGTTGCTATAGTGATGCCTGTCCCTACCAACCTGGAGCTTAAGTTGCCATGGCAATGCCAACTGCCCGGCCTTCTCTCTCCATCCCTCCAAAAATGAAGAGAGATGGTTTTTGCAGTTGAAAAACGACGTGGCTCAGGCGTGCCCACTTCTGCAGTGGGGAGGAGAGAAAGGAAGAACGAAGTGGACTATATAGCCTGTCGGAATTTACGTGCATTTTGGGCCATGTAGCAATTCACATTCGGTTCCAAAAGGTGGATTTGGTCCAAATTAAGGATGCAAACCTCTTTAAAGCAGCCATGTTGTAATTCTAGGATGGGAGGAAAAATAACACATCTGCTTTAAAGAGCTGCAGCATGGGTTAGCTTTCAACTCCTGCCTTTTTTAAAGCTACTCATCCCCTAATAATGGCTTAAAATCTTGGCCGGCTGATAGGGCATGGTATTTTTCCACATCAGAGGCTGTGTCTACAGCAGGGCAGGGGTCTCCAACCTTGGCAACTTTAAGCCTGGTGGACTACAACTCCCAGAATCCCCCAATGAGCTTTGCTGACCAACAAGGTTTGCTGGCTGGGGGATTCTGGGAGTTGAAGTCCAACAGGCTTAAAGCTGCCAAGGCTGGAGACTCCTGGTCTACAGGAAAAAAGGGTGGCATAGATTTGTATTTCCTAGGATATTCACCTACTTAGGAAAGCAGCCCTCCCAAACTGCAAACAAATCTACTTTCCCATTATCCCAAAGGTGCTTTTTCATTTCATATAAATTTTATTGAATTTACAATTAAAAAAATAACATAACAACATTACATAAGAAACAGAGAGAAAAAAGAAGAAAGAAAGAAGAGAAGAGAGAGAGAAAAAAAAAAAAAAGCGCTCGGTCTTGCGACCGAAAAAGGAGAAGAAGAAGTATAAAGAGAGAAAAAAAAAAAACAAAAAAAACAAAGAGACGGAAGAAAAAAGAAAATACGTTAAAACCAGACAAATATTCTTTTTGACAGTCTACAAGATCCAATTCTCCTACCTTACTTTAAATATACACATCTTATCGCTATTTATGGATATTTATGCTTATTTATGCTCATTAAACAGTTTATCTCTGATATAACCAATTATACCATGCATTCCAATTATTATCAAATGCTGAAGACTCTTTATTTTTAAGAGCTATGGTTAAATTGTCCATTTCTGCGCAGTCACATATTTTCTGAATGACCAATTGATCTGTAGGTAAACGGGATGATTTCCAGCACTGGGCAAATGCTAATCTGGCCGGTTAGAATATGAATTATTATGTATTTCGTCTTTTAGGAAAATGTTTATCAGAGATCCCTAGTAGGAAGAACTCTGGTTTGTATTCAATTTGATCTTTGGTTATCTCCTCCAGCCATTTTCTAATTTTTGCCAGTATTTCTGGGCTTCTTTACAGGTCCACCACATATGAAAGTAGGTTCCCTCTATGTTTTTACATTTCCAACATTTTGGACTAGAGTTTGGGTTCATTTTCGCTAACCTCGAAGGGGTAAGTGCCATCTATATAACATTTTATATACATATTTTCTTTGTCGCTTGCAGATTTCGTAATCTTAATGATTCTATTCCAGATCTTTTCCCATTCTGTTAATGTAATGCTTCTTCCAATATTCCTACTCCACATTATCATGTTCCCTTTCACTATCTCTTGCTCTAATTCTACCTCCAATAAATATTTATAAAATTTAGAAATATTCTTTTTATTTGATCCTAATAAGATTTTATCTAAGTGTTGTAATTTGCTATAAATTCCAAACTCTTTGATATCTTGTTTGTATCTACTATGGATTTGTATATATAACCACTGATCAATTTTAAATCCCTGTTCCTGTAAGTCCTGTCGAGTTCTTAGTTTCCCTAAAGGATCTAATAAATCTTTATATTTAGTCATTTTGTTATATCCAAATTGTTGGGATGAACCATTGCCTCCATTGTTGAAAGCCAAATCGAATTTTTAAATAATGTTTTTACATATTTTTTTCCAATTAGTTAATAGTGAATCTCTAATAAGATGTCTATGAAATACGCCTGTTTAGTTTTCCCCACATCCCATAGAAATGCGTGCCATCCTCTCTGAAGGTCGTGCCCTTCCAAGGCTAGAGTTCTTTTATTCCGTAAATTGACCCAGTCTTTTAACCATAGTAAGTTGGCTGCCCAATAATATAATTCCCAGTTTGGAAGCGCTAGCCCACCTCTACTTTTGCATCTTGTAAGGCCTTAATACTGATTCTAGCTTTTTCCCTTGCCAAATAAATTTAAGAGTTACCTTATTTATATCATCAAAAATTTTTTTGGTAATTTTATTGGGATTGTCTGGAATAAGTAAAGGAGTTTTGGTAAAATGTTCATTTTGATTGTGGCAATCCTGCCCAGTAAAAAAGCTGCAACTTATTCCAGGATTCTAGATCTTTCTTAATTTGCTGTAACAGTTTATCATAATTATTCTCTTTGAGTGATTTACTATGTGGTGTTAACCATATGCCTAAATATTTGACCTTTTTTTGTTGCCTGTATCCCCATGGTTTTTTCTAATTCTTTCCTCTGGTTCTCTGTTAGATTTTTAGTCAGTAATTTCGTCTTATTTCTGTTGATCTTTAGTCCTGCTACTGAACCATATTGTTCTAGTTCTTTTATTAGATTATGTCCTTTCTCCATGGGATCCTCTAGGAAGAAAACCATATCGTCTGCAAACGCCTGTAATTTATATTCCTCTGCCTTGACCCTAACCCCTTGAATTTCAGGATTTTGTCTTATCCGCGTTAACAATGATTCTAAAGCAAATATAAATAAGAGGGGTGAGAGAGGGCAACCCTGTCTAACGCCCTTTTCAATGCTTAGTGGGCCTGTTTGTTCACCATTAATTAGTATATTGGCTTGTTGGGTATTGTAAATTGTTGTGATAATATTCTCGAATTTAGTGCCCAGATTCATGTTATAGATTTTTTGTATTAAGAAGTGCCAATGTAAGTTATCGAATGCTTTCTCCGCATCTAGAAACAAGAGTGTAAATTGTTTCTCTGGATGAGCTTCATAATATTCTAAGACGTCAATAACGGTTCTTAAATTGTTTTTAATTTGGCGGAATGGAAGGAAACCATTTTGGTCTTCATGAATGTATAAATTTAAAACTTGTTTTACTCTATTCGCGATAATTGAGGTAAATAATTTATAATCGGCATTTAAAAGTGAGATTGGTCTATAATTGTTGATATATCTGGCATCCACATCCTCCTTCGGAATTAACGCAATCAACGCCTCCCTCCATGAGTCTGGCATTTTGGCAGCCGAACCAAAGGTGCTTTTTCAAGAGACAATTGGATTTCCTAGATTTTTCTTCGAAGATGTTTTGCTTCTCATCCAAGAAGCTTCTTCAGCTCTGACTGGATGGTGGGGAATGGAAGGATTTATATTCCTTGCAGGCAGCTGGTCATTTGCATCCTTTTAGAGGGTCATTGAGGCCACTTGGAGGTGTATCTGTGTCCTCAGGGTCACCTGAGTAGGGCAAATAGGTTTATCTGAGGATACAGATAAACCTCCAAGTGGCCTCACTAAAAAGAATACAAATGACCAGCTATCTTCAAGGAAAATAAACCTTTCCGTTCCCCATCATCCAGTCAGAGCTGAAGAAGCTTCTTGGATGAGAGAAGTGAAACGTCTTCGAAGAAAAACCAGAAAGTCCAGTTGCCTCTTGAAAAAAAGCACCTTTGGAACAACCATGATCTGGAGGATTGAGAGCCTCCACAGACACTTACTCTCCCATTAAATTTCCCACAAGGCCACAGAGTGAAATCTGAGCTTAGAGGCGTTGTGGGTAATTTGAAAGCCAAGCAAACACAGCTAGGAGGCTGGACCAGGAAAAGTGATGGCAAAGGAAATCAGGAAGGGTCTTTCTCAGGGCAGCTGGCCAAGGTGCTGATGTCAGCTCTGTTAGGAAGATATCATTCAAATAGAGTAGAGTGGAGTAGAATCGGAATAGAAGAAGAAGAAGAAGAAGAAGAAGAAGAAGAAGAAGAAGAAGAAGAAGAAGAAGAAGAAGAAGAAGAAGAAGAAGAAGAAGAAGAAGAAGAAGAATGGAATGGAATGGAATGGAATGGAATGGAATGGAATGGAATGGAATGGAATGGAATGGAATGGAATAGAATAGAATAGAATAGAATAGAATTCTTTACTGGCTTAGTGTGATCGAACACACGATGAATTTGTCTTTGGTGCATAAGCTTTCAGTGTACATAAAGAAAAAAATAAAATATATTCATCAAGATTCATAAGATACAAGACTTGGTGATAGTCATAGGATACTAATAAGCAATCAAACCATACCAGGAAACAATAAAAACAATATAAGTTGTAAAGATCCAAGCAACATGGATACAGCCATAAGTGGGAACAGATAAGTGCTAGAAAGGATGAGAAGAAGAATAGCAATACAGTGTTAGTAGTTAATTTGACAGTGTTGTGGGAATTAGTTGTTTAGCAGTTGTCTGGCTTCATCATGAAAGATAGGGAGGAATCGTAGCCAATCATTGTCTCACTCAGCTTTATCTACCCTTGGAAGGTTATTGTGCAACATTACAGATTAACAGAGTTTGAAGGGACCTTGTAGGTTATCTAGTCCAACCCCCATCCCAAACAAGAGACCCTACACCATTTCTGACAAACTGCAGTCCAGTCTCTTCTTGAAAGTTTCCAGGGATGAAGCTCCCACAACTTAAGCAACCATCATTGGATAGTCAGATTGTGGGAGCAGCTCCAATGTGATTGCAGTGCCACCTAGTGGTGTATCCTGCTGATAGGTTGTCAGGTTATTGTTGGTTTGTATTTAAAAATATGTGTTTTTCTCTGATGGCAACATTTGGCTGATGCTGTTCGGAGATGCCCTTTTCTCCACTTGTTGATATGTTCGTTCTCTTTAGCATATGTCTGCTGTTGCTTTTTAGCAAGGGAATGTTTCTTAGCTTCGGCACAGAATCTGGTGTCTCCTGAAGGAATAAAGAGAGTGGTTTTGGTCATTTACTGAGACCAGCAACTACAGTAAATGTTAAAATGCGGGCATCAGGATGCCAGTAACCCTTTCTCAGCTATCTTGCACAAACAAGCATTGGCAGGTTGGTCTGTCTCAGTGCTGCTTCCTTTCAACCCCTGTTTTTATTGTATCCGTGGACAATCCTCCTTCCATTTTACCAATAGTTCTCATTTTGCAACCGCCTCACCTGTCCACAATTACGAGCCATGGTGGTGCAGTGATCAGAATGCAGTATTGCCCACTGCCAGGAATTCCATCCTGACTGGCTCAAGGTTGACTCAGCTTTCCATCCTTCCGAGGTCGGTCAAACGAGGAGCCAGATTGTTGGAGACAATAGGCTGACTTACAGACTACTTAGAGAGGGCTGAAAAGCACTGTGGAGTAGTACATAAGCCTAAGTGCTGTTGCTATTACAACAGTGATGAACAAGTAACTTCACAACCGATCCTCGCAATTTGCAACCCCGGCAGGTCTGCAAAGCAAAATAAAGCTGAAATAAGATCCTGGTGCACAGTGGCTTCACTTAACAACCACTTAGCTGAGCGACCAAACTGTCAGTCCAATTGTGGGTGCTAAACAAGGGTTACCTGCGGTTCTGCAACTCTTCATCCACCTGCTTAGCTCCATCCCATCCAGATACTGTTTGCAACCAGAGTCATTTTAAGCCCCTGAGAAATGTGGAGGGAATTGTTGACTGAGCCTCCAATATTTTATTGGGCAGTCTTTTGACAACAGGGAAGCCAGATTCAGCCATGGAACTACAACCAAGAAATTCCGTGATTCATTTAACAAACCGCAGAAAGAAAAGGTCACCCCATGGGCAAAACTCAATTAACATATGTCTCACTTAGCAACATCCATTTTGGGCTCCCTTGTGGTCGTAAGTCAAGAACTACCTGTATTGCAACCTGCTTGGGATTGGGGACAATGGTCCCATGTATTTTGGGGGTGGTGGCAGGCAGTACTGGCTTTATTATATATTTATTATTTTCCCCTATCCAAAGACTCTGGGAAGTCGATACTGGACTAAGATTCATACATGGCTTTAAAAAAACGATAAAACAGCATCTCTCCAGAGATATTTTTATTGGGTATCTTGCCTGAAGGATACAAGTAGAGAACTGACATATTCGATTATAAACGTGTTAACAGCGGCTAGAATTGCATTTGCCAGAAATTGGAAAAGTGAAAAAATTTCAATAGAGGAAGAGGTGATTAAGAAAATGATGGAATGTGCAGAAATGAGTAAGTTGACATTAGCAATTAGAGAGCAGGAAGATAAAGAATATTATAAAATTTGGGATTTATTTTATCAATGGTTAGATAAGAAAATAGAGAAGTAAACTATGTTATAAAAAGGAATAGTATAATATGTAAGATAATGTGATGTAATGATATTATATAATTGAACATAATAAAATATTGTATGTTACCAGATTTGTTAAAACTCAGACTCAGTTGATAAGAACTTTGTAAACTTATAGTTGAGTCTAATAATGATACAATAACAATACAATGTAATATAACATAATATGTATTGTTGACTTATGTAATATGAATGCATGTTTGGAAAGGGACGACTGTTGATATTGTGACATTACACGAAAGAAATGTACCAACCAACACTCTGTATTTTGGAAGATGGTTTTATGTTGTTTTATGTTTGTGTTTGTTAATGTTTGTCTTTAAAAAATAAAAAACCTTTTACAAAAAAAAAGACTCTGGGAAATCAAGAGCAACATCCTGCCAAACAGAAATTAAGTTTTTTTTTTAAAAAAATACTTTATTAAATAGATTTATACACATACAATAAGATCAAAATATTCCATTTGTCGCAGTGTAAGCAAATACTGTGTTCACTCTAATTAACAACTCTCTCATTGCATCAAATGTTCATTCACTTATTTAAATATAATACAGAATTTCATTCTAATTATTTATCACAAATCAATTTACATTGTAATATTGCCAATTTCTATCATATTCTTTTATTTGATTTTTTTATTCTTTTCTTGTCTGTCTTCCAGCCAATTATACCATAAGTTCCAGATCCCATAGTAGTCTGACTCCTCTTTGTTTCTGAGTTCAGTTGATAACCTGTCTATTTCTGCACATTCCAAGGTTTTCTTTACGATCATAAATTCAGGGCGGGAGGTATTTTCGCATTTCCAATTTTGAGCAAAGGCGAGCCTTGCCGCTGTTAATATATGAAGTATTATGTATAATAATTTTTTTGCTCACTTTCTGTTTTAGGATTCCTAACAGAAATAGAAATTAGGTTTTAGTTGAAAACGGGCTTGCTTCTTCTTTTTTCCAATGATCTAAGCGCTTAGTTTCACTTTTGGCCTATCTCAAGATGGAAACATGAAAGGGGCCCCACGCTGTTGGTTGTCGTCTTCTTTTCCAGTGAATCTTTGGAAATCTCTTCTGTTTCCTTCATTGGCTCTGCTTCAGCTTCAAACAGATTGCTGAAAAAACTTGGCTCCTTTTCCAGAAACTCCGCGTTGGAGGAGCCAATGTCATTCCTGCTCTGCCCACTGCTTTGAGATTCTAGGAAAACGGAACACCAAACAACTCTGGGAGGCGGCAAAAGTTCCAGCGGCGAGTGTGTGTGTGTGTTTGTTTTTCTCTCTCTCCTGCAACAGACCAGAGACATCAAGGACATGCAACTAGTCAATAGATGCAAAATGCAAGTTTTTTTTTTTTTTAACTAGATGCAAAATGTTGCAAAGGGCCGCTTTGGCTGCAGCACCCTGTGGCACGTCAGCCGCTAATTCTTAGGGGAGAGAGATTGTCAAGCCACACGTCCTCCAGCTGGACTTGTCTCTCTCTTGTCAAGTCCAGCCCTTCAGCTCAAAAGCAGGTGGCCCAATGTCAGCCTTAAGGAAAGGCGCTGGAGAATACCCTTGCGAGACCTTGAGCAAGCAGCTTGGTGGCTCTGCAAACTTCCCCCCGGATTGAATTCAGCAGCCTCGCAGCAGACTATAGAAATCTGGTTTCTGCAGGGAGCTGAATTCGTCTGCCAGAGAAGCAGATACGTAGCAAGCAAGACCAGCCCTCTGTCCTTGGCTTTTGCTCAAGGGGTTCCGGGGGATCTAGACACACTTGAACATTAGGCCAGTGGTGCAATTCAACCAGTGTAACCACCAGTTACACTGGTTGTTGGGCAAGCACGCAGTGCTTATTAAAAAATAGCAAGAAAACTTACCTTTTGCTGCAACCCCGGCGAGTAAAAACAGCTTCAAACAAAGGAAATATAAGACAGAATAGAGCAGGGGAAAGTGAACAGGGCTAAAAGACCTCCGGAACGACCGGTTTGTCCAAACTGGGCCATACCAACCGAATCCCACCCCTGCATTGGGCACTATCTAACAAAATGAAATTCAAGGGTGAAAAAAGCAAGGTTCTACAAGAAAAACCAAATGCACAAGTAAAATATACATGATACCTGGCTCAATAGTAGTAACTGTGAGAGGGATCTTGGAGTCCTAGTGGACAGTCGTTGAAATATAAGCCAGCCGTGTGCTGCAGCTGCTCAAAAAAGCCAACACAGTTCTAGGCTGCATCAACAGAGGGATGGAATCAAGATCCCGTGAAGTGTTAATACCACTTTATAAGGCCTTGGTAAGGCCAGACTTGGGATACTGCATCCAGTTGTGGTCACCACGATGTAAAAAAGATGTTGAGACTCTAGAAAGAGTGCAAAGAAGAGCAACAAAGATGATTAGGGGACTGGAGGCTAAAATATATCAAGAACGATTGCTGGGACTGGGTATGTCTAGTCTGATGAAAAGAAGAACTAAGAGGTGACATGATAGCAGTGTTCCCATATCTCAGGGGTTGCCACAAAGAAGAGGGAATCCAAAGCACCTGAGGGCAAGACAAGAAGCAATGGGTGGAAACTCATCAAGGAGAGAAGCAAGCTGGAATTAAGGAGAAATTCCCTGACAGTGAAAACAATTAATCAGTGGAACAACTTTGCCTCCAGAAGTTGTAAATGCTCCAACACTGGAAGTTTTAAAGAAGATATTAGATGAAGTGGTGTAGGGTTTCCTACCTAAGCAGGGGGTTGGACTAGAAGACCTCCAAGGTCCCTTCCAACTCTGTTATTCATTCCCAACTTTGCAATAAGCCTTGGTGTCTTTAGTTGCCCAGAGAGATCCAAATAAAGTCAAATTCCCTTGAGCTAAACCCAGATTTTTATTACAATATGGACATAACTGTCTACTGTAGTTTCTTGGGAAGATTTCAGAAAGGGTGTGTATCCGCCTACTTCCTGGAACTTTCTCCAACACTGAGATCGCTTGTTTGTCTCCCATCCAAACACTAACAAGCACAGGTGGTGGTACGGGCTAGATTCAAGATCAGCCAAGGCCGGGTGGGTGCTGCCATCTGCTGGAATGGCATGAAATGAAACGGTATGTGGTTATATCCGTGCATGCTTGCAGTAGTGAGAAAGCTCTTTTTAAAGGCCAAAAATGTATTTATTTTCCAGTTTATTGTTTCACTCCATTCCTAAAGCATATGAGACTTGTAGCCTCCAGGTGTTCTTAGTGATATTTCCCATTGGTCTACTACTTGAGCCTTTCTCAGGAAGATTGGGTTTTGTAGTCGGACTCTGTCTGAAGGCCCTTGACTTCAGTATCTCTCTACTCCTCCAGTTCTGCTGCACCACAGCTCCTGAGCAGCACCACGTTGCATGTTAATACCTGTTGTGCCTTTCCAGAAGCTTTGATGTAGCCCAGGTAATCAACATCAAAGCCAAGGAAGCAACGGGGAGGAAGGGAAACTGCCATGCACGATTGGTTGGTTCTTCTGAGCTGGGAGAAGTCGCCCGTGGAAAAGTAGAGCATCGGTAATCAGTTTGTCTTGGGATTTGCCTTTGGCTGCCCATTCTTCTCCAGGGGTAAAGGCTCCACAGTGGAGAGCAATCATGGTAGAGAAACCATGAGGGAGGAGGAGGAGGAGGAGGAGGAGGAGGAGGAGGAGGAGGAGGAGGAGGAGGAGGAGGAGGAAGAAGAAGAAGAAGAAGAAGAAGAAGAAGAAGAAGAAGAAGAAGAAGAAGAAGAAGAAGAAGAAGAAGAAGAAGAAGAAGACTTCTTGTTCTATTTATATAAGCTTTTGCTAAATCAAAAACATATCCAAAATTGATGCATAACAGTCAAAGGGGTTAGCTGCTGAAGAGGAGGAGGAGGAGGAGGAGGAGAAGGAGGAGGGGGGGTGTGCCTGTCCATCTTCATGCTTCTGGTTGCACTGAATTATACGTTTGAGTTTTCAGAATTATAGTATGATTTAAGGAGACATGCACCCTATTATGGAAGTTGTGAAGAAAGTCCTTGTAGATCTAACCTAACCTGTTAGGTAGATATTGACCAATGGGCTTCCTCAAGTCTCTTTCTCCTTCCTTCATTTTTTTTTCAAGTTCTTCATGGAAAAAGTATCCAGATAGTTTTTTCTTTCCATTTTCATTCATTTTGATAGAAGCTATTTTTGAAATGCCATTCCAAGAAGAATAGAACCATGGACCTGTTTTTGCCAGATGAGGGGACGTCCTTGTACTAAACTAATGGCCAAGGGTAGATGGGTGGGGACCTTTCTTTCATTGTATAATTTCCCCCCTAATAAGCTGCTTCTCCTGGCTTTTCCTGGTTCCATACAATTTCGATGAGTGGGATTTCCCCCAGGGAGGGTTTTTTTTAGACTGGGAAGTGTGGGTCGTCAAGGAGCCTGCAAAGGGAAGAAAAGAGGTGAAAGAGGAAGCAACCCAATAGAACTCCATCTACCACCAAAGACTGCTGAAGATCCCCATTGGAAGAAGCACCAAAAATATTAGTATAGAGTAGAATAACAGAGTTGGAAGGGACCTTAGAAGTCTTCTAGTCCAACCCTCTGCTTAGTCAAGAAACCCTATATATTTTCAGACAAATGGTTATCCAACATCTTTTTAAAAGACTTCCAGCGTTGGAGCATTCGCAACTTCTAGAGGCAAGTTGTTCCACTGATTAATTGTTCTCATTTTCAGGAAATTTATCCTTAATTCTAGCTTAATTATCTCCATGATGAGTTTCCACCCATTGCTTTTTGTCCTGCCTTCAGGCGCTTTGGAGAATAGTTTGACTCCCTGTTCTTTGTGGCAGCCCCTGAGATGTTGGAATGCTGCTATCGTGTCTTCTTCTAGTCTTCTTTTCATTAAACTAGACATACCCAGTTCCTGCAACTGTTCTTCATATGTTTTAGCCTCCAATTCCCCTAATCACCTTTATTACTCTTCTCTGCATTCTTCCTAGAGTCTCAACATCTTTTTTACATCGTGGCGACCAAAACTGAATGCAGTATCTCAAGTGTGGCCTTACCCAGGCCTTATAAAGTGGTACTAACACTTCACGTGATCTCGATTCTATCCCTCTGTTTATGCAGCCTAGGATGGTGTTGGCTTTTTTGGCAGCTGCTGCACATGGCTGGCTCATATTTAAATTACTCTCAACCCCCCCTGAGAATAAGACAGCAAAAGAGAAACTTTTTGCCTGAGACTGCAAGGCAGATTTTGCATGATATTTCTTCATTTTCTTTCAACTCTACTTGGTCTGAACAGCTCTTTAGAGGTGTGGGTCAGGAGTTTCCTTTGGCCAGGAGTGAGGAACTGTATATAAAAATTTAGACTGCAGTAAATAAATTAACTTGACTTGTCTGGGTCAACTAAAATGTTACCGAAGGATGATGGTGAGTGGAAATATTTTTAAGGAGCTGAGATGTGAAGTAAAATGTGGAACTGGTAAATTCCTTACTGAAGTGTTGGTGATGATGACCAACATTATCATCATTGAAAGGAATTAATCTATATCATCACTGAAAAGAATTAATCTATGAATAAAGAGCTACGGTAAAGGGTAACTACTGTAGAAAAGATCCCACATCAAACAAGAAATTGCAACTGGCAGAAAATAGCAAAAGAGTCTAGCAAGTTATGGGATGGAATAAAAGTTCCTTAAATGGATAATAAAGTTTAAAGCAACTTGGGGTCAAACCTATAAGAGAAAAATAGAAGTCACCTTGTACCCAAAGTCATTTCGGCTAACCTTGAAAAGTGGAGCACGGACACAAAACACAATCTGGCAATTGGTGTTTGGCACTACAAAAATGTTATACCACCAGTAATTCCTGACCTTGAATTACTGCAGATCCAAAAAGGGGAAAATAACTTATTAGCATCTGACCACCATACATTTGTGTCCCATTATTTAGCGGCTTATTCAACAAATTCTGAACTGTTCCTCCAAGAGGAGGCTTCCTGTATGCAAATCCACCCTACATTTAGTAGCTCTTTGATAGCTGTGACGCTAAAATGATATCACACGAAGCTTTTTGCAACCCGGAGCTTTTCTCAATAATTCTAACTCTGTTTGCATCATGATTACAGTACACAGGAGTGGAGGAAGAAGAAGAAGAAAAATACAATCAAAGCAACATCTCCAGACATTAAGAACCGGGTGCTAAAGCTTGACTTTGAGTCAAGGCTACCAGAGATCGGAATTCCTACTAGTGGGAAAACAGACCACTTAAAAACTCCGCAGGGTTTTTGCAAAGCAGAGGCTGAAAATCAGCTTTGTTGTACAATGATTTCAATTTAATCAGTGCCAAGGCAGAGATCGATTAAGCCAGCTCTTTAAGCAACTCACTTCATGAGATAGGATAGGACCAGAGCCGAAACATTTTATTTAATCAAGGAAACCAAACACCCGCGGCCTGTTTTTATATTTAGACCACCAGGCTGAAAGGGACCTTGGAGGTCATCTAGTCCAACCACTGCCCAAGGCAGGATTCCTTATACCATCCAAACAATGGCTGTCCAATCTTTTCTTGAATACCTCCAGTAATGGAGCACCCACAACTTCTGGAGATAAGTTGTTCCACTAATTCATTGCTCTCCCTGTCAGGAAATTCCTCCTTCATTCTAGAATGGATCTCTCTTTGATACTATTTCACCCTTTATTTTTTGTCTTAGGTGCTTTGGAGATATACAAAACCTTTGCCAGACCAATTCTTGAATGCAGCTCGTCCGCCTGGAACCCGCACTGGATATCGGACATTAACACAATTGAGCGAGTTCAGAGGTATTTCTCGAGAAAAGTTCTCCACTCCTCCACTCACAATAGAATTCCCTATGCCTCCAGCCTCGAAATTTTGGGCCTGGACAATCTGGAACTGCGCCGCCTGTGGTCCGATCTAAGCATAGTTCACCAACTTGTCTGCTACAACGTCTTACCTGTTAATGACTTCTTCAGCTTCAACCACCAGATGGGCAAACAACTGATGCAAGCTCAAGGTAAACAGCTCTAATCTCGATTGCAGAAAATACGACTTTGGCAACAGAGTGGTCAACGCCTAGAATGCCCTACCCGACTCCATGGTTACAGCCACAACCCCTCACAGCTTCAAGCTCAAACGGTCTACCGTGGACCTCACCCCATTCCTAAGAGGTCCTTAAAGGGGGCGCGTATAAGCACACCAGCGTGTCTACCGTCCATTTATCTGTATTTACTTCCTTTGTTCTTTTTTATGTTCATACCTATATTTGTTATCTTGTACATGTTTGGCCAACAAATAAATAAATAGGTCAATTATTTCTCTTTGTGACAGTCCCTCAAGTAGAAAACTGCTATCGTATCTCCCCTAATCCTTCTCTTCATTAGACTAGACCAGGGGTCCCCAAACTTGGCAACTTTAAGACTTGTGGACTTCAATTTCAGCTATGCTGGCTGGAGAATTCTGGGAGTTAAAATCCACAAGTCTTAAAGCTGCCAAGATTAGATATCCCTAGTACACACAAATTCTATGTCTTTGTGTACATTTTAATTATTATGATCTTGGTCATAAAAGTGACCTTATTCTTCAAAAACCTTATCCAAGCGCATGAACACCTTATCTATAAATCAACATGTCTTGGGTGAAAGCGATAGTGGGTATCATAGCTCCCTCTGGTGCCTGGCGCCCTGCGGATTCTGAGAAAAAATATAATGACACATGAACAATTAGAGAGAGAGAGAGAGACAAAGACACAGAGAGAGACAGAGAGAGACAGAGACAGAGAGAGAGAGAGAGAGACAGACAGACAGACAGACCGACAGACAGAAACAAACAGACAGACAGAAAGACAGGGACAGGGACACAGAGAGACAAAGAGAGAGAGTGGGACAGAGACAGAGAGAGAGAGACAGACAGACAGACAGACAGGGACAGGGAAACAGAGAGAGGGATAGAGAGAGACAGAGACACAGGGGAGGGGGACCGGGAGAGACGGAGAGGGAGAGAGACGGGGGTGGGGGAGAGAGAGAGAGATTGTAAGGAAAAACCCTGAAACAACCTTCTTAAAGTTGCCGGCAGTTCTTATCTCAGGATAACAGGAAGGTCTGAGCAAGGAAACATATTTGGCAAGCATCCCTGCACAGCTTCTAGCCGCTCAGGGCAAAAACCACACCAAGCGAAGCTCTCTCTGGCCACAAATGTGTTGCTAACGGCAGGATGTGGTTGTTAGAAACTGCTCTGCGGGGTCCGTGCATTCCTGCACGTTAGCAAAGTCATGACAGCTTCCCTCAAGGGGAGGGAGGGAAAGACGGGGGAGATAGAGTATCCCAGGCAGAACCTCTGAGTAAGGCTTGCCATGCCTGGAAGGGTGGCGGGGGGAAGCGCACCAGCTGTCTGCCTGAGTGCCAGGGCCTTGGCACGGCCTGTGGAAAGGCGGGGGGGCGGGGGGAGGAGGAAGCCGCTGACTTTGCTGGATTTCAAGAGGGAGAGGTTGACGGCTCGGACCTGCAGGGCAAGATAGCTCGGTTCTCCTTTGATGAGCGTTTGGAGGCGCTTACATAATCAAGGCGGCATCTGCCTCCCGACTTCCTTCTCAAAACTTGGAAGAAGGCCATGGAAAAGCCAGAAGAGACCAGGAGCAGAGCGGGTCCTTCTCTTCTCTTTCGCTCTCTCTCTCTCTCTGGCTGTTCTACAAGCAGATCCAGAGCTTGGAAGGAGTATGCCAAGCCCGGGAGCCAATAGGGAGCTGCGTGTGCTGTTCTCATGGTTACCGCATCCCTGAAGGCACCAGAAGTGAGGCTGTTCCCAGAGGTGGGCCGCACACGTAACGATGCTTCCCTGACACAGGACTGCGGGTTGAGCAAGTGAAATGGTTGCTACCTTGGATTAGGGGGTTGCCTCGAAGATCCTCCGGTCTCACAAACTTGGGGTGGACTTCTTCCTCATCATTCTCTTTTAATGACCCCATAATCCCTTGCGGGATGGAGTCTAGGCAACTGAATGGAGCTAGCAAAGTGTTTACTGGCCAGATGCCCTTCCTGTTGCCAATGTGGAGGGTTGTTTTTGTTTTTTTTTAGTAGATATATTCTCAGTGTGGCCAGAGAGAGAAATATCTGCCTCTACCTAGGATCAAACTCACAGCCTCCTGATTGTGAGGCGAGAGATCCATCTCTAGGCCATTGCATCACTCTGGTGGGCTTCTTCCACATCTCCGCGCTGTCAGGACTCCAACAAATCCACCCCCATTCAAATCATAAGTCTCTAGCCGCATCTCTCAGAGAAAATAAAATTGTTTTATGAGAAGTGGCCATGTTGGCGTTAGCTGGGTGCAGCCAACCCTAAAACACATCATTCATTTCTCCCTTGACCCTGGTCTTCCCCCTACTCCCCGGATGTATATTCTCCAATGGGACAAATCCATAGCCAAGAGTCATCCATCATGCTCTCCAGTAATATTCTTGCGTGCTGACAATTTTGTACTGATTATCTAGGCACTTAAGGAATGTACTGTTTTCCCGCACTCCCTTTTTTGGAAGCTAAAAAGACCAAAGGAGTAGCTTTTTAGTTGACAGGCAGGCTGTTGCGTTAGATCCAAGCCTATAATGAGGGGTCCTTGATGCTCCCAGAGCTTGGGTGTTTACTTGCAGGGATTTCATTCCCCAGACTAGGTAACATCATCGGTGCTAGCAGGAATGAAATGTCTGCAAGAAAACAACCAAGCTCAGGGGAAGCACCAAGGACCCCACCGTTCAGTTCTGAGCTACAAATTGTTGTGGTTAGCCGGCAGCAGGTGTGGACGGCTGAGGAGAGCGAGGACTCAGATGAGGGGCCAGGACCATTAGGGAGTGGACAGCTGCCTTCAGAGATTGTGGGAGCTGACAGCAGCGATGAGGAGGTTCCCGAGGAGCCTGTGCCAAGTGCACATGCGCACAGGATTACTCGCAGGAAAGAGCAGCTGCAACAGCATGGGCGATTCAGGAGTAAGGCTGCAAGGTAATGGCCCCTCCTTCAAGAAGATAAAAGCCAGCTGTGAAGCGAACGTTCTTTGCAGGAAGCAAAGACGTTTTGAAACTCCAACCTCGTGGACGTTGCAGTGTCTTAAGTTGGTATTTGAAGACTCTTTGTGTTGTGAAATATTTCTTATCTGTTATTCTTGGCAGTCTCGCACCATTTTGGCAAGGCTTGTGCATATCAAAGTTAATTAGTTTGCAGCAGCCTTTTAACCGGGGATTCCTAAGAATCATTAAAAGGTTTCTGTTCCCTTTGGTTCGTGTTTGTTTTATTGGAAAAGGGTTTAGGTCAGAACACAAATATTCTCCTCTACGGGTAGTCCTCAACTTACAACAGTTCATTTAGTGACCATTCAAAGTTACAACGGCTCTGAAAAAAGCAACTCAGGAATGTTTTTCACAGTTACGACCTTTGCAGCATCCCTACAATCACGTGATCAAAATTCAGATGCTTGGTAGCTGCTTCATATTTATGACCGTTGCAGTGTCCTGGGGTCATGCGATCCGCTTTTGCGACCTTCTGATGAGCAAAGCCAATGAGGAAGCCATATTCACTTAACAACTGGGTGACAAATTTATCAACCCTGTTATTAAGCGATCCACTTAATAACTGGGGCAGGAAATGACACAAAATGGGAGTTAACAAATGGCTCACTTAACAACAGAAATATTGGGCTCAATTGTGATCATAAGTTGAGGATTATCTGTATTGATACCAAGTCTACAAGTCACTTGAGTCCCAACTTACCAGGGTAATTCTGAGCCAACTACTCTCACCCAGAATAATCACCTTCCTGGAACATAAAAGGAGGGAAATAACCTTCGTGTGAGCTGACTCAGGCTTTCTAAGAACACAGATACCGATAAGGGAATTAATATGACTCTTCCACATTTTTATCTTCCTAGCCTGCAGTTACAGCTGACAACATCTGGATTCTTCCAGGGGTTGGCTTCAAAAGTTTTAGCAGCATTGCTGGGTGGGCGTGGCCATGGTGGGCGTGGCCTAGTCGGCCTCCTGCACCATGGCAGGGGGGATTGTTTTTGTCCTCCCCGGATTCCGGAGGCATGCCTTGGTTGTCTGGAGAAAGCAACCACGTAAATTGTCGCCGACGGCTTCTTTTCTCCAGGGAGGTGGAGAAATCAAGACCGTGAATGATCTCTTTGGAATCCAAGAGGTTCAACCAAATTAGCAAGCAGGCCTCGGTCGGGACGGCAGTTGCCGCTTGCAAATGACTTCAAGGGGTCTTACAAAGGGAGCCCCCCAAACAGGGGTGGGCTTCAAAAATTGTAGCAAAGGGTTCTCCGCCCAGGGGCTGAGTGGGTGTGGCCTAGTCAGCCTCCTGCACCACAGCGGTGTATGTGTGTGTGTTTTTGCCTTCCCCGGGCTCCCGAGGCTTCCCTCAACCCTCCGGGAGGGTGAAAATGGCCTCCCTTGGCTCCGGAGGCTCTCTGGAAGCTGAATACGGGCCCATTTCTGGCCTTTTGAACTTCTGGGAGGCCCATTTTTTGCCTTCCTTGAGCCTCCACACACACCCTGCACTTACCTGCATCCAAAACAGGTCACATGGGGACTCCTGGGAGGGGAGGGGCAGGGTGGGCAGGGCCACCCAGGAGTGGGATTTTGGGGGTTCTCCAAACTGCATAGAATCTTAGCTAGGGGCTCCCCCGGACTCCTGCAAACCCCTAGCATGCCCACCCCTGGATTCTTCCATGTAAGGATTTGATTTGGACCAATAACCTTTTAGCTTAGGCATTGATTTGTTATGAATGTTTTTATTTTTAAAAAAACATTTTAAAATGCCTTTTCCAGGGGTGGGATTCTACCAGTTCACACCTATTCGCGAGAACCGGTTGTTAGCAGAAATTACTGGCCTAATCCTGTAAAGAAGGCAGGAAGGAAACATTCTGGTGTTGCTTACAGAAACGGCCTCTCCGTTAACCCTTATTCCATTCTTGGCAGGACTAGACTTCCTGTCTCCAAATTCTCTGGAGTTTTTTTCCCCTTCTTTGCTGGTACTTTGCTTGTGCAGAGGGACCATTCAAAGTTGCAATGGCACTGAAAAAAGTGACTTATGACCATTTTTCAAACTTACAACTGTTGCATGCTGCATAGCTCACAGTCGTGAGAGGCCAGGCGAGGAGATACGTGCCTCGATGTGAGGGATATTGAGTTGGCCACACCCAGCCAATTACATGACCACCAGCCACGCCCACAAATTTTATTACAAAATTTGAATCCCACCCCTGGCCTTTCCCCACTTTTAAAAGAAGTTTTTCTTTTTAAATAGACCAAAAAGGGGCAGCATTTGGTGTAGTGTAGAATAATTGGTTCCCCTGTAATATTGTCGCTTCCAATATTAAATGTTTTTTTAGAAAATCTTATAACCACGTATAAAATATGAAGAATAATCTTTGCTGACTCCAATTTCAAATCTTTGCCCTTTGAGAGGACTCTGCTCTTAATTTTCTTCACTCCCTGAAATTGCTGATATAGATATATATATTTTGAGAAAAAGAGATAAGAAGAGCAATCAGCACACCCATAAAGTGTTATCCAACTATCATTCCCTGCAGCTTAAGCTGGTCATTGACATACAGCTCAGTCCTTGACTTATGACCACAATTGAGTCTAAAATTTCTCTGGCTAAACGAGACATTCATTAAAGTAAATTTTGCCCCAGCTAGTAACACGGTTCAGTTAGTAACACGGTTGTTAAGTAAAGCAGGCGTCCTCGTTGACTTTGATGGTCAGAAAAAGGGGAGCAAAGGGGTATCATGTGACCTCGTTATAAATGTGAGGCAGTTAAATTTTGATCATGTGACCATGGGGATGCTTCAAAGGTCATAAGTGTGGAAAATGGTCCTGTCGCTTTTTTTTAGCGCCATTGTAACTTTGAACGGTCGCTAAATGAATTTTTGTCAGTCAAGGATTTCCTGTACCAGCAAATTCACTCTGTCTTTATGGGTGAATAAAATTGATTGCCAGATGCTTCCTTTGAACCCAGCAGCTTTATTTTATTTTTCTCAGCAGCTCTTTTTTTTACATTTTTAAAAACGTTCTTTTGATTTTTCTTATGATTTTTGCACTGAAATATTGTGACTAAAAGGCTTCCGTCAGAAAGGCCTTTTGTGCAGACTTGAAAATGGATTCAAAAGGAAAACAGGCTGCACTGTAAATAGAAAGAAATGGGCCACCCACTATCCTGCAAATATATATATATATATATATATATATATATATATATATATATATGAATATGATTAAATAGAACCATCACAACATAATTAAAATACACAAATAAATCAACATCTACCCCTAGACAGAACTGAAAAACTGTAATCCATCTTAAATTACAAAATTGAGGGAGTGTGGGACAGTGGTGGGTTTCAAAAATTTGTACTAACTGGTTCTGTGAGTGTGGCTTGGTGGGTGTGGCTTGGTGGGCGTGGCAGGGGAAGGATACTGCAAAATCCCCATTCCCTCCCCACCCCACTAACCTGCTTTCCAGCTCCATTCTCTTGTGCAGGGCAACCAAAGAAGACCCAGCCGATCATCTGGGATTCAGGAGGCAGAGAAGAGATGGGGTTGGTGGGGCCAGTCAGAGGTGGTATTTGCCAGTTCTCCAAATGACTCAAAATTTCTGCTACCGGTTCTCCAGAACTGGTCAGAACCTGCTGAAGACCACCTCTGGTGTGGGCCATCGAGGTGGTGTTTATTCTTATTTATTCTTAGCAAACACATAGATGGATGGTGGTATTCTACCGGTTTGGCCAAGCCGGTAGCGGTAGTGAGCAGCGGAGACCATACCAGTTTTCTCCGATGTTCTGCTGTTGGGCCCACCCGCCTGCCTGGCCTCCCATACTAACCTTTATGTCCTGCTTTTGAAGCGCAGCTGCTGAAGCGACAGGGAGAGTGAAGGATTGCAGGAGATGAGTCAAAATGCCTCTGAGCCTGCACAAAGTGCTTGCACCAAGCCACGCTCACCGAACCGGTGATAACCATTTTTGAAATGCACCACTAACCCAGGATTGCTTCCAGGGGTGGGATGAAAACTTTTTTACTACCGGTTCTGTGGGCGCACACATGCACAGCATTCTAAAACGGGCAATTTTAAGCTTGAAAACTTACCTTACCATCAGCGCTGGTGAAGAAAACAGCTGAGCTGTGCAAATCAGCTGAGGTAAAAAAACAGGGAAATATAGGAAAGGGCAGGACCAGGTGGGTGGGGCCAACTGCTCACTGGTGCTACCGGATCGCTAAAACCGGTGCGAATCGGCAGCATACCACCGACGATGACGGGCCCCAAAACTGGCCCTTCAGATCTTCCAACATTGCAACCAATCACCATGTAATCTTCGACTCACAAAACTGCATTTAAGGAACTGTTCAAAGTTATAACGGCACTGAAAAAAAGGGTGTCCATTTTTCCACACTTGCTTACAAGCATCCCTGTGGTCGCGTGATTGAAATTCAGCCGCTTGGCCGCTGACTCGTATTTATGACAGTTGCAGTGTAAAAACAAAATGGAAAAAAAGGGGAAATTTTCTAGTGGCTCTCTCCTCTTTTTCTCTTAGCTGCCCAGAATTTTTATGTGGAGTCCAAGGGCCTCTAATTTGTATAAATAAATACATTGTTTAATCTTGTTTCTTTTACATATGGTTTTCATTAACCTCCCTTTTTATCATACAGTGGGCGGTAAGCCTGTCTTTCTATTTCTCCTAATCAGTAAAAGAATCATTTGTTTTGCATATTGGGAAAGGCTATTGAAGTGCTATTCTCCTAATGGAGAAAGGAGGGGGAAATATATGAAGTAATAAAGAAAAGAAATTAGTATATATGCTTAGACTTGCTGGGGATTGACAGGTAGCACATATACAGGTAATCCTTGACTTCCAACAGTTCATTTAGTGACCAATCCACCCATTTACATCACTCAAAAAGGCGACTTATGACCATTCTTCACTGTTATGACCATTGCAAGCTTCCCCATGGTCACATGATCAAAATTCAAGCAGTTGGAAACTGACTTGTATTTATGATGGTTTTGCCATGTCCTGAGGTCAGGTTTTTGTGATGTTCTGGCCAGCAAAGTCAGATTCACTTAACAACTACGACGATTCACTTAATGGCAGCAGCAGGAAAGATAGGAAAAATGGGGAGGCAAGACTCGCTTAAGAAGTGTTTCACTTAGCAACAGAAATGTTGGGCTCAGTTGTGGCCCAAAATCAAGGACTAGCTGTAATCTACCATATTGGGATGTAGGATGCTTGGCTTCTCTGGAGAAGATCCCTATCTGCATCTTTTGTTCTGACCAAGGCTTCCTGAAACCATATTTAAAACACTTAGTCAAAATAAATCTTGCTTTATTTTAATGCTGGGAATTATGTTCATTCCCAGCCAGTAATGAGTCCCAAACAGTCCCTCGGGATAAGCACCCACCTTTCTCTCCTTTGAATTGCTGCCAAGAACTAGTGCGAAGCCAAACAAAGTACAAAGTCCACACAGAGCTTCAAGGTTTGACGTTGCTTCCTGCAAAGGTTTCTCTGCCTTTGCACTTCCTTTATACCTTAGGGCAGGGGCAATCACCTCCCAGTCTTACTCTCGAGTCTCCCCTTTTGTCTTAGCAGCTCTTGCCTTCTAGCAGTTCTGCACACACACACACACTGGGAACAGGCTCCCCTTGTTCTTTGGCCTCGCTGCTGCCAGACTCCTGTGGCTCCAGAGTCAGCACCCCACTCCCAGATGGTCCTGGCCCCATCTCTGCATCGGACGCAGGACCCTCATCTGAGTCCACTCCAGACTCCTAGATTGGTCCCCGTTCTTCCCCACTGTCCGATTCCACTGTCATCTGCACTGGCTGCCAGCGAACTACAACATCTTCTATGAAGAGATCCATATGTCTCTCCCTGCATTATGTTCAGAAATTTGCTAAAATTCTGCCTTCACCTCTGAGATTTTGGTTAGGATGGGTGTCGAGCCCCGCGTAGAATTTATTTTTTACTCTCTGAGGTCTCTGTTTTCTTCCAACATTTATATGATCTGTGTTCTTAATCACTGCTGCTTCTTTAAAGTTGCAAGCTGGCCCCAGTCTTTTACCCCCTCCCTGATTTTATTGTTTTAATTAAGTAAAACAAGAACAAACAAAGCAAAACAACAAAAAGGGAAAGGAATACATTACTGTAAACGAAATACAACTAAGGCCAGAGTAAAGGTGGAAGGAAAAATATGAGGACTATTAAAAACAAATTTAAAAGGAAAAACAAGCCTCCCCTCTCAAAAAAAAGCCGCCCAGAATTTTTATGTGGAGTCCGAGGACCTCTAATTTGTATAAATGAATACATTGTTTAGTCTTGTTTCTTTTGCATGTGATTTTAATTAACTGCATTTTTTATCTTACAGCAGGCGGTAAGTCTGTCTTTCTATTTCTCCTAATATGATCAGTAAAAGAATCCTTTGTTTTGCACATTGGGATGTGCTATTCCCTTAATGGGGAGGGAAGGAGGGAATATTGCAATAGCACTTAGACTTATATACTGCTTTTATAGCCCTGTCTAAGGCTCATCATCAGAGGTGGCATTCAGCAGGTTCTGACCAGTTCTGGAGAACCAGTAGTGGAAATTTGGAATAGTTTGGAAAACTAGCCAATACCGTCTCTTATTTAGTCTAAAACTTGCTGGGAAATATTTTAGGATTCTATAACTATATAACTATAACTATAACTAACTATAACTATAACCATAACATATAACACACACACACACACATATATATATAATATGAATTATGCTATTATAAACTCTTTTTTTGGAGGATTAAAAACAGGAATGGAAATGAATTAAAATATATAGATAAACTTTGGCAAAGTGGAAAGGAAGAAAAAATATGATTATTAATGATTATAACTAAAGTGAAGATAAAATGAGACATATTAAGAAGTTATTTTAGTGATTTACTGGGGGGGGATACTTTAAAATATGTACATTTTAAAATATACAGTTGATTATTTAATGGATATTAGAAGTGTACAATGAGAGTATTTTATTATGATTAAAGTAGGGGGATGAAAAATACCATGTGGATCCTAAATACATTGACTTTATTTTACTTTTACTCTTTTTAGATTGTTTATTATATATTGGCTTCGAGAAAATTAAGGATAATAATCATGTGTAATATAAAATAAAATAGGTGGTAAGCTGAAAATGGAAATAATTAGGGGATAAAGAATTTAAAACCTATGTGTGGATGAAATGATATTGATATTGAATTAATGAATTGAAATATGAAATGCAAATTTATTTAAAGATGAGTGAAATGGATAATGATATGAGATGATATTGTATAAGATTAATGGAAATGAAAGTATGACTATGTACAAGTGTTATAATCCGTAATCATGTTGTTCACCTGAAGAGATGTGTAAAAATTTTTAAAAACTTTTATTAAAAAAAAAAAGAACTGGTAGCACTGAAGAGGTTACCTAGTTTGGTCATGAAACGCCTGCGAGAAAACATCCAGGCTCAGAAAGCACCAAGGAACCCTTCCTTTCAACCCTGAGCTACAAAAATTCTCCTTCACTTGAGAAAACGTTATCTCCACCATGGAAGAGCCCTCCAAAGCATTTATAAGTTCACAACTCCTTGAGAACATTCACACAGATTTGCCAAACATGAATTGTAGGCTAATTTTGTGCACTGGCCTTTAACTTTTCCCATCATCTACAACTAGTTTTTCCTTTGAGCAGAACAGAGACCAAAGCTAGCAGCCTGACACATATCAGATGTTTCCTTTTTACTAACACAGTTTGTATCTTGATGCAATTCGATCATCTCTCTCTCTCTCTCTCTCTCTCTCTCTCTCTCTCTCTCTCTCACACACACACACACACACACACACACACACACATCTAAAAACACTGAATCCAGAGGCTGTGAACTCGCCATTGGGTTTCCTTTTCAAATTGAACTATTATTTACATTTCAATGTTTTTTTTTTAAATCATCGATCGTTTCCTTTATTTTTAGTGGTGGTGTTGTTTTAACCCTTCCCTTTTTTGGCCTGACTGTTTTTATGAGGTGTGCCATGTTGCTGACTGCCATAAACTTCCTTTTTGTAACCTTCAGTTGCATAGGAGGTGAAGTTTCCTTGTTTACGCTTTGTCCCTTTGAGCTTAGCACCTCCCAGTGAAAACTTTGAAGTTTTTCAACCCAATTCTTTTTTTTAAAGGGGGGAGGGTTTCAATTGGAGTATATTACTCAAAGCAAGACCTCACTCCCGGGACTGTTGCCCAGCCTAAAACAAACAACTTCTTCCAACTTGATTCTTGCTTCTTGTCATTGCATTTTCTACTCCAACGGCCACATTTAGAGACTGTTGAAGTTCCTCCACCCACTTCAGATTCCAAAGACAAGACTTATCTGGTATAAACACCCTGGGCCAAGGAAAAGCTGGATCATCTCTAAGTCCCTCCTAGGGACCACCCAGAACTGATCTGCAACATTCTGAATGACGCCTAGATATTTGCTCTTTCCTTGCTACACTTTCATAGACTTCATGGGTTTCCTACCCCGGGTTGGCAAGCCTGGGCTCGAACCCAGAGACAACTGAAGTGTAAACAACAGAACTGGCTTCTCCTGTTTTGTTTTGAAAAAGCAGCATAAAAACACCAGTGTTCCGGAGGAAGAGGGAGAGGGAGAGGGAGAGGGAGAGAGAGAGAGAGAGAGAGAGAGAGAGAGAGAGAGAGAGAAGGAAGGAAGGAAGGAAGGAAGGAAGGAAGGAAGGAAGGAAGGAAGAAAGAAAGAAAGAAAGAAAGAAAGAAAGAAAGAAAGAAAGAAAGAAAGAAAGAAAGAAAGAAAGAAAGAAAGAAAGAAAGAAGGAAGGAAGGAAGGAAGAGAGGAAGGAAGGAAGGAAGGAGAGAAAGAAAAAAAGAAAGAAAAGAAATTGCTTTCCGACACTGAAATTTGGACTTTGCCTTTCTCTCTCTATCACATGCTGCAATTTGCTTTACTGGAGAAAACAGAAAAAGAGGCTGATAATCTGGAAGATTGTTTGGACTGTCCTGGACTGCACTTCCACCTTTGGAAGGTTGGACTCTCACCTGGCTGATGAATTAACCTGTCCCTGAGATTGTTCTCTTGGAGACATCACCAGTCTGAGGAAGGACATGGCCTCCATTTCTTACATCCTACGAGCCTGGATTTTGCTCTTCCTTCATGGTATGTATGGGGTTTGAGACCAGGACACTCTTTCCTGAAACTGAGAAACCAGGAGAAAGGATGTTTTACTTTGTGTTACTCTCCAGATTAGTTCTCGTGACTTCAATGGTATGGTGAGTACAGCAAAACTGAGAGGACTTCTCTGGGTGGATTTGACTCACCATGTAGCAACGAACAGTGACATTTCTTTCCTGGTCACCAGCTGCACATAGCATGGGATGCTTTTTCGTTGCTTTCATTTCCTTTTCTTAGTTCTGCAGGACCTCCTGATCTAGGGACCATGGGAAAAGTCTTGTTTAGATACACGCCAAAGCAAGGGTCTCCAACCTTGGCAGCTTTAAGACTTGTGGACTTCAACTCCCAGGAAGTTGAAGTCCACAAGTCTTAAAGTTGCTAAGGTTGGAGACCCCTGCTCCAAAGGACAAAGCAGAAAGGCATGGAAAAGTAGAATGATAACAAGTTGGAAGGGACCTTGGAGGTCATCTAGGCCAACCCCCCGCTCGAGCAGGAGAGTCTATTCCAAATATTAGCCTCTAACCAGGATCGAACTCACAGCCCTCTGATTGTGAGTTAGGAACTCCACCTTTAGTTCCCTTTTCTGTAATATTAATGTCATGTATTGAGTCTAATCACAGCCATTCAGAACTCTCTGGCCCATGAGATTGTCAGGACTAATTGATCCTATTTTGAAGTGAAGGGATGCAAATTATCTCTTGTTTTAAGTTTTATTTCAGTTTTCCACATTTTAAGAACATCTTTTTTTAGCGAACAGAATGATTCCAGGTTTTCACATTTCCATACAAACATGACTTTGATTACATACTCATCTTTTACATTTAGTTTCATATTAGTTTACATATTTTCTATTATTTTAGGGACGCAGATGATCTCTTAATGATATTAAATCCAGAGTCCAAACTAATTAGAGCTGGCAGGGATCCAACATTTGCTATTTTTTTGCATATAGTTCTAGCCGGGGCCAGTCCCTATCATTAGGTGAGATCTAATGGGTAATTACAGTACTGATACAATACCGTATCAGCAGACTGCGGACTCTTTGATGCATTAATATGGTATTTGCTACGGCCAAGAAACGAAACTGGAGAGAAACACTCATGAAATGTTTTGCCTTGACCGCTATAATAAGGTGACCAGCCTTGACTGCTGAATATCTTGAGCATGGAGCAGCACACCCCTTCACAGTTTGTTTTGAAAACTTTTCTCATTTATTATTACGCTAAAAATTTTCCCCGTGTTAAGATGGGTTTGTCTCCAGATTGCAGTTGACCCAATATCCTGCTGAGCAGAAAGGATGTTCCAATGTTGTGGTCACAAGCAAGGTCAAATCAAAAGAGAGTGACATAGATTCGAACACACCAAAGTATTAAATGTGCAAAATGTACATTTAGTGTGACTTTTTTTTTTTTTTACTCAAATGGATGTTTGTAGCCCTTTTCTTGCGGCGGTTCTTGCAGTCGGAATCAAAGTTGGGTTCGGATCAGAACTCCAGTTTCTAAAAGGGCATCAGGAAAATTAGGATCCTATTAGATTTGGAGGTGAAAATATCATCAGTAAGAATGACACCCAGGTCTTAAGTCCTTTCCACATTGCCAAGAGAAAGGACCTTGCTGTCATCACTTGTAGTGAGGGTTGAAAATTGTATTTTTTGCTGTCTTCACTGCTAACTCCTTTCTGAACCTATCTTGGGCTCAGCAATGAGTGGTGATGCCCTGGTTTCAGATCTACAAGAAATATTAAGCAAAATGCTGGCTGGGGAATTCTGAGAATTGAAGTCCGTATCTCTTATAAGATGCTGAGTTTTAGAAACCGTGCTAGAGTCAAGGGTGGGATTCAACCGGTTTGAACCAGTTCTATACAACTGGTTGTTATGATTCTGTGCTTTTCTGAGAACTGGCAAATCATGCCCCTGGCTGAGCCTGCCCCTCTCCGCCTGCCCCTCCCTGACCAGTCAGTTCTTATTGCACGTGCCTGACATCATGTCATGGCCGACATCACTGACTGCATTCTCCCTCCTCAGTAACTCCTTAAAGTGTTTCTTTTTTTTCCCCCTCCCGACGATCAGCTGTTCTGACGATCAGCTGTGCCAGGATCCCCCTCGCTGTCTTTCTGCTTCACCCGGAGGCTTCCCTGAGGCCCAGGAGGCCAAGAAAACGGGGGAAGGGAGGCTGCAAAAGAAGAAGAAACCACGCCCACCCAGTCACATGGCCATGCCCACCTAGCCATGCCCAGAGAACCAGTTGTTAAAAAATTTGAGTCCCACCCCTGGCTAGACTAGAGTGCCTTCATTACAAACATCTTCCCCTACATTGACCAGAGGCTTTGAACAATACTGGGTAGGTAGATTCAAGCACCCTACTGATTTCCCACAATGCCTTGATGATGCTTCATCCCAGGGCATCTAAATTAAAATGGTGCTAGATTCAGTCATCTTATCTTGAGGATGCACCTTCTCAAACTTCATTGATGACATTAAGGTGGCTCAGAATGTGAGTGTCTCTTATGGTGCCCAGCAAAACCTGAAAGTTGTGTCCTTAAAGGTAAAGGTTCCCCTGGCACCTACATGCTAGTCGTTTCTGGCTCTAGGGGGCGGTGCTCATCTCCGTTACAAAGCCGAAGAGCCAGCGCTGTCCGAAGATGTCTCTGTGGTCATGTGGCCGGCATGACAAACGCCAAAGGCGCACGGAACGCTGTTCCCTTCCCACCAAAGGGGCTCCTCTTTTTCTACTTGCATTTTTTACATGCTTTCAAACTGCTAGGTTGGCAGAAGCCGGGACAAGTAACGGGAGCTCATTCTGTTACGCGGTGCTAGGGATTCGAACTGCCGAACTGCCGACCTTTCTGATTGACAAGCTCAACATCTTAGCCGCTGAGCCACCACGTCCCCATTGGGTCCTTAGAGGAGACAATTTGCTGGAGGACACTTGTCTTTTCCAGCCTTCCAAGTGATTCCAGTCCTTTCATTTTACAGGGTTGCAGGAGGAAGTGGATGTGTGGTTTCCCCAGCCAACGTTTTGACAAAGGGAAAACAATGAAAAAGAGATAGTTGCAAATTACTTGGGTGGATGGCTGTTTGACTTCCCAGACCATTTAAAGAAGGTTTGCTTGAATGAGAGTTTTGTTCCTTTCACCCTAGGCTGCGTCACAGGTTATCCTAAGCAAACACGCTCCGTGTCAGCAGACACAAGAAACTGTATGGTTAACCCACCGGTGAGTTCCTGAATTTTGCCCCAAATGTGTGTTCTTCTAATATGTTAGAACAGTTTCTCTCCACCACCACCCTCCCAAAAAATGTTCTTGTCAACTTCTGATGCCCGAGCAAAGCCCCGTCCTTCCTGGTCAGGAGAGTCAATCCAGTTCCACTGTTGCAGCTCCTAAGTCCTTCAGGATCACGCCAATATGAAATTTGGGAGCCAAATCCCCGTTTTCAGTCATGTCTCTCCGTTTTTTCCTCTTCGCGGTTTGTGTCATAAAAAGTTGTACTGAACCAGTAAAAGAAAGTTTATATGCCTGTTTTCTATAAATTACCCCAAGCCAGAAATGTCCACAGGCAGATGGTCAGAAAAGTGGAGATGACAGCCAAAAACATCCAACTGAAGCCTTGTGTGGCTGCCTAGCAAGGAAGGAGGGAAGAAGGGAGGAAGAAGGGGGAGGAAAAGGAGGAAGGGAGGAACAAAGGAGGGAGGGACGGAGGAAGAAGGGAGGGAAGGGAGGGAGGGAAGGAGGGAGGGAAATGGGAAGAAGGAGGGGGGAAGGAGGGAGGAAGGAAGGAAGGAAGGGAGGGAGGGAGGGAGGAGCCCTGCACTTTTGAAAGGGCGGGGCTTTGATCACAATTGGGTCCCCCATTTTCCTTTCTTTGACCCCACCCACCTGCCCTGCGGACACCCCGCCCCAACCTCTAATGAAAAAAAAAAAACTCAGTAAAAATTATGATTATTCTGCTGAACTCCCTACTTCATTATCACATCCTGGGCTATATCATCCTGGAAATTGTGAATTCTTTTCACAAAAAGCCAGGTGCCGTTTCTTCTCGACTCCTAACTCAGCTGCTAAACTTGAGGGCTGCCCTGTGTTTGCACTTATTTATTGACCGTCATTTGTAGACGGCCTGCCTGCCCAACGGACTTGACAGGTCTTGAGGTTCTTAAGCCAGGTTATTTATTTTTTTTCTGGCAACGAAACAGAACTTGATGGTTCATCCTTTTTCTAACTTCTCAATCTCACCCTGGGGACTTTCTACAGATCTGTCACCCTCAAGCCCTAAATAACTCTGATCCCGTTGAGCTTTTCAAAATCATCTGGGTGCTGGTTATATACACAGCGATAACTGTGCCGTGGTGGGATTCAAACTTTTTGACTAATGTTTATGTGGGTTTGGCTTGGTGGGCGTGGATTGGTGGGTGTGGCTTGGAGGGTGTGGCAGGGGAAGGAGACTGCAAAATCCCCATTCCTGTCTCCACCCCACTAACCTGCTTTCCAGCTCCGTTCTCCTGTGCAGGGCAACCAAAGAAGACCCAGCCGATCAGCTGGGACTCAATGGGAGGCGGAGAATAGATGGGGTTGGCGGGGCCAGTCAGAGGCGGTATTGGCCGGTTCTCCGAACTACTCAAAATGTCAGCTACCAGTTCTCCAGAACTGGTCAGAACCTGCTGAATTCCACCTCTGGTACAGACGGTGACCTCTCTTATCCTTCTGTCCCTCTCTTCCCTCTCCTAACTCTCTGCTGCCATGTTTCACTCTGTTGTAAGTACTTGCCACCTACGGCGATTGTGACTAGCGAGCGGCTGAAGGCCCTGCGTGAGCGCATGAGAACGCACAATCTGACAGCCTATATTGTGCCTAACACTGATGCACACCTGGTAAGTCAAAGACGACAGGAACGGATACACCGGGTCTCCAGGGATGGAGCAGTGAGGCAGGGAGATGGAAATTCTAACCCTGGTTGAATTTCCACCACCGGATGAACAATAGCACTTAGACTTATACACCGCTTCACAGGGCTTAACAGCCCCCTTCAAGCGGTTTACAGAGTCAGCCTCTCGCCCCCAACAACCCGGGTCCTCATCTTACTGACCTCGGAAGGATGGGAGGCTGAGTCAACCTCGAGCCAGTCAAGATCAAACGGCTGGCAATAAGGCAGAATTAGCCTGCAACCACTGGGAAGGGAGGGAGGGAGGGAGGGAAGAAGAAAGGAAGAAGGGAGAAAGGGAAGGAGGGAGGGGGAGGGAAGGAAGAAAGAAAGAAGGCAGGAAGGCAGGAAGGCAGGAGGAAGGCAGGCAGGAGGGAGGGGGAGGGAGGGAAGGAAGGAAGGAAGGAAGGCAGGAGGAAGGCAGGCAGGAGGGAGGGGGAGGGAAGGAAGGAAGGAAGGAAGGAAGGAAGGAAGGAAGGAAGGAAGGAAGGAAGGAAGGAAGGAAGGAAGGGCAATAACAATTAGATGCTGCTTCCTAATGCTTTCCAGCCCTCTCTAAGCAGTTTACAGAGTCAGCCTCTTGCCCCCCAACAATCTGGGTCCTCATTTTACCCACCTCGAAAGGATGGAAAGCTGAGTCAGCAACTTGTAAGCCCAGGGTTCTCTTTCTGCAGCCTTCAGACATGATCTTCCTTAGAGGACCCAGCTTCTCACCATTCTCAAGTGGTAAATATGCAGGTAGAGTCGAGGAAGCCCTGACAGAAGCTCGAATTTCAAACTCCTACCATAATTCAGTTCCACCTGTCCGGGGAGTCCATGTAGATTC
Organism: Pseudonaja textilis; assembly: GCF_049901715.1. Classification (NCBI taxonomy): domain Eukaryota; kingdom Metazoa; phylum Chordata; class Lepidosauria; order Squamata; family Elapidae; genus Pseudonaja; species Pseudonaja textilis. Next base: position 11,781,367 of record NC_142001.1, read on the forward strand.
CCAGTCTTAAGGGTCTATGACAATTCACTGCGGCTAACTCGTCACAGCCAACTTGCCATAGAACAAGTTTCTGTGGCCAACTCACTGCAGGACAAAGAATTACACTGATATCAGAGAAATGGTGGAATAGAATCATTAAAGAAAGGTCTAGAGAAACTCTTAGTCATCCAGGTCATGGTTGTCCCAAAAGTGCTTTTTTTTTTCAAGAGGCAACTGGACTTTCTGGGGTTTTTTTGAAGACATTTTGCTTTTCACCCAAGAAGCTTCTTCAGCTTCTTTCATAAACTTCTTCTGCTCTCAGAGCTGAAGAAGCTTCTCGGATGAGAAGCGAAATGACTTCAAAGAAAAACCAGAAAGTCCAGTTGCCTCTTGAAAAAAAAAAAAAGCACTTTTGGGACACTAAAGAAAGGATGCAAAAGGAGGGATGAAATGAAATCTGAATAACAAAAAAGAAAATATTTTAAATCTATTTTACATAAATTGAATTGATAAATTATCCTGTGCCGAATTGTCCTACAGCGAGTTGGCTGTGGTGAGTTGTTCCTGGAGAGTTGGCCATGGTGAGGTAGCCACAGTGAGTTGTCCATGGAGAGGTGGCCATGGACAGTTGGCCATGGAGAATTGGTCATGGAGAATTGGTCATGGAGAGGTGGCTATGGTGAGATAGCCACAATGAGTTGCTCATGGAAAGTTGGCCTTGGAGAGTTGGCCATGGTGAGGTGGCCATGGAGAGTTGCCCATGATGAGGTGGTCACAGTGAATTGGCCATGGGGAGTTGGCCATGGTGTGGTAGCCACAGTGAGTTGGCTCTGAGAAGTTGCCCCACTCCAAGTCTTAGCTACAAAAGATTACTTAGGGGATCTACTAAACGAGTATCGAGTTTTCTGAAAAGCGAAGAGGCTAGATAGGCCTGGGATCCTGTTCGCATGAGGCAGCCAGGAGACGTCTCTTGTTTCTGAAAACCTTCCCATCTTCCAGAGTGAATACATTGCAGAACGGGACAAGCGACTCACTTGGATGTCGGGTTTTTCAGGATCGTCTGGTGAGTCCTCTTCCAGATCTCCAGAAACCCTCAACCCCCTACATTTCTTAGTTGAACCTCAGGTCGTCAGGCATCAAATTAGCAGCTGTTCTGAATGCCCATCGGCGATCAAGTCCTTGACTTACAACAGTTCATGTAGAGACGGTTCCAAGTTGCCACGGCACTGAAAAATAAGCGACTTATGGCCATTTTTCACACTTACAACCATTGCAGCATCCCCACGATCACGTGAATCAAAATTCAGGCACCTGGCAATGGACTCCTATTTATGATGGTCGCAACGTCCCAGGTTCACATGATCATCTTTTGCGACCTTCTGATAAAGCCAAGACAATGGGGAAGCCAGATTCACTTAACAATGGGGTTACTAGCTTCAAAACTGCAGTGATTCACTTAACAACTGTGGCAAGACAGATTGTAAAATGAAGCAAAATTCACTTAAGTTTCACTTAGAACCAAAATTTTGGGCTCAGTTGTGGTCGTAATTTGAGGACTACCTGTAGGAACTATGAACTAGGCAAAAAATAATGAAGTATAATCCATACATCCCACCCTAAACATCTTTCCCATTGTAACTTCCTTGAAAATAGTACAGTGGCACCTCAGGGCAAGGCTGAGTAACCTGGATCAGGCGTCACCAACCTTTTGGACCTCAGAGACCACCAAATTCATAATTTTAAATCCCGCCGACCAGAAACCCTGGGAAAATCCCCCCAAAAAAAGTCTGCAGGAAAATTCCCCACCCCATTTTCCTACCGATCGATCATTCTTTATTTGGGATCACAGGATACCGTCTCCAGCTCTGTTCTCAGGGCGGCGGTGGGCGGGGGGAGAGACTTTTGGCTTCATGCAAGGAAAGCAGCAGAAGCAGCAGAAGTCTTTCCTTCTCTCCCCCCAAATCCGCCAGAAATGAGTCTTTGTGAGGCTTGTTGCAGCCTCTTGGAGCAGGAGGCCTTGCAGGGTCCCAAGGACTCATTTCTGGTGGAGTTTGGGGGAGAGAAAGAAAGACTGTTGCTGCTTTCCTTGCATGCAGCCAAAAGCAGAAGAAGAAAGAAGCGGAAAGAATCAGCCTGGTGGCCAGGCCAGGCACATGGGGTGAGTGGGGCAAGTTCCCCCCCTCCACCCTTTCCCCCCTCCCCTCACTATCTTGTGGTGCTCGCAATGCAAGCGACACAAGCCTTGTGTTCCCGCGGGCCATGTGGGCGGCGCAGCCTTGTGTTCCCACGCAGTACCGATTAACTGCTTTGAGGGTGACATTTCTCTGCAGACCACCAAAATTTTCTTTTGGACCACCAGTGGTCCCCAGCCCACTGGTTGGCAACCACAGACCTAGATCATATTTTTTTCTGTGTGGAATACACAAAAGCCACTTTTGCTGGGCTTACAATGGCTCATCTCCAGTCCCGGGATAAATGCAACGTCAGATCACTCCACCCCGTGGGTGAATTATGACTATGGTTAAGAAAGAAAAAACAAAAAAGAACAAATGTCTGTATGCAAAATAATAAAAATGAAAGGCATTTTTTTTCTTACTGAATCTTGCCTCAGCAGAACTGCAGGGCTACGGCTCTATTTAATGGCTTCAAGATGCTTAAATGTGTTAGATGCACTCCCATTTTGAGCACTCTCTAAAAAGCAAACAAAAAGGGAGATAAACCTCCCACGTGTAATTTCCCACATCTGTCGCCCAATCGCTGAACCTAGAAATGTATGTAAACTAAAAATGTCTCCACAGCTTTCTCTAGTCATCTGACCTTAGCAGATTTCAGAAAAGGCACACTTGAGATTTTAAAAAAACCTCATGCGTCGCATTAATTGGCAAAATATTTTCACCTTGCTTGGAAGATGGATTTCAGAGAGACTAATACTTACTCTCAGTTTAAACCTAAACATCTTAATCAGTGGTGGAATTCAAAAAAATTTATGACTGGTTCTGTAGGCATGGCTTGGTGGGCGTCCCCACCCCACTAACCTGCTTTCCAGCTCTGTTCTCCTGTGCAGGGCAACCAAAGAAGACCCAGCCGATCACCTGGGACTCAATGGGAGTCAGAGAATAGATGGGGGCAGGGTCAGTCCGAGGTGGGATTTGCCGGTTCTCTGAACTGCTCAAAATTTCCACTACCGGCCCAAAATTGGAAGAGTGGTAAAAATACCGATAGAGGGAAAAATAATTGAAAAAATATTTGAATGTGGAGAAATGAATAGATTGACGCTAGAAATTAAAGAAAAAGAAGAAACTGGATATTACAGGGTATGGAATATGTTTTATCAATGGATAGAGAATAGAACAACCTAAATAAGATTTGATGTATTTATAGAGCAATTAGAGAAATTTAAGCAAAGTTATAACATGTGATATTATTATGTATATGGGAATATATATGGGAACATTGATGTATTGTTAGATTTGATCAGAAGAATATCATTTATAATGTTTAAATAATTGAAATATGTAGCCAAGTCGACGCACGATTGAAATGGAATGATTGTTTTCTATGAAAACAATTAAAACGTTATTTTTTAAAAAAACTCCGCTACCAGTTCTCCAGAACTGGTCTGAACCGGCTGAATATCACCTCTGATCTTAACTTATAATAAAGATTCACATGCTATGAAGCCCATGCAGTGTGTCCCTTCATCACCAAGCAGAAAATGACATCCTGGGAAAACAGCAGTGAAAACTAAACTTAAGAAGAAGTTGTTTTCCAAATAGATTTTGTCTTCTCAGCCCCTCTGATTTTTAGCATTTCATCCTTAGGGACTGGCGTGATCACCCTGCAGAAAGCTGTTCTCTTCACGGACAGCCGGTACTGGATCCAGGCGGAGCGTCAGATGGACTGCAATTGGGAGCTGCAGAAATCAGGTATGTCCTTGTCTTAATTTTATCTTAGAGCTCCACGTTCTCTTTTCAGCTCCAGTGCTGCCAAACTATCTTTTAGCCAGGTAAGCAATGTCCTAAAGTAATGTTCCTCAGCTGGGCAACTTTAAAATGAATTGAACAGAATAACAGAGTTGGAAGGGACCTTGGAGGTCTTCTAGTCCAACCCCATGCTTAGGCAGGAAACCCTATACTACTTCAGACAAATGGTTATCCAATCTCTTCTTTAAAAACTTCCAGTGTTGGAGCATTTACAACTTTTGGAGGCAAGTTGTTCCACTGGTTAATTATTCTCACTATCAGGAAAACTCTCCTTAGTTCTAGGTTGCTTCTCTCCTTGATTAGTTTCCACCCATTGCTTCCTGTCCTGCCCTCAGGTGCTTTGGAGAATAGCTTGACTCCCTCTTCTTTGGGGCAGCCCCTGAGAGATTGGAAGACTGCTATCATGTCTGCCCTAGTCTTTCTTTTAATTAAACCAGACATACCCAGTTCCTGCAAATCTTCTTCATATGTTTTAGCCTCCAGTCCCCTAATCATCTTTGTTGCTCTTCTCCGCACTCTTTCTAGAGTCTCGACATCTTTTTTACATCATGGTGACCAAAACTGGATGCAGTATTCCAGGGGTGGCCTTACCAAGGCATTATAATGTATTGATTTCACCTCCCAGAATTCCCTAGCCAGCTAGAGAATTCTGGGAGTTGAAATCCACACACGTTAAAGATGCCAATCCCACCATCCTAAAGCAATCTTCTCCAAACTTCCTTGCTCCAAATGTGTTGGGACCACAACTCTCAGAATCTCCCAGCCAGAAGAGCATGTGAACTGGGTACCATTTGAGTTGCTGAGCTTGAGTTGCTGTGGGGTAGGGCAAGAAAGAGAATCCTAAGATGCTTTATTATAACCTAGGACTAGCTGGTTGGTTCCAATACAAAATGTGTCTCTGAAGGCATGAAGAACCAGGAACTATTGCAGAAGCTGCCGGACAACAATCCCCATGTCTTCTTACCGTCCCTTCTTACTAGGGGATTCTGAGAGTTGTGATCACAACACATCTGGGAAAAGGTAGCTTGGAGAAGAAGTTGAGCTGCTTCACAGTGGGTTGGTTACAGTGAGTTCCCCGAAGCGAGTTGGCCATGGTGAGGTGGCCACAGCGAGTTGGCTGTGGCAAGTTATCCCATTCCAATTTTCCAATCCTTCCCTGAAAGTCCTAGAAATCAATCTTGGGTCTTCTGCTTACTCAGAAAGTGCTCAGCCACTGTTCCATGGTCCTTCCTACAATTGATTCACAGGCTTGCTCTTATGACCCCTGAAATGGCACTCAGCTCCTGCCATGTTGGTCCTGTTGTGGCCCCCCCGGCGGCTGGCAGAGCTGGCAGAAGAGTTGGACAGTGAGGAGGTTGGGGAGGAACCTGGGCCAGTCCTAGAGGCTGAAGAAGACTTGTACGAGGGCTCTGTGTCAGAGGCAGAGATGGGGCCAGGACAGTCCGGCAGTTGTCAGTTGCCTTCGGATCAGACAGCAGTGAGGCGGCGGAGTAGCTGGAGCTGGTTCCCAGCTTGCGGATGCACAGAGCTGCCAAAAGGAAAGAACAATTACAAACTCAGGGTCAAAGTGGGAGTAAGCAGGTCCACAGGTGAACAATGAATGGCCCCTCCCATAAGGATTAAAAGAGGAGCAAAAGGGGAGAGGGCTTTTGCAGGAACCAATTCATTGTTCATTCCATCAATGTGAAGAGATTCAGCTCCTAGAGACTCTGTGCTAAGCCCTTCCTTGTCAACACTGCATTTGGAAATATTTACCAGGCAACTTTCCAAGATAGAAAAGGTTTGAGCTCCTAATTATACCCTTGAAAGAAGGCTAGGCCGTTGGCTGAATATAAATGCAAGAAATTCACATTTGTTTAATAAAAGTATTCGGTGGGGACCAAGAGTCTGCTTAGTGCTTTTTGGGGAAGCCCAGGGCAGAACAGGTCCATGCCTGCACAACCTAGTCCTGCTTCTAATTCAGAGAAAGAGGCATGGGTGCCTGATGTCTTCTCTTTTGCAGTGTGGGTCACCGCTATTGGACAATGGCTACTCAATGAAGTTCCTGCTGGGGAAACCGTTGGATTGGACCCCTTCCTCTTTTCTGTCGGTATGGAGCATCTTTGGAGTTTCTCGGGCACATCAGGACAGGCTCAAGAAGGAGGTGGTTGGTTCCCCCAAGGAAGACGAGGCTACCTCACTGCCCTGAATTAGCCCTGAAATGCTGAAATGCCAGCTGTTGTGATGTCCCGCATCTCCCATTACAGTCTCCTAGCTGACAACAGCCGTTCTGCTGTGATGTTTCAAGATCTCTCCTTCCCATTGTCTTTCCCTAGACACTTGGGACAGCTATCACCAGATCCTGGAAGATGCCAATAGGATCTTGAAAATGCCTGAAGTGAACCTGGTGGACCTCGTGTGGGGCAGCGAGCGGCTTCCTCCGCCTACCAACACAATCTATCGCCTTACAGATGACTTCATTGGTATGTTTGGGGTCCAAGGTGCCAAGTGGAGATTGGTGGGAAGGTTGGGCCACTTTGTCTGGAGACAAAGGATGTTTGTAGTTCAATATTTGTCTGGCACGAAGGATCCGGAACATTCGTTAAGTTGTGGCACAGAAGATTTATTCAAGTCTATGCACAAGAGTCTAGTCAATTAAAATTCAGTAATAAATTGGCGGCAGATAAGGGTCAACAAAATTCAAAAGAAGTTGGATTTGGAGTTGGACTTGGATCGTTTATGGCAACGTAAGGAATCTAAGCTGATGACATATTTAACTCCTCCAACACCAACACCACCCCAGCTCTGTCTGCTCTTCTGCAATATTTCTGGAAGGAACTCAGTTTGAGAAAGGTAGTCTTACGGCAATCCTCCTCACCTTAAATTGGCTACCTAGCAGTTCTGCTGTTTAATAGAAGCAGCACTTCAGGCCATAAGACAAAGGTATTGTTTTTCTTGCTCTCTTGGGCCAGACTAGTTGCTCTTTTATTGTGAAGGCCAGGAGATTGGCATTTTCATCAGTCAGACCTCCCACTCCTATGACCTTTCCTTCCTTTAGGAAGTACCTGGCAAGAGAAGGTTGCCCACGCTCGGTCGCAGATGGAGCAACACAGCAAGGAGCCCACAGCAATTTTGCTCTCTGGTCTTGAGGAGACGGCATGTAAGATGGCTAATATTTAACAGGCATCTTTTTATACCTTTCTCTCCTAGATCCCTCCTTCTCTCTCCCTCCCTCTCTCCCTCCCTCTCTCCTCCCTCTCCCTCTCATTCTATCTATCATCTATCTAGATATGTATCTGTCTATCGTAGATATCTATCTAGATATGTATCTGTCTATCTGTCTATCTAGATATGTATGTCTATCTGTCTATCTAGATATGTATCTATCTAGACATGCATTTATCTATTTAGACATCTGTCTGTCTGTCTATATCTATCATCTATAGATATGTATCTGTCTATCTAGATATGTATCTGTCTGTCTATTTATCTATTTAGATATCTAGATATGTATGTATGCCTATCTAGACATGTATCTATCTAGATATGTATGTATGTATGCCTATCTAGATATGCATCTATCTAGATATCTGTCGATCTGCATCTACCTATCTATCTATCATCTATCTAGATCATCTATCTCTATTTCTATCTCTATATCCATCAACTAGCTAGTTAGCTACTGTATCTCCAACCTTAATTTTATAAATATCTCAAGGCGTTGAACACCTACCTAATACTCCTCCCTCCTCCTTTGTTCTTCCCAATAACAACCGAAGTTGAGCCCAAAGTCACAAGATACTTTCATGTCTAAGTTTGTACTAGAATTCATAGTGTCCTGGTTTCTAGCCTGTAAACACTAAGCAGTTTACAGAGTCAGCTTATTGCCCCCAACAATGTGAGCCCCTACTTGACCAACCTTGGAAGGACTGAAGGCTGAGTCAACCTAGTCAGTCAGAATCGAACTGCCAATCTGCAATACTGCGTTCCAACCACTGGGTGACCACATCTCTGCCCCGCATAGGAAAGATTCGGTCGTGTGTCTTGTTTCCTCATTACCCAAAAGCTCTAGTTATCTCTTCTTCCTGTCTTTGTCTCGATTTTTTCTTCCTGGCTCCCTGCGGTGGCCTTGGCTGCTTCCCTGTCCTTCTTCTGCTCTCCTCTCTTCCTTTAATGGCTTAACGGCTATCCTGGTTTAATGAGGGAGACATTACAGACTGTTTTTTTGTTCCCCCGTAGGGCTCTTCAATCTTCGAGGAGATGACATTCCTTACACCCCCGTCTTCTACGCTTACACTCTTCTCACCAAGACAGATATCAGGTACTTGATCTCCCTGCAACAATTCAGACAACAGTCTGGTTCCCATCGTAAGTGGGAGCTTCCGCAAATCGTGGCCAGAGTCCAACTGAGTGGTCAGCCACCCCCTTTCCATTTCTTTCCTTTCCCTTCCCATTCTGTTTTTCTTTTGGCTTTCCATCTCTACCCCCACCGATGCTCAGACATCTTTGGTCTGTCTTTAGGAGAGAGAATCGCCTTCTTTATCTTCCCATGGTTTTGCAAAGACTTTTTTGCTCCCATGGGTTCTCTTAAGATCCCTTTTCTGGGCAGAGTCATTTGGGTGGCATACGCTGGAGTTGCTGAGGTCCTGGTAATCATCTCTGCAGTTCTTGAGGAAAATAGAGGAACTAAGGAAGCCCTTGGTACACATCTCCTGCATCCAGGAGATGCGGGAGAATCCAGCTATCATCCAGTTTTAGGGCTTAGAGCAAGGATGTCCAACCTCATCAACTTTAAGACTTGTGGACCTCAACTCCCAGAATTGTCCATGCTGGCTGGAGAATCCTGGGAGTTGAAGTCCACAGGTCTTTGTTGTGACCAAGGCTTCTGAGACCATCATTATGCACAAGCTTATTTTAAAAACAAGTCTTGTTTTATTGCAGTACTGGGAATTATTTTTATTCCCAGCCAGTAATTAATATCAAACAGTCCCTCAAGATAAGCACCCACTTTGCTTTCCTGTGAAATGCTGCCAATAGCAGAAGTGTCAAATAAACTAGAACAAAAACCAACCGAAGTACAAAGAGCTTCAAGAATGAGTCTGAACCGAACGAACGACTTTGCTTCCTGCAAAGATTTCATCATCTTTGCATTTCCTTTATCCCTTATGGGAGGGGCAATCACCTCCAAGCCTTACTCCCAAGTCACCCCTTTTGCCTCAGCTGCTCTCACCTTCTAGCAGTTCTGCGCACTGGGAACAGGCTTCCCTGGTTCCTCTGCCTCGCTCCTGCCAGGCTCTGGAGGTTCCGGAGTCAGCACACAACTCCCAGATGGCCCTGGCCCCATCTCTGCATCAAACACAGGACCCTCGTCCAAGTCCTCTCCAGATTTCCAGATTGGTCCCTGTACTTCCCCACTGTCCGATTCTGCTGCCAGCTACACCAGCTGCCAGTAAACCACAACAGGAAGGCCTTGCTACACATTTGAAAGCCTTGTAAGATCTAGGAGAACATCATGAGGCTGTCCAGTTTTAGGACTTAGAGCAGGGATGTCCAACCTTGTCAACTTTAAGACTTGTGGACCTCGAGACAAACAAAAAAACCAATAAAAATTATTTTTAAAAAGTCTTGTGGACCTCAACTCCCAGAATTGCCCACGCTGGCTGGAGAATACTGGGAGTTGAAGTCCACAGGTCTTAAAGTTGACAAGGTTGGACACCAGCGGTTTGGACCCCCAAGTTAAATGTTGCATCCCTCTGTTAAAACAACTTAGGATTGCATTAGCTTTTTTGGCTGCTGCTGCACATGGCTGACTCATATTTAGCTGGTTGTCCACTAGGACTCCAAGATCCCTCTCACAGTTCCTGCTATTGAGCCTGGTTTCACCCCAGTCTGTATGTGTCCTTTGGGTTTTTCTTGCCTAAATGTAGGGCTTTATTTTTCTCTACACTGAATTTCATTTTGTTAGATAGGGCCCAGTGTTGTAGTCTGTCAAGATCCAGCTGGATCTTGAGCCTATCTTCTTGGGTATTAGCTATTCCTGCCAGTGTAGTATCATCTGCAAATTTGGTAAGTTCCCCTTCTATTCTCTCATTGCAAATGGAATATAAGGACGTCAGGGCAAAGAGACTTTTGACCATTGGCAGCAACGTGGCATGTCCACATTTAGAGACAGCAAAAGGGTTGGTCTGTGTGCTTCCAAAGCCTCTTGGCTGGATTCCACAAAGGAATCCAAGTGCTAGCTGGATCTTTGAAACCAGCTGGTACTTTGAACCAGACTAGAACTCTGAACTGATGTGGCAAGATGAGGCTTATGTTCTTGAGGAAGAAATGGCTTACAGGGCTTGTAAAATAAAATTTAAAAAATCATGGCGAGAATGGGAAAAGAGCCATGTTTATATGGAGCGAACTTTGTGTGGTTGAAAGCAAGCATACATCTTGCATTTGAATTCACAGGCACACAAAGGCAGAGGGAAGACTTCGGGTTGTGAAAAGCCTGCAGTGGGTCTGCCTCACAGCTCTTTGTGGTCAAATAACTTCACTGTTTAGGATGGCGCAGATGGGGAGGTTTTAAAATAAATGAATGGTTCCACCGTCGTTCGTGTTATATTTGTATATATTTTCGGCAATCAGCAAAACAAATGCGAGGGAAGAGGTCAACCTGATGTCCTCCAGATGTCTTGCACTAAAGTTCCAAGAGCCTTTGAACATATGGGAATTGTAGTTCAGCGTATCTGGAACAGAGCGAGTTGAAGAAAGCTGACTTAAGCCTTTTTCGTCGTTGCTTGGAGAATAGTTGTGGAAATGCCTTTGAACCCCAGGAGAAGCCCATTCTTAGTCGTTGGTCAGTGGGTTGAAAGCTGCAAGAAGTGGGCTGAAATCTTGGCAGGGCCAAAATTCAGTGGGTTGACGTTATGTCAGTCACCAGCTCTTAACCGTGCCTGATTGGCAAAGAGGCTACGGGGCTAAAAGAAGGAAGCATGGCCAGGACATGCGACTCTCCAACCCCATGGGACAAGAGTGGGGTGAACAGGGATACTTCTAGTGGGATCGGAGCTGTCCTACGAACGCTGAACCACAACTCCCAGCAGCCTAGCCAGCATGGCCAATGGGAAGGATGCCGGGAGATGTAGCTGCCCAACATTTGGAAAGAATAGAATAGAATAGAATAGAATAGAATAGAATAGAATAGAATAGAATAGAATAGAATGGAATGGAATGGAATGGAATGGAATGGAATGGAATGGAATGGAACAGAATAGAATGCTGGAATGAAGAATAGAATAGAAGAATAGAATAGAATAGAATAGAATAGAATAGAATAGAATAGAATAGAATAGAATAGAATAGAATAGAATAGGGAATAGAATAGAATAGAATAGAACAGAACAAAACAGAATAGGGAATAGAATAGAACAGAACAGAACAGAACAGAATAGAATAAGGAACAGAACAGAACAGAACAGAACAGAACAGAATAGAATAGAATAGAATAGAATAGAATAGAATAGAATAGAATAGAATAGAATAGAATAGAATTCTTTTATTGGCCAAGTGTGATTGAACACACAAGAAATTTGTCTTGGTGCAAATGCTCTCAGTATACATAAAAGAAAAGATACATTCATCAAGAGTCAAGAATCATAAGGTGCAACAATAATAGTCATAGGGTCTAATAAACAATCAAATCATACTAGGAAACAGCAAATATAGGCTACATTTTCCCCATTAAACTCATTTCCAATGGGACCTCTCAAGTTTCCTTTGATTTGTCCCCAGTCTGTTTGTGAACCGCAGTCGGCTGAGCCCCGAAGCCCTCCAGATGTTGACCGCAGGATGTCCGGGATCTCTGTGTGTGAAGGTGGAAGACTACGGCCGGATAGGTGACAGCGTGAGAAAATATGCCCACCAAGATGGCGTGATGATCTGGATCGGAACAGAATACACAACTCTGGGGCTTTACAAGGAGATCCCTCAAGTAAGAGAAGAGAGATAAAGAAAGATAAGCTAATTCTTCTTCTTCCCCCAACTATCCTAATCTCTTATTTCTCCCACTATTATAAGGAGAATAGTATCTCCTAACCTCTCCCCACCGATGAGCTATCTCTTCTAACACCTGCAGTTAAGGAGAAACTTCCTAGCAGTGTGGGAAATGAACCAGTGGCTTGTCTTCAGAAATGGTGGGCGCTCCATCGCCGGAGACTTTTAAGAAGAGACTTGACAGTCACTTGTCTGAGAGGGTATAGGTTCTCCTGCTTGAGCAGGAGGCTGGACTAGAAGACCTCCAAGGTCCCTTCCAGCTCTATTCTATTCTATTCTATTCTATTCTATTCTATTCTATTCTATTCTATTCTGTTCTGTTCTGTTCTACTCTATTCTATATTCTAGTCTACTCTATATTCTATTCTATTCTATTGTACTCTATTCTATTGTACTCTATTCTATTCTATTCTATTCTATTCTACTCTACTCTACTCTACTCTATTCTATATTCTATTCTATTCTATTCTATTCTATTCTACTCTACTCTACTCTACTCTACTCTATTCTATATTCTATATTCTATTCTACTCTACTCTACTCTACTCTATATTCTATTCTATTCTATTCTATTCTATTCTATTCTATTCTACTCTACTCTACTCTACTCTACTCTACTCTACTCTACTCTTTTCTGTATTCTGTATTCTGTATTCTGTATTCTATTCTATTCTAATCTATTCTACTCTTATATTCTACTCTACTGTATTCTATTCTATATTCTATTCTATTCTACTTTATTCTACTCTATTGTATTCTACTCTATACCTGTTGAATCCAACAACTTAAAACCATTTTTAAAAGATCGGGATTTAAGCAGAAGCACATCATCATCTTAGAAGTTGTAAAACAAGGACAAAACAAATTTAGCAAGTAGAAGAGGATAACTATCAAATTCATGTCCATTATTACATCAGGCTATCAGCAATTTTAAAATAAATAAATAAAGAACTGGACCTGTGCTAACATTTGTACCAAGCTCCTAAGCGCAAAGCAAGGCCAATGTAATTCTTAATTTCTAGAAAAGCGGGGGGAATAAATGCTTGATTTCCAAGTGAGGAGGGCTTTATTCCACTTCCTTTTTCCTCACTCTGATCCCTTACACCTTGAATCCTCCAGAATCATGACAAGGAAAGATATCTGTGCTGCTGTTCACTGAAAAAACTTTTAAAGATGAACTGCGAAGAAACAGAGGGCAGATTAATGTAACTGATCAATGGAATTTGCTGTCATGAGTGATACAGTTGGTTAATATTTCACCTCTGAATGAGCCTCCTGTAGTTCTGCTAAACTTTTCCCCAGTTTTTCTGACTTGAGTTTCTGGGGCAAACTCAGGCTCTGGGGACAAGCTAGTACTTTTTTCTCCTCTCTATCCCACATGAAGTTCTGATAGAGAGGAACATTGCAGATCTTCTGAGATTCGTGCAGCAGCAAAAAAAACTCTTGCAGGAAGTGTCCCATCCCAGAATAAACCTGACCTGAAATGAAATACTCCAACAGCAATAGCACTCAGACTTATATACCGCTTCATAGTGCTTTACAGCCCTCTCTAAGCAGTTTATAGAGTCAGCATATTGCCCCCAACAATCTGGGTCCTCATTTTACTGACCTTGGAAGGATGAAAGGCTGAGTCAACTTTGAGCCAGTCAGGATCGAACTACTGGCAGTGGGCAGAATTAACTATAGCAATAGCACTTAGACTTATATACTGCTTCACAGTGCTTTACAACCATCTCTAAAGAGTTTACAAAGTCAGCATATTCTTCCCAACAATCTGGCTCCTCATTTTACTTTACCCATCTTGGAAGGATGGAAGGCTGAGCCAACCTTTACCCTGGTCAGGATCGAACTGCTGGCAGTGGGAAGAGTCAGCCTGCAATACTGCATTTATGCTGTGATCACAGGAAAGGCTTGTTGCCAGTTGTGCATTTATAGGTGCATCGCTCAAGAAACTGCTATAATTCCCAAAGCGCTGTCTTAGGCCTATGAAATTTACCCTTGTAGTAGGCTGTATTGCTATTATCATCTTCTCTTTTCTCATCTTCTCATCTTTCCTACTATCTTCTCCTATTGGTATGAATTATGACTTGTTGGTTGTATCTTATGATTAATGATTGCTAACTATGAATTATGATCTATGACCTATTACTTGGTTGTTGAATATGTGTACATTGAGAGCTTGTGAACTGGATAGAAATTTCTTGTGTGTCCAATCACACTTGGCCAATAAAGATATTCTATTCTATTCTATTCTATTCTATTCTATTCTATTCTATTCTATTCTAGTCTAGTCTAGTCTAGTCTAGTCTAGTTTAGTCTAGTCTAGTCTAGTCTAGTCTATATTTTCTATTGTATTCTTATTCCTATTCCTATTTCTATTCTACTCTATTTATTATTTTATTCCATTCTGTTATATTCTACTCTATGCTACTCTATTCTATTTATTATTCTATTCTATTCCTATTCTATTCCTATTCTACTCTATTTAGGAATAGAGTAAAGTATAGAGTAGAGTATTCTACTCTATACTCTACTCTTATTCCTAAATTTATTCCTAATTTTGTTCTGTTCTATTCTATTATTATATTTTCTATTCTATTCTATTCCTATTCCTATTCCTATTCCTATTCTATTCTATTCTATTCTATTCTATTTATTATTCTATTCTATTCTGTTCTGTTCTATTCTACTTTATGCTACTCTATTCTATTCTACTCTATTCTATTTATTAGGGTTAGGGTTCTATTCTATTCCTATTCTATTCCTATTCTATTCTGTACTCTACTCTACTCCTGAATTTATTCCTAATTCTGTTCTGTTCTATTCCATTCCACTCCACTCCATTCCATGCTAAATTCCCACTTTCCTTTTTCGCAGGAAAACCTCTTAGAGGACGATTATTCTCCTGTCATGCTCTCCAAGGCTGTCAAAAACTCCAAGGAGCAGAAGATGATGGAAGCTGCTCATGTATGTAATCCACAGCAGGGACACTCATCCCCTGTGATGCAATGACCTTGAGAGTCAAGGTCCAAAAGGACCTTGGGGAATCATCTCCCACAGCTGGAAAGATTTTGAGTGTTGCATAATTGTGAAGCTCTGTGAAGCAAAGGGGCCTAAAAGCTGAAGGACAGAGAGGCAGGGAGGCGGACGTTAGAATAACGCAGTGTGAACTCATAAGGTCTCAGGGGATTTTCTGTTTTTTTTAGTTCCTTTTAAATGGGTGGCCTTAATTGCAGATATTTTGGATAGATGTGTTGCCAATTCTTTTCTCTGCAAGCTGGTTTTTCGCCATGTGCAAACAAATATATGCAGAGACCTCTTCTTCCCCATTCTGCTTTTATAAATCTCACTGAGAAGGAGAGTCAAAATGTGTGAGAGGCTTTTTTTGGTTAATGTTCTAGTTTCCACCGAACATAAAAATAGGCTTGGGAAGGCCGGGAGGCTGGAAATTGGTCCTGGAACCACACTTTAGTAGCTGTGTACACACAGAGTGTTTAACTTGGTTTTTAAATTAACCTATTTTGAAGAGGTGGGATTCTCCCAATGGACTGGATCGCACTAACCCCAAAAGCCAGATTTGCACATCAGGATAAACCATTAAAAAACCTGCAAACATTATTTCAAACTAACCGAAGCAGACTGTTGTGTAAATATAGCTCCAGGGGTTTTACTAACCCAGGGAAAGTGCTGAGAGAGCAGAACTAAAAAAATTCCCTGTTTAAATCTTATTCAGATTCCAGCAAAAATAAAAATAAAAACAAGGCACGTGTGTTTTCCTATCCAATCCTGATACTGCAACTTCTCCCCTCCTTGCTTGTTCTCCTGCTCCGGTGCAGGGTGAGTGACGTTGGCCCTTATCTGGGTTTCTCTTTGCTTTGCGTTGGCTCAGATACGCGATGCTGTGGCGCTGATCCAGTATTTGGTTTGGTTGGAAAAGAACGTGCCCAAGAACTCTGTGGATGAGGTGTCTGGAGCACATTACCTGGACACGCTACGAAGGTCAGTTTGAATGGGGTGATTTTAAGTGCTGCTAATAAGCAGAGGGGAAATAGTACAACTAGAGGATCAGCTAAAACATTAGCTGAATGAATGCACCCATTCCCCAAAATGAATGAATGAATGAATGAATGAATCTATCTATCTATCCTATCATTTATCCATCCATCCATCCATTTATCTTACCTTCTATCCATCCATCCATCCATCCATCCATCCATCCATCTATCCTACCATATATCTATCTATCTATCTATCTATCATCTTTTCTATCTATCCAACCTACCATCTATCCATCTGTCCATTCATCCATCCATCTATCTATCCTATCATCTATCTATTCTATCATCCATCCATCCATCCATCCATCCATCCATCCATCCATCCATCTATTCTATCATATCTCTTTCTCTCTCCCCCCTCTCTCTCTCATCTATCTATCTATCTATCTATCTATCTATCTATCTATCTATCTATCTATCTATCTATCATCTATCATCTATCATCATCTATCATCTCTTAGAGGCTGCTATGCAAAATTTTGTAGGTTTGTCCAAAATTGATTCCACAAATTGGTTGGCACCTTGATGCTTTGAATGGTCAACCAGAGATCTGATATTTCAAACTAGAGAACTCTCTTGAACTCATCGGATATTAAATTAATGATGCAAATCAACTAGAATATATCACATAATCCTAGTAAGAAATTGAGCTCAATTGATTCATTACCCTAAAGGATAACATGAATTATTCAAGTTTTAGCTTAGCGCGCTATGCGAACCCAGCGACTGAGAGCTAATTCAAGAAACTCTGATTGTTTTAACACAAGGTGAGGATCCAGTCACAGGATACCAGATGTTCTTTCTTTTTCCACAGGGAAGAGCTCTACTGCCAGGGGCCGAGCTTTCAGACCATCTCAGCTAGTGGCTTGAATGCGGCCTTGGCTCATTACAGGTACTGGGAGGAAGGGGCGGGGGGGGGGGAAGTGGGAAGGTTTTAATGGAGGGTGTAGAACAGGCAAGTGTTTTGTATAGAAGCTCTTCCTTATTGAGCATATTAAACATTGGAAGAGTTCAGATTCTCAGAGGCTACTCATCTTCATGTGGTTTATATCTCAACTCTGGGAGGAAACGGAATCAGGTGGCTCTG
This sequence comes from Pseudonaja textilis, assembly GCF_049901715.1. Classification (NCBI taxonomy): domain Eukaryota; kingdom Metazoa; phylum Chordata; class Lepidosauria; order Squamata; family Elapidae; genus Pseudonaja; species Pseudonaja textilis. The sequence goes on from NC_142001.1 coordinate 11,798,490, forward strand.
GAACACCAGATCCCAGAGAGAAAATCCTTACCCTCCTATCCTGCTTGTAGGCTTCTGAGCAGAACCTAATAAGCTACTGGGAAAAACAGGATGTTTCCTCGAATCCCTCCAGATGCTGCTGGAGAGCAATTCCCATCTTTTCATAATTCCCCTGGTGGCTGGGACTGATGGGAGTTAGAGTTCAACAATATTTGGAGGACTATAAATTGCCCGTCCCTGCTGGATTCGTGGGATTTGTTTTGAACCGTTGGCCAGTTCAAGTCCTCTTAAGGAGCCATCAGGAAAACTATGTACTAGGATCAGTGACAATCTAGTCAGGTAGACATTCCACTCAACCAGTTTTAATCAGATGCGATGTCGATGTGTTGTAGGTATTTTGAAATCCCTTTGATACGAATTCATATTAATATATGATAGCCAAGTTTATCGTTGCTATCAGATGACATGCGTGAATCGGATGATCTTTGATCCTCTTTAGCCATGGGTCTCTTTGAAAGCAACGTAACGTTCCTTGTTTTTCTTTCAGCCCATCCAATTTTACCGCTCAAAAGCTGTCTCCCAATGAAATATACTTATTGGATTCTGGGGGCCAATATTTGTGAGTATGGCCATCAAGAGCCACCTTCTGGATCAGGGTCAGATGCCAACATTTGTTGAAAACATTTCAAAGGATCTTCCTGGCTAAGGGTTGAAATTGGGGTATACTCTGAGAACAGCTGTTTAATTATAATTTATTATGCCTCATTGAATTGATGTTGAGTCTTGGCAACCAGATAGATAAGAGTCTTCTCCAGTAGGATCTTGTCTTTTAGGTCTTCCAACCATACTCCCATACAATTGAATCCATTCACCTTGTGCTGCTTGGCATCTTCCCTTTCCTTCCTCAGCTCTTTAGCACAAAGTTGATTTTCTTTGACCAACCATCCACTTCCTCCTTGGCTGAAATTTTGAGATTGAGGGGCAGCAGAGCAGATCTATCAGAAGAACATTGTCAAAAATAAATAGTGATATTTGATCTTAACAGAGAGGAGTAAAACATAAATACACACACAAGTCATTCCTTGGAGGAACAGCAGAATACAGTTGTTAAAAATGTGTTTCAAAGGGTTCTTTTTCAGGATAGAAACAGGCAGGTATTACAAATCTACCTTTGAAAAGAAACTAGAAGCCTTCTGTTGTTAAAACCCACCCCTCTCCTAGGAAAATGAAATATTTTAGGATATACTAAAAAGGCAGAATATTTCCCCCTAAAAAGAGTAGAAACTCAGAAGCAGAAACTCACCTCAGAAGCAGAAACGCACCCCCCCACACCTTTGCTAATGGGCCATTACTCTGGCCTAGGCCGGTCTATTTTACATAACAAAGATCTACTCCAGATAGAGCTATAATAGGAATTGCCCAAAGCCCTTTCATTACATCATCATCCAGCAAGGTTCAACCAATCCTGGGACTCAGGACAGCCCACAGAGTTGCCCCTGCATGGCCCCACTGGAGCCTGACAACCAATCAGAATACAAGCTCAAATTCAAATCCCAACAGAGGGTATAAAACAATTGCACTCCCGGCATATCAGCCCTTCTTTCTTCACCCAAGGTAAAAGTTATTCCTTCAGAATCAAAGGATTTAGTTTTGAATTGCAGTATTGAAAGGACCCTGGTTAGGTACGATTTACTGTGCAACATTGGGACAATTGGTGACCATTCTTATAAAATAACCCAGCATCAGGAAAAGAAAAAAAAAACTATTTCGGATCTGCTGTAAATAATCCAGGGACCAGATACCAGACCTGGCTTTACTCAGCTCCCATCCTTTAGAAGTGCTAAAACAAAGATTTTGCTCTGGAAAGCAGTCACGGTGGCCACAGTCTCAGGATTCTCCTGGGAAAGTCTGAAGATCGGTGGCTTGCTAGCTCAGTGGAGGAAGTTCGGGCTTGAAGTACCTTCTTCCTTGTTTCTCCTTTTGTAGTGACGGAACCACAGACATCACTCGGACCATCCACTGGGGGGAGCCCACAGCTTTTCAGAAGGTAAGGCTGATTCCCAAAGACACCTGAAGTGGTACGCCTACAGTAGTATCCACTGCGGCTTTCCTCCCCCCGAAAAAATCTCCAGAAGATGCCTCACTTTTTACTTCCTCGCTGGAAGGATGTTGTTGGCTTGGAAGGTGGTTTTTTTTAAACACACTGCTATGAGCTTACTCTGGGACTAAGCTTTCAGCTGGCTTTCTCCAGGAAATGCCCTGCCCTACTCCGTGGTTACAGCCTCAACCCCTCTCAGCTTCGACCTCAAACTGTCTACCGTGGACCTCACCCTATTCCTAAGAGGTCCTTAAAGGGGGCAATGCATAAGCGTACCTTTGTGCCTACCATCCCTGGCTTACTGTCCCCATTTATCTGTATTTATTTCCTTTGTTTATGTTTATGTTCATACTTATTCTTGTTGTCTTGTACATGTTTCACAAAGAAAGAAAGAAAGAAAGAAAGAAAGAAAGAAAGAAAGAAAGAAAGAAAGAAAGAAAGAAAGAAAGAAAGAAAGAAAGAAAGGAGGGAGGGAGGGAGGGAGGGAGGGAGGGAGGGAGGGAGGGAGGGAGGAAGGAAGGAAGGAAGGAAGGAAGGAAGGAAGGAAGGAAGGAAGGAAGGAAGGAAGGAAAGAAAGAAAGAAAGAAAGAAAGAAAGAAAGAAAGAAAGAAAGAAAGAAAGATCTAACCTTCCCAAGGGAAGCAGAAGCAGTGAGGTTCCCACCACAGCATCCAATTCAGGGTCCCTGGTGAAACTAAAGGTGTCCCAGAAATCCATAATTGGCACCATGTGGGAAAAGGTACAAGCACCCACCATAAAAACAATCAAGTTTCTAGTATTTTGTCCAGCAAGGTATAGAGTAGAATATTCATGAACATGTACTGTGGTGTTTTCCAACAGCTATAGGAGAAATGCTTTTTATAAAGAGAAGAAAGGATACATTACTGATATTACCTTCAATAATGAATAATTAGAGAGATGGAGTATGGAGGTCTTGTGTGAGAGAAGTGCTACTCCAGCACAGAGATATTTATTCTGTTTAAACATATTTTAATCTGTAGCAATTGGGCTATTGTTCTGTATGTCCTTCATACAAGCCCTGCACACCAGAACAACTAGACACAAGGACAGTTTTTTCCTGAACGCCATCACTCTGCTAAACAAATAATTCCTTCAACACTGTCCAACTATTTACTAAGTATGCTCTACTATTACTATTAATCTTCTCATCACTCCTTATCACCCATCCCCTCCCACTTGTGATGTATGACCGTAACTTTGTCGCTTGTATCCTTATGATTTTTACTGACTGTTTCCTAGTATGACTGGATTGCTTATTGTACCCTAGGACTATCGTTAAGTGTTGTACCTTATGATTCTTGATGAATGTATCTTTTATGTATACTGAGAGCATTTGCACCAAGACAAATTCCTTGTGTGTCCAATCACACTTGGCCAATAAAGAATTCTATGCTATTCTAAGATTCTGTTCTATTTGCTGGAAACTGTAGTTATGTATATTCTGGGTTCATACTAAGCCAAATTCTAGGGTTACTATACATTCCACTCACCCTTTTCCTTCCAAATATGATTTCAGAACATCTTCTTTTCTTCTCTAGGAAGCCTACACAAGAGTGCTGATGGGAAATATTGACTTGAGCAGGCTAGTCTTTCCACCCAGAACGTCAGGTGAGAATTTGGGAGAGAGAGGGAAAAGAAAGCAAGGAAAACTGACATCCTTACTGGTGATTTCCCAGGTTTTCCTCTCTGGTTGTGAAGAAATCCAATAACGCTCACATTTTGGGCTTAAATATAAACCTGGATTTCCTCAAGGGGACAGAATTTGAGAGGTAATATGTAATCCACTCAAACTGATGCCAGCCTGATGGGATGCAGATGTATTCTTGAAATCCTTGGCCAGAAGGAACTGCAGCTATTTGAAGCATCTGGAAAACAGTATGTTGAAAGAAGCGGAGCTAGAATAATTATCGATGAATTTTCCCTTTTACCACACGTGTTTTGGACTGTCTTCTCTGCCTCCTAAACGTCTTAGGCTTTAGAATACTTACATGCCTTGGTTTTACTGCAACAGTCTAGAACTGCATCTCCTCCAAATTTCTACTTGGCGTAGGACAACCAGAACAACTAGACACAAGGACAGTTTTTCCCCCCAAATACCATCACTTTACTAAACACATAATTCCCTCCACACTGTCCAACTATTTACAAAGTCTGTACTACTATTACTATTAATCTTCTCATCACTCCTTATCACCCATCCCCTCCCACTTGTGACCTTAGGACTGTAACTTTGTCACTTGTATCCTTACTTATTGACTGTTTCCTAGTATGATTTGATTGCTTATTGTACCCTATGACTGTCATTAAGTGTTGTGCCTGATGATTCTTGACTCTTGATGAATGTATCTTTTCTTTTATGTACACTGAGAGCATTTGCACCAAAGACAAATTCCTTGTGTGTCCAATCACACTTGGCCAATAAAAGAATTCTAATTCTAATATTAGGAAGCTAAATAAAACAATATAAATCGTAAGGGTACTAGCCACAAAGTCATAGTCATAAGTAGAAGGAGATAGGGACTAGGAAGGATGAGGAGAATAATAGTAATACAATCTTAGTAAATAGTTTGACTGCGTTGTGGGAATTAGTTCTTTAGCAGAGTGAGGACATGGGGGGAAATTATTGTGGTGTGCAGTGCCCTATAAGATTGTTTTGACGATAGAAGTTGAAACAATTTATGTCCAGGATGTGAGAGGTCTGTAGATATTTTCACAGCCTTCTTTTTTATTTTTATTTTTAAATTATAAAGCGATAAACCTAAATAGTTTCCCTGCAGAGACTAAGGAAGGTTTTATTTTTGCATTGCAGGAAGAATGGTGGAAGCATTTGCCCGCCGGCCCTTGTGGGAAGCTGGACTGAACTATGGCCATGGCACCGGTCATGGCATCGGCAACTTCTTGTCTGTTCATGAGTGTAAGTGGCATGAAGGCCAGGTCAGACCACATACATGTCTTTGGCCGTTTGGTGACAGCAGATCTGGTGGGGAAACCACCACTGGTCAGCGTCAGCCAGGAATGGAGAAGCTGTGGCTTTCCAGGTGTTGCTACAACTGCTTTACAAGCTAGTGGGTCAGCTGAGAGTTGTACTTCTGCAGCATCTGAAGGGCTTGTTTGGTCATTTAATTATTCAATTCAATTCTAATTGGCTCAAGGGTTTCTCCAGTCCTAGAGCAACACAGTATGATTTCATGGAGAAAAGTTTGGGGCTTTTTTTATACATATGTTTACTGATAAAAGGGAATATCTGTAGCTCAGGGTTGAACTGTGTGGTCCTTTGTGTACTCTGAACTTCATCGTTTTCTTGCAGATGTTTCATTGCCTAACTAAGTAACCTCATCAGTACTAGAAGGGAGAGTGGTTTGCTGTCTGTTAGTATACAAGTGGTTTGCCCTGTCAATTAGCAACCCCATCTTCAGATAACAGATAATCAGAGTTGGAAGGGACCTTGTAGGTCATCTAGTCCTACGCCCTGCCCAAGCAGGACATCCTGCACCATTTCTGACAAATGGCAATCCAATCTCTTCTTGAAAGTCTCAACAGATGAAGCTCCCACAACTTCTAAAGACAACTTCTGTTGATTGCTCTCACTGTCACAAAATGTCTCCTTGTTTCCAGGTTGAATCTTTCCTTGGTTCAGTTTCCATCTATTCTTCCTTGTCTGGCCTTCAGGTGCCTTGGAAAGTAGCTTGATCCCCCCCTCTCTATGGCAGCCCCTCAAATATTAGAAGACTGCTATCCTGTCTCCCCTGGTCCTTCTCTTCCCTAGACTAGCCCTGCCCAATTCCTGTAACCGTTCTTCATATGTTTTAGTCGCCAATCCTCTAATCATCTTGGTTGCTCTTCTCTAGAGTTTCAACATCTTTTTTATAGTGTGGTGACCAAAACTGGATGCAGGACTCTAGGTGTGGTCTTACTAAGGCTTTATAGAGTGGTATTAGTACCTCCCTTGATCTCAATTGTATCCCTCTGTTAATGCAGCTTAGGATTGCATTAGCTTTTTTGGCTGCTGCTGCACACTGCTGGCTCCTATTTAGCTGGTTGTCCACTAAGACTCCAAGATCCCTCTCACAGCACTGATGCTGTTACCCAGTTGGGTAATGAAACATCTGCAAGAAGATAACCAAGCTCAGAGAGCACCAAGGTTCCCATACTTGGGTTTTCCAGTTTCTCACTATTCATCTCTACTTTTTGTTAAGCACATTCCCCCAAATACTTTCCTGGATGAACCAATATTCTTGGGACAACTTTGGGCTATCTGTCCCTCGGGTTCTGAAGAGTCCTTCCTTAGTGGGCTTTGCAAAGAGGGAATACATCCTTATGATTTGAGATGATGGACTCACCTTTGCAAAAGAGCCTCGTGTGATAAGAGTTCTCACCTTGTACCCAGAAAATTCCAGTTTAGGCATTAACACCTTTAGATATACTTGGAAAGATTCATCTCTAAAACTCCAAAGAAGGGAGTGAAGACCATTCAAAACTAGGTCTAGGATTATCATTTATGGGCTGGAAAAAAAAAATAAATCCAACCAGTCATTAGAAATCAGTCAAGGTTTATTGCTTTGCTGGCATCTAGTGGTAATTTGGATTTTTGTAGTTTATTGGTCCTAATTTAAGGCAATTTCCTCATAAGCTGCGTGAATGAGGTCCAATCTCATTAACTGAAATGATTGGCTTGATTGAAAGATCCACATTAATTCACTTTGAATTGTCACTTTGATCATACTATCAGGATAATTTCATTTAAAAGACCGCCTCGATCTGGATGATTCTTCTGGGGTTGCAAAAAAAACCTTTGATCAATCGAACCAGCTTGCTTTATCCAAATTAGCAAATTGATTTGATCACCCAATTGCTGAAATAATTTGCAGAGCCACATTCCCTAATGTTTTGTGAATGTGCGTCAGGCATGGCTGTGAAACACACTGCACAATGCATGATGAGATACCTTGTAATTGTCATGGAAAGCCACAAGAAAAAAAGCAGCACATCTTACTGTATAATTGCTTGAGGTTGGCAGCTATTTTGATTTTCATAAATAACACTTTTCTTCCTCCGTCAGGGCCTGTGGGGTTCCAGTCCAACAATGTTCCTTTGGACAAGGGGATGTTCACTTCCATAGGTAACATCAACCTGGTTTTATTTATTTTATTCATTTATCAAATTTATTTGCCCCGCATCTGTGGTTCAAGGTAACTCTGAGTGTGTCAAGGCTCCGACAATACACACCCATTCCAAGCATAAGTCTCTAGCCGCATCTCTCAGAGTTTAAAAAAATGATTTATTAGGAGTGACCATGTCGGCGTTTCCTGGGTGCAGCCGACTCTAAGACACATCATTCATTTCACCCTTGACCTGGTCTTCCCACCACCCCCTGGGTGTATATTCTCCAATGGGACACATCCATAGCCAAGGGTCATCACTCATGCTCTCCAGTAATAATCTTGTGCGTCAACAGCTTCGGCTGCCTAGCAAGTATTTGAAGCATTTAAGGAATGCCCTACTTTCCCCACTCCCTTTCTGCTGGCAACTAAAAAGACCAAAGAAATATTTTTTAGTTGACAGAGTGACTTACAAGATAAAACCCACAAACTCCAAAAAAAAAAACCTCCAGAGACGTTCCTGAGACAGGAAGTCTAGTCCTGCCAAGAATGTAACAAGGGTTAACAGAGAGGCAGTTTCTGTAAGCAACACCAGAATGTTTCCTTCCTGCCTTCCTTACAGGATTAGTCCAGTAATTTCTTCTAACAACCGGTTCTCTGAACTGCTTAGAATGTTAAAAACCGGTTCTAGAGAATAGGTGCAAACTGGTAGAATCCCACTCCTGGGCTTGACTCTATGCCCTTTTGTTGGCAGAGTAATGTCTCTGCTTTTTAGTAGGCTGTCTAGATTTGCCATAGCTTTCCTCCCCAGGAGCCAGCATCTTTTAATTTCTTGGCTGCAGTCCCCTTCTGCAGTGATCTTGGAGCCCAGGAAGATAAAATATGTCACTACCTTAACTTTACTGTCATACAAATCCAGGTTTGGAATACGGATGTGTATCCATCGGAAGTGGATTGTGGATGAGCTAGTTATGGATGCCAGAGAAAAAATGTCTCCTTCCTGCCTTCCTTACAGGACTAGGCCAGTAATTTCTTCTAAGAACCGGTTCTCCGAACTGCTTAGAATGCTAATGTTCTAGCGAATAGGTGCAAACTGGTAGAATCCCACCCCTGGAAATATCTCAGATTTTGTTCCCTGCTTCTTTCCTTCCTTTCTTTGTCTCCAGAGCCTGGTTATTATCATGATGGGGAATTTGGAATCCGTATCGAAGATGTTGCATTTGTGGTACAAGCTCAGACCAAGGTGAGGTCCTTTTCCTTGCCTTTGATCAGCCCACTCACAACACACCATCCATCAAAGGATCGCCTCTGGGCAGGCGGTTGGTTATAGGAAAGGCAATCCTAGCAGGTAGATATGTTGCAATGCAGAGAATAAGACTTGGAGGATCACCTGCAGATTCTTCCATGGTATGTTGGAAGTCCCTGGGAAAGAGGAACCTGGGATAATCCCAACAATTATTATGTTGAAAGAAAGAGGGATTTTTATCAGCCTTCCTCAGCTTACTGATTTCCAGATAATCTTTGATTGAGAAAGTATAGAATGGACAGGCAGACCCTGGGGGTGGAGTCAAGCAAGTAATCAGCCTAGAATCATCCCATTCCCACAATCTAAGTTCAACCCTCTTGAATTCTACTGATTCTTATTTAGTGCCAACTTAATACTGGCTGTTCCTTGATGAGATTCTTGTGTATAGACGTGAGCAATAAATAACCTTAACTGGAATTTAAGGTGTGGTTCCAATTCTTCGCAGCCAACAAAAACAGGCCATGAGAACTGCAGCAGGTCAATCTACCTGGACCGCCTTACTTTTCTCCACATAGGTTTGACATTAATGGGGTTTGGGGGACTGACTCCCCAAGGGGAAAATAAAATGTGTCATGGCAGGTAATAAAGATCTTTGGTTACTGAGCCAATTAGAAGTCATATAATACATACTTGTAATAACAGATGTGTGCAGTGTCTAGAACTCTAGCTAGCAAACAAGCAGGGGATAATTCATCCCCATGCACAGAATTTAAATGGAAACACCTTTTTTATTATTTCTTGAAGAAGCAACACATACATTCTAATGATATGCACAGTCCCCTGCGTTGGCTGTTGTGGCAGCCAATGGCTAGCGGAACTGGCAGCAGAGTCGGACAGTGAGGAGTTTGGGGAGGAACCTGGGCCAGTCCTGGAGGCTGAGGAAGGCTCGGATGAGGGCTCTGCATCAGAGGCAGAGGTGGGGCCAGGACAGGTTGGCAGTCATCAGCTGCCTTTGGGCTCGGACAGCAGTGAGGCGGGGGAGTAGCTGGAGCCGGTTCCCAGCCTGTGCATGCACAGAGCTGCCAGAAGGAAAGAACAATTACGAACTAAGGGTCAACGTGGGAGTAAGGCCACAGGTGAAGGGTGAATGGCCCCTCCCATAGGGATTAAAAGAGGAGCAAAAGGGGACGGGGCTTTTGCAGGACAATACTTGGTTCATTCCATCATTGTGAAGATCTTCCTGTGCATCTCAGAGACTCTGTGCTGTGTCCTTCCTTGTCAGCACTGCGCTTGAAAACATTTACTTGGCAGCTCTCCAAGCTAGATAAGGTCTGTGCTCCGAATTACACCCTTGGCAGACTGTTTGCCAGGCCTTTGGCTGAAGATGAATGCAAGAAATTCACCTTCATTTAATAAAAGGGGTTTTGCCGGGACAAAGAGTCTGCTTAGGGCTTTTTGGGGACGCCTAGGTAGGCACACTCATTCCGAAATGCCAGTTGCCACCTGAAGTGGAAACCTGGCTCTTGCATGTCCTACAAGAACTGAGCCTCCCCTCTTTTTATCAATTGCAGTATCCAGTGCACGAAGAGCCCTACCTGACGTTCAAGGTGGTGTCCCTGGTGCCTTATGCGCGGAACCTCATTGACCAGAGTCTTCTCTCCCAGGATCAGGTAAAGGAGGCCTGAGAGGGCTAATGTTGTGGTCTGCCAGCAGCCAGCAGAGCTGGCAGCAAATTCGGACAGTGAGGGGGTTGGGGAGGAACATGGGCCAATCCTGGAGTCTGGGGAAGGCTCTGATGAGTGCTCTGCATCGGAGGCAGAGATGGGGCCAGGGCCGTCTGACAGTTATCAGCTGTATTCAGAGTTGGAGATCAGTGGGGCAGAAGAATAGCTGGAGCCTGTGCCCAGTGTGCGCATGCACAGAGCTTCCAGAAGAAGGGAACAGCTAAGGAACAAGGGTCGACTTGGGAGTAAAGCCACGGGTGGATGGTGAATGGCCCCTCTCATAGGGAATAAAAGAGGAGCAGAAGAGGTGTGGGGTTTTGCAGGAGACAGTTCATTTGGGTGAAGATCTGTTCCTTCATGCTTGCCTAGTACTGTCTGCTAGAGTGTGGCGTCTGAAAGATATTGGCCTGGCAACTCTCCAAGCCTGATAAAGGTCTGTAATTGGGAAATATCTTGAAATACTGTTTGGCCGAGACTTTGCTGGAGAGGAATTCACTATAAACTAAATCAAAGGGGGTTTATCGGGACTAGGAGTCGGTTTCGTGCTGTTGGGGAAGCCTAATTCAGAACAGGTAAGAGGACCAAGCCAAGAAACACCCCCTTGAAATTCAGTCCTGTCTGTCTGCAGATCCAGTACATCAACAAGTACTACGAGACCATCCGCCAGGTCATTGGGCCTGAGCTGCAGAGACGCCAGCTGGAAGAGGAATACCGATGGCTGGAGAAGAACACAGAGTCTTTGTCTCACGCCTCCTTGCTGGCAGCTTCTCTGGGCACTGTGGCAGTGACCGCACTGTCTTCTACCCTTCTTCCGGAAGTCTGATCCGGGAGCACCCCACAACATCCTTGCTCCCCTTCGTCCTGTCGTCCTACTCTCATTGCGTGGTCCACCTCAACGCGTATCTCACAGATCTCCATTTTAGGCCTAAACATCCTTCTTCCCATCTCCATTAGCAGAACCAGCGTCTCCTGCGTCTGATCCTATCCAGGAACTGTATAAATCCATTCTCTGTTTCTCTCCTGAACCGACCAACCCTTGGGACCCAAAGCGGAGCAGATGCTGAAAGAAAGAAGGGGAGATTATAATGTTAAGCTTCACGCTGTAATACAGGTAGTTCTTGACTTACAACCATTCATTTAGTGACCGTTCAAATTACAATGGCACAGAAAAAAAGTGACTTACAATCGTTTTTCACCCTTACGACCTTTGCAACATCCCCAGGATCAGGCGTTTTGCAACAGGTTCATATTTATGACTGTTACGGTGTCCTGGGGTCAGGTGGTCCTCTTTTGCGACCTTTTGTCCAACAACGTCCATGGGGAAGCCGGATTCACTTAACAACTGAGCTACTAACTTATTAAATGCAGTGATTCACTTAACCAAGGCGGCAAGTAAAACGAGGCAAAGCTCACTTAACAAATGTCCCAATGAACAACAGAAATGCTGGGCTCAGTTGTGGTTGTAAGTCGAGGGCTACCTGTGCACCTGGAGGGCTGTAAGGTTGGAGGAGGCTGACTCAGGTGATTAATCATGATTCAGTATGCATGGCTAAGATGATAGGAAGAGAGAATTGCACACCTGTGCCATTTCCCTCACAAGATGGGCTTCCTGCATTCACAAGCATCAGCACTGGTTCATCTAAGTCCAGAGGTGGGCTTCAAAAATTTTAGCAAAGGGTTCTTTGCCTGGTTTTTGGGTGGGCGTGGCCATGGTAGGCATAGCCTAGCCGGCCTCCTGCACCACAGCCGGGGGGGGGCGTTTTCGCCCTCCCCGGACTCCGGAGGCTTTCCTTGAGCTTCCAGGAGGGCAAAAATGGCTTTCCCGGACACCCGAGGCTCTCTGGAAGTCGGAAACAGGCCCATTTCTGGCCTTCTCGAACTTCCGGGAGGCCCATTTTTCACCATCCCCCAAGCTTCCACGAGCACCCTACACTTACCTGCATCCAAAACGGGCTGTATATGGACTCCGGGGAGGGGCGGGGAGGGGCGGGCCAGTTCTCCAAACCGCACAGAATCTTAGCTAGGGGCTCTCTCGAACCCCCTCCGAACCCCCGGCCACTGTCTCAGTCCTATTGACAGGAGGCCAGCTGTCCTTCAGGAGGTTCGTCCTTCCCACGGATCGACCGTCCTTTCGTGCAATTCTTGCAACACCAGCCAGATCGGGGGCTGCTAATAAAACGACATCTAAAGAATTTCATCGCGTGTTATCGTTTTATGACTTGAAGATTGAAATGGAGACCAAAAAAAGGGGGGGGCTTGCCGCACTCTGCGCACCATCTGTGCTCGGGTCCCTCCTCATCCCCTCATTAAAAACGTTGTATAACAAAAATTAGACTTGGGGAGGGAGGTGAGCGCAGAGGGGCCGCTGTTGACACGAAGAGCAGCTCACTGGTGGTGGCTGAATGGTTGATTCCATCTGCAGGCTGAAGATGAAGAAAAGTAGGAGCCCGAGATGGAAACCAATGGACAATTGCTTTAAGAGACTGACTACAATGAATGACCTACCTCCGTGACTCTTGGAGTCATTTCCAGTAGAAAGAAGGGTCCCACCGTTCGGAAATCTAAAACTTGCCACCCGCTGAGTTTGCAGCTCAAAGGGAAGCCCCTAGCAATTACCAGCTCAAAAGAGGACCTGCCCCCAATTTGTGGCTTAGTGGTGGGTAGCTTGGAGCTTAGCACGCAGAAAGTCTGCAGTTCTTCCACCTTTGCCACTTGCGTGGTCTTCCAGAGAGGAAGAGAACAGAAGTTGTCCTCTACCCAGAGAGATTAGAGAACAGGAGTGGGGCGGGGGAGAAGAGGAGGGGAAGAGGAAGGGGAGGAGGAGAGGAGGAAAGAGGAGGAGGAGGAGGAAAAGGGGAAGAGGAGAGGGAAGAAGAAGGGGTGGAGGAGGAGGAGAGGGGGAAGAGGAAGGGAGAGGAGGAGGGGAAGGGAGGAGAAGAGGAGGGGAAGAGGAAGGGGAGGAGGAGGAGGAAAGAGGAGAAGAAGAAGGGGCAGAGGAGGAGGAGAGGGGGAAGAGGAAAGGAGAGGAGGAGGAAGAAGGGAGGAGGAGAGGAGGAAAGAAGAGGAGGGGAAGAGGAGAGGGAAGAAGGGGCGGAGGAGGAGGAGAGAGGAGGAGGAGGAGGAGAGGGGTAAGAGGAAGGGAGAGGAGGAGGAAGAGGGGAGGAAAGAGGAGAAAGTGGGGAGGAAAGGGAGGAGGAGGAGAGGGAGGAAGAGGAGGAGGAGGGGGAAGAGGAGGGGGAAGAAGGGGGAGGAGGGGAGGGAGAAAGAGGAGAAAGGGAAGAGGAAAGGGAGGAGGAAGAGAGGGGGAAGAGGAGAAGGGGAAAGGGAAAGGGAAGGGGGAGAAAGAGAAGGAGAAGGAAAAGGAGAATTGTAAGGGGGGGAAATTCCCCCCTTAGAGCAGAAATCTCTAAAATTCAGGAAGGCTCCACGGGTTGTCACCCAGGCGCTGGTGAATCACCTCTAGTCACTGGCCTCTCGTTTGCCTTCAGACCCCAATTTATCAAAACGTTCTCCAGGGGAGGAAGATCCACAGATGGCCTGAAGCTCTTTCCCCTCACAGACCGAGTCTCCCTGCATTTTATTCATACCTAGACTTTTCCTCTGCTGTGCTTCCCACTCAGCAGTGTTTTTCTACCTGCTCTGACCCAGGTTTCGTTTTGATTCTTTCTCACTCGGGTGCTTCCGACCTCAAACATCATAGGAGCGACAGAAAGAAGACATCTTCAAAGTAGCTGAGACAAGGCAGAGCCTCCCCCCCCACAACCTAAATAATTGGTCCAAAAACTTGCTGCACGAAACCAAGGTGGTGCGAGTTGGTTACCCACCAAAGCCAGGGGACACAAACGCACACAGATTTCATCAGAGCAACCAGCCTCACACGCGGAGAATCGCTCACAAACTTACTGAAATCAGCTTCTACGTTCCGCCAGGAAACGACATGGTTTGTGACCTTTCTGCCCAAATTATTATTCTGCATAAAGAAAAGAAAAGGAAGAACCTCATTATAACTTCATTCATTATGGATGTTATTCCACTTTGATATTTAGGGTGGAAGGGATGGCCACAAACTGGGAATGTAATCCTGCCCTCATTATCTGGATCGAAAAGATTAAAGATGGTTTCCAATCAAGCTTGGCTCCTGGTGATTTTGGGGTTATCTCTGTGTAGCCGTCTGAACAGAAAGGAAGTTCTACGACGTTTGGGGTTTTTTTTAGACAGTTTGGGGTATGAAAAGATTAAAATCTGCGGAACTTTAAACAACAATAACACAATAAAATTCATTCTCTCTCTCCCTCTCTATCTCTATCTCTCTCCCTTCTTCCCCCTTTATCCCTTTCGCCCTCTATGTGTGTGTCTGTCTGTCTGTCTATACACAGCGTGTATGCAGGGGCGGGGGTGGGGATCTGACATATAACATACTGTAACTTCCTTGCATTCAAGTGGAACAAAACCTGATTTGTAACTTTTAAAATACTAGCAGGAAGATCTTAGTTCTTACCATTTTTAATTCAAATTCAAAATTTTGCTAGAGGTTATGACTGAAATAAATTCAGTCGACCCTTGGCTGATCCTTCCCTCCCCTGCCCCTTCCCCTCCACTCAGAACCAAAATAGATGCACTCCCTGGTCTCATTTGCAAAAAAAAATGTTGAAGAATCTTCAAAGCAACAAGCCCGTAGTTCTGTTGAGAGGTGGGCTGGGCTGGAGCACCTAGGGAGTATGTAGTATAAACATAAAGGTAAAAGTTAAGGGCAGAAGGGATCACTTCCCTGCACAGAACATGACAAGCTGATTAAAAACTAAGGAAATGTTTTTAGATGCCCCAATTTTCTGCTCTGACTGGTCTATCCATCACTATAAATCCCTGTCCTATTGTTTCTTTTTATTTTTCTTGTATGTATCCATTTCATGGATTCCTAGCTATGTTTATACTTATACCTGTTATCTTATAATCGCTTGACTAAATAAACAAACAAACAAACAAATAAAATCAGATCTGAGCTGCAAAGATCCAGATGCCCACAAGAGGGGGTGCAAAGGTTACGTGTTTCTGTCTCTCTGCTGCCCTCTGTTGGAAGTCCAGGCATTCGGATGGTTCTGCCAATCTCAGTAAAAGCAAAGCGCTCAGCCTTGTCCTACATCAGAGATGTCCAAACTTGATAGCTTTAAAGCCTGTAGTATGTAGAGATTCTCAGCCATTCAGGTCATAGATGTCCCAAAAGGTGCTTTTTCGGGAGGCAATTGGACGTTTTTTCTTTTCTTTTGAAGAAGTTTCGGTTCTCGTCCAAGAAGCTTCTTCAGCGCTGACAGAATGGTGGGGAATGGAAGGATTGATATTCCTTGCATTCCAGCGGGTGATTTGCATCCTTTTTAGAGGGTTGTTGAAGCACTTGGAGGTTTGTTTATCTGTGCCCTCAGCTGAGTGGTACTCCTGGTTCCTGTAAATCTGCCATTTTTTCCTCTGGAAATCCATTTCTACTCCCACACCATTCCAAGGATCTTCATCCCAAATTGTATAGCTAAAAGCCTTTTTTTTTTCTTTTGAAGATGTTTTGCCTTTCATCCAAGAAACTTCTTCAACTCTGACAGGATGGTGGGGAATGGGAGGGTGTGTATTCCTTGCAGACACCAGACTTTTAGCTATACAATTTGGGATGAACACCCTTGGAATGGTGTGAGAGTAGGAATGGATTTCAGGAGGGGAAAAAATTGCAGACTACAGGAACCATTTGCACTAACTCAGGTGACCCTGAGGACACAGATACATCTCCAAGTGGCCTCAACGACCCTCTAAAAAGGATGTAAATGACCAGCTGTCTGCAAGGAGTATAAATCCTTCCATTCTCCACTTATCCAGTCAGAGCTGAAGAAGCTTCTTGGATTGAAAGCCTGTGGTTTTGATTCCCAGAATTCCTCAGCCAGTCAGTGCTGGCTGAGGCATTCTGGGAGTTGAGATCCACAAGTCTTTAAAAGAAAAAGGTGTCCCAAAACACTTTTCCTTCCCTCCCTCCCTCCCAAAGTCATCTATCTTTATTTTTTATTTTTTGGGTAGCTTCAGGCGAGGCCGGTCCTCATGAACGTCAGGTTGCCACTTCCTTCCTGTTTCAAGTGTGCAAGCAAAGAGCTGGGTGTCGCTTTGGTCTCTTGCAGAGGCCCAGCTGCTGGGAAAAGAGGCACATGTGATGCACTGATTTCCTGCCCGTTTCCTGGCCTCTGGGCTCCTCGCCTTCCTCTGCTGTCTCTCGCTCTCTCGCTCTCTCCGGCGGTCCTCCTGCATTGCCCATCCATGCATTAAAGCCCTTTTGGAGGTGGCACCATGCTGCGTCGGAAGCCATCCAACGCCAGCGAGAAGGACCCGGTCCAAAAGAGGAAGGTGAGTGGGGGAAGGTGATCTACTTGAAGCCTTTGCAAAGGCAAACTGACTGGCGGATGCATGGAAGGGGGACTGCAAAGCAATGAAGAAGCCTACAAGGTTGCACGGATACCCTACCTTGGGTTGTGTGTAGACCCTCCAAACGTAGAGTTTGTAGGACTCTGGAGAGGAATGCTTTGTGTCAAGTTAGGAGATATGAAGGGATCAAGGAGCCCTGACCCCTTAGATAAGACATCCAAACCAGAGTCTACCTCTGTGTCTTGAATGCTGTCATCAACCCCTTGTGTCTCTTCTTGATCTACCCATGTGGAGCCGAGAGATCCACTCCATTGGGGACACCATCACAACCACTCAAAGCTTTTGCAGCAGGAGCAGCAAAGGTTGTGGGTCACACTAAAGAAGAGGAGCATTGCAAGGAAGGTAGATGCCTTCTGGAGAGGGAGAGGGAGCGGGTATTGTAACTGCCTGAAGATGTGGACCATTTTTGAACAGGAGTCTTTGGGTGTGGTTTGGCTGTGTTGCTTTCTGCTGCAGAAGAAGTTTTGTGATAGCAGTGGTACTTATATAAGTCCCTGGGTAGTAAGGTTGGGTTTAACATCAGAACTGTTCCGGTAATCCATCAGAATCTACTGCTAAAACACACAATGATCTGCCTCCAATCATAAGGATTCTTTGCCTGTGCTGTACTTTTCACAAGTTCTTTTTCTTTTCTTTTCTTTCTTTCATACTTTTCTTTCTTTTTCTTTCTATCTTCCTCCCTTCTTTCTTTCCTTCTTTCTTTCCTTCTTTCTTTCCTTCTTTCCACCTTGCCTTGCCTGTCCTCTCTTCTTCTTCTTCTTCTTCTTCTTCTTCTTCTTCTTCTTCTTCTTCTTCTTCTTCTTCTTCTTCTTCTTCTTCTTCTTCTTCTTCTTCTTCTTCCTCCTCCTCCTCCTCCTCCTCCTCCTCCTCCTCCTCCTCCTCCTTCTTCTTCTTTCCTTCCTTCCTTCCTCCCTTTCTTTTCCTATTTTTCTAGCTTATTCTTGGGGATTCAGATCCCCGCCCCAGATTTCTCTGGGTCATATTTTGTCACTGATTTTATCAGTTGTGTTGTTTCTGTAACACAATATTCCATCTCTCTATAATCTCCCTGGCTGCCCTCATTTTCCAGCTGGAAACTAACTCAGACAAGAAACCAAAACCCTGAGTACTATCACCATTCTACCTTTATTGAAAGGTTAGATTTATGGGCCAATGATGTACAGTAATACTTCGGTACTCATCCTTAATTGGTTCCGAGAAGTCCGATGAGTACCAAAAATGATGAGCACCAAACAGATTATTCCTATAAGGAGTAATGCCATGAGTCACAAGGCAGCCAGTGTTGATATGAACTTGCTTGTGCATTGAGTACCAAACACCCTAACGAGTACCAAGGAAAATTTTTCACGTCAAAATGCACTGAGTACCAAAATTTGATGAGTTCCAAAGCTGTTGAGTACCAAGGTACTATTGTATTTCCAGAAAACCTTTTGTTGATGCTGCTGTTTTAAGATGATGCACAAATATACTCCCTTGGAAGCAGCTTCCCACCGGAATGTGGGAAGTGTAGATTATCTTTAAGAAGAGATTGGGCAACCATTTGTCTGAAATGGTATAGGGTTTCCTGCTTGACCAGGGGGTTGGACTAGAAGACCTCCAAGGTCCAACTCTGTTATTCTGTTATACCAAGCCATGCAATGCCACCTCTTTGCTCATGGCTTAGCTGACTCTGTAAAGTCATCTATTGTTTGTAAACCCTGGTTTGGGTAGACCAGGGGTCTTCAAACTTGACAGCTTGAAGGCTTGTGGACTTCAACTCCCAGAATTCCTCCTCCAGTCATATTAGCTCAGGAATTCTGGGAGTTGAAGTCCACAAGTCTTAAACTTGCCAAGTTTGAAGATCCTTGAGGTAGACGGTTGTATGGACCCAGCCAGTTTTGCTTTAAGTAAGGTAAGCTTAAGAAAACAATGGTTTAGCATCTGTGAAGAGGGGTGGGGGAGACAAAAGCAACCAAGTCACAAAAACAGGTGAAGTCCCTTTAATTCCTTCAACTTGGCTTCAAGGCTCCAATTATCATTGAGTGGAGAGAAAAACAACTCCCCCACAAACAGTTGTGAAAAGGAAGAAATGCCGTTCAAACTCAAAATGCATTTAAATTATAAATAGAAAAAAAACAACACAAACCACACTGAAGCAATGAATGATAAGGGTTTGAAGACATCCACTGATATCGAGATACACACACTGGGAAGGATGCCAAAACTCAGATAAGAACTGTAAGACTAGAATTATTTTATGCCTTGCTTCCAGCACTGGGCCATGCGCAGTTTGTCCTTTTAAACAGTCCTTACAGCTGCAGCCCATGAAGGGGATCAGGGCCCTTTCCTCCCCCACAGACCATGCCATTCACATTTCTCCCTTATCCGCTCCTCCCTGCGTGCCCTAGGATGGAGAGGGGATGGGCCTGGGTCTTCCTCTGACTGCCCAGCCGGCGTGTGCCCTTTCCCAGTTTCCTCCACAAACTCCAAAGCCACACTTCCACTCCCTATCAGCTGTTCCTCCTCTCCCTCGGAGTCAGACTCCAACAGGGGCATGACAGCATCATGCACATGAGTTTAGCAAGCAACTATTAACCTTTATTTAAAAAACAAGGATGAAGGGCTGAAAGAAACCAGTTTCTCTGCTTATTGGGTCTTCCTTAATATCTCCCCTTTGTTTTAAATATCTCCCTTTTATCATCTCCCTTCATTTCCTCCCCTTCTTTCTAGGACCCCAATTCTACAATTTGAAGAGATGAATGTCAACACAAAATCAGCTTGGCAACAGGTTAATTTCAGGGGAAGGTGTCCATCTCAATCTACTTCACGCATATCGAGCCACAACTTGCAGTCAGGGAGTCTTGGAATAACTCCTGGATTTTTCAGAAAATAGCAGCTGCACACTTTGGGGGACAAAGTTTTGCAAACATCACAGGTTTTCCAAGTACAGGGTCCTTCCCTTGCAATGTAAGGGGCCTCCAGAACTGTGGTTGGGGCTGCCACAAAGGGTTAGCATTTATTTGGGTCAACGGTTTGTGGCTTCTGCTCTTCCAAAGAAGAAGACTGATTTCTCGCTTAGTTCTTGCTAACTAATATTTGCATGTACGTATCTGAATGTGGAACTAAAGTTGCAGCCCAGCATCCTGTAGTTGCCTCTCTCACCTCAGCATCCTGGACTCACCCTTATGCGCTGAGGCACGTATTCGGGTTTCTGGGCTTTGACTACATGTCTTTTCAGGAATACCCAAAAGTGGGCATGCGCCAGTTGACATGTGCATGTGTTTCTTCTTCTTCTTCTTCTTCTTCTTCTTCTTCTTCTTCTTCTTCTTCTTCTTCTTCTTCTTCTTCTTCTTCTTCTTCTCCTCCTCCTCCTCCTCCTCCTCCTCCTCCTCCTCTTCTCCTTCTTCTCCTTCTCCTTCTTCTTCTTCTCTCCTCCTCCTCCTCCTCCTCTTCTTCTTCTTCTTCTTCGTCTTCGTCTTCGTCTTCGTCTTCTTCTCCTTCTTCTTCTTCTTCTTCTTCTTCTTCTCTCCTCTTCCTCCTCCTCCTCCTCTTCTTCTTCTTCTTCTTCTTCTTCTTCTTCTTCTTCTTCTTCTTCTTCTTCTTCTTCTTCTTCTTCTTCTTCTTCTTCTTCTTCTTCTTCTTTTTTGGATAAGTTTTTGATTTAGCAAAAGCTTCTAAAAACAGAACAAGTACTTCTCTTCTTCCTCCTCCTCTTCTTTTTTCTCTCCTCTTTCTTCTTCTCCTTCTCCTTCTCCTTCATAATCTTCTACTTCTTCCATTTTGGATAAGTTGTTGATTTAGCAAAAGCTTCTCTAAACAGAACAAGTTCTTCTCCTCCTCCTCCTCCTCCTCCCCCTCCTCCCCTTCCTCCTCCCTGCCTGGATTAGTCCTCAGGTTTCTTGGCAGAAGTGGTTTGCTCTGGCTTTCTTCCTAAGGTTGAGGGAGAGAGACCGGCCTCAGGTCACTCCTCTTTGGCTTTGAACCCAAAGCAGGACTAGAACTCACCGTCTTCCAGTTGCTATCCTGGTGCCTGAACCACTACACCAAATTGGCTCTTGATACAAACTGTGTTTCTGCAGACCCTTGTTTATAAAAAAAAAAAAAAAAAGTAAAAAAAAAACCAGAAATCAACCCACCATCACCCCGTTGCTGCTTTGCTACTTTCCCAGGTGTTTTGATTCTGGAAACTGCCGTTGCCGGTCACCTGATGCTAACCCACTTCCTTTGCCTGGTATTGATCTACGTGTCGATTCTGAGCAACTCTGCAAAAAAAAGAGAGAGAAAGTAAAAGAGCTTTGGAAGAAGGGGGGAGGGGCAGTCGGTCAGAACATAGCTAGATCAACTTAGAAAAAGCCTCCAGACAACCCAGGATTCCGACGTGAGCAGTGCTGACAAGGCTGAAAATTGGTCCATCCTATACAGGTGTGTAGAGGTACCCCAAGAAAATTCTGCTCTTGGATGTCATTTGTTGAGGGAGATAGGAATACACAAGCATTAAAAAAAACAAACCAACCTTGTAATGAGATTGCCAAAAAAAAAAAAAAAAGTAGAAATGACTAGGCAGAGGCAAGATGCTATTTGAAACAGCATCAAAAGCTTTAACCTTCACGCATGTATGAGATTGGCTGCCCACCAGTTTTGGTCATCGCAACATAAAAGATGTTGAGACTCTAGAAAGAGTGCAGAGACGAGCAACAACGATGATCAGAGGACGAGAGGCTAAAACGTACCAAGAATGGTTGATGACATTGGGTATGTCTGGTTTAATGAAAAGAAGGACTAGGGGTGACAGGATAGAAGAGGGAGTCAAGCTATTCTCCAAAGCAACTTGAAGGCAGGACAAGAAGCAATGGGTGGAAACTAATCAAAGAGAGAAGCAACTTAGAACTAAGGAGCAATTTCCTGACAGTTAGAACAATTAACCAGTGGAACGGCTTGCCACCAGAAGTTACAAATGCTCCAAAACTGGAGGTTTTTAAGAAAACATTGGACCACCATTTGTCTGAAGTGGTGTAGGGTTTTCTGCCTAAGCAGGGGGTTGGACTAGAAGACCTCCGGGGTCCTTTCCAACCCTGTTGTTCAGCCTTTCATTCAGGAGCAAGGGAGTCCGCGTAGTGATCCCTCTTCCATGATGTTTTCTCCTTGGTCCCTTGCAAGAGTTTGAGCTGAAAGGGAGCAAATGGTCCAGGATCACCCGGTGAGTTTCTGTGGATGAGAGTGGACTTGACTCCTATCCCAGCACTTTAACCACCAGACCACATTGGCTTTTTAATTAACTATCTTCCAGAATTCACCCTTCCTAAGAAGTCTTCTTTCCTTGTCTGATTTGTTGTTGTTAGTTGCGAAGTCGTATTTGACCCATTGCAACCCCATGGACAATGTCCCTCCAAGCCTTCCTGTCCTCTACCATCTTCTGGAGTGCATTTGAGCTCACGCCAACTGCTTCAGTGACTCCATCCAGCCATCCTTCTCTGCCGTCCCCTTCTTCTTCTCTTGCTCTCAGTCGTTCCCAGCATTAGGCTCTTCTCCAGGGAGTCCTTCCTTCTCATGAAGTGGCCAAAGTATTTGAGTTTCATCTTCAGGATCTGGCCTTCTAAGGAGCAGTCAAGGTGGATCTCCTCTGGCACTGACCGGTTGGATGGCCTTGCAGTCCAAGGGACTCACAGGATCTTCTCCAGCACCAGAGTTCAAAGGCCTTCTCTGATACTGAGTCATAATTCCACCATGTCAAAATCCTCGTTCCGGGTTGGGTTTTAACCTGTTCTTCCTTAAAACATAACCCTCATTATTATCATCATCCCTCCATCGGCAGATAGGCAGGTACACCATAGAACAGGACCTGGTCCCAAGGACTTTCTAATCTGAAAAAGTGACCGGTTCCAAACACTTTAACCTTAGACTTTCTACTATTGGCCTCACCCCTTTCCTAAGAGGTCTGAAGGGGGCGTGCATAAGCGCACCAATCGTGCCTACCGTCCCTGTCCTATTGTTCCTTTTATTTTTATTTTTTAATTTTTCTTATATGCATCCGTGAATTCATAACTATGTTTTTACTTATACCTATTATCTTGTAAGCAATTGACAAAAATAAATAAAATAAAATAAAAATAGATAAATAAATAAACAATGGGGTGGGGAAGGCAGCAAAATGTGTGTATTTTCAGCTACAGGAACCGCTTTGGAGGAAACGGAGGTGGGGAAGTAGAACTTCATATTTTTTAACATAACCTTCTGCATCATCCAGATCACTGATTGACTGCCTCTTCTTCTGGGGAAAGGGGACACATCTTTGCACACACGTGTGCCTTCCCGTGTAAGAGGCAACGAGGGATGGAGGAGGCAAAAGAATAATGGTCTCCTGGCAACTCCAGCCACTTCTAGCTGCAGCTCCATCTGCTAATCCCTCTAACTGAGAGGACCGTGAGTCGCCCAGAGCCACAGACCTGAGCTGGGCAGCTCCATAAATGAAACGAAATAAATAATGGCGGAGAGAGCTCCAAGATTCCCGTTGGCTTTTTCTGCTCTGCAATCCATTCTATTCCTGACCGTCTCTGCCTTCTGCCCACAGCTGTCGCTACAGCGGTCCAGCAGTTTCAAGGATTTTGCCAAATCCAAACCCAGTTCCCCGCTGGCGGTCAACAAGGCATTCAGCCTCGAAGAGGAAGAGGTAACAAGCCAGGGGTGGGTGGGCTGCTGAGGGTTTCCAGGGGTTTGAGAGATCATCTAGCTAAGATTTTGCGCGGTTCAGAGAATCCCCAAATCCCAATCCTGGCTGGCCCCGCCCACCCCAACCCGTCCTTCCCAGGAGCCCCCATGCAGCCCGATTTGGACGCAGGTAAGTGCAGGACATACATGGAGGGTCGGCAGGGCAAAAAACAGGCCTCCGGGAAGTTTGGGAAGGCCGGAAATGGGCCCATTTGCAGTTTCCAGAGCCTCCAGAGCCCAAGGAGGCTGTTTTCACCCTCCTGGAGGCTCGAGGAAAGCCTCCGGAGCCCGGGGAGGGCAAACACACACACACACACACACACACACACACACACACACAGAGAGAGCCGTGGTGCAGGAGGCTGACTAGGCCACACCCACCATGGCCACGCCCACCCAGCAACCGGGCAGAGAACCTGTCGCTAAATTTTTTAAAGCCCACCCCTGGTAACACCCCATCCATCCCCCAAACCTTGGGCTCCTCTCTGCTGCCCTTTCAAGTGACGGCTTTGTGCGCTTCTCATCGTCACCAATGCTGGCCCATGTCCCTCTATGATCAGTAGTCAGTCCCTCCCGACCGTATCTTTACCTTCTCCATTGCTCTAACCTTACAGGTAGTTCTCCACTTTTACAACCAAGACTGGGAACTTCCATCCGTTGCTAAGCGATAACCGTGGCCAATTTGATGACTTTTTGGGCGGGGGCACCCCTCATTAATCAAATCACACCATTAATTATTAAATAAATCTGGTTTCTCCCGTTGGCTTTGCTTGTTGGAAGTCAACTGGAAAGATCACCAATGAGGATCCCGTGACCCCAGGATGCTTCCATCACGGTAAACACACGTTGCCAAGCATCCGATTTTTTTAAATCTGCACTATGACGGCACTGAGAAGGGCAAGACTGGTCGTAAGTCACTTTTTTCAACCTCATCTTAACTTCAAACGATCATTACACGAGTGGTAAATTCAGGGGTACTTTATAGTTGTAGTCCACCGGTTGGCCAAACTCTTTGCTTTCTGAAAGGCAGACTCAATTTGATATGGAGTCCAAAATTAGTGTCCCACGCTAAGAAGGGTCCATTTCTGAACTCAATTCATCCAATCCCAATCCCAATAAGGAGTCATCGTCTCCCTTCCTGGAAAGCCAAGGTCCTTGGTTCTTTCTGCAGGTTCTTAAAGACAACGAGTCCAACTCACCACCGAGCCCAGATGATGTGGGGCGCTCAAAGTTGGGCAAGAAATGGAGATCCGTCATTACCCGCACCATGAACCGGAAGACGGGCAAGGCAGTGGCTAAAGCATTGGCAGATCAGGTGAGAGGCAAAGCGGTGGACCAGTGGCGGGATTCAGTTATTTTTTTTACTACTGGTTCTATGGGCGTGGCTTGGTGGATGTGGCATGTCTTGGTGGGTGTGGCTTGGGGACGTGGCAAGGGAAGGATACTGCAAAATCCCCATTCCCTCCCCACCCCACTAACCTGCTTTCCAGCTCCGTTCTCCTGTGCAAGGCAACAAAAAAAGACCCATCCAATAAGCTGGGATTCAATGGGAGGCAGAGAATAGATGGGGGAGGAGCCAGCCAGAGGTGAGATTGGCCGGTTCTCCGAACGACTCAAAATTTCCGCTACCGGTTCTCCAGAACTGGTCAGAACTGGCTGAAGACCACCTCTGCCATGTCCACTCCATGCTGTGTCTTCATGTGTTTGAGCAAGAGAATTGTACAAGATGCCTCCTTCCAAAACGTCTCACTATCTCACCATTGCCCAGCATTTAACTTCTTCCTCTGAGCCTATTTGCATGCTCTCTCTCTTGCTCTCTCCCTCTCTCTCTCTCTCTCTCTCTCTCACACACACACACACACGCACTTCCTTTTCTGTGTGGTTTTGTGAAAGCAGAAAAAAAAAGAGCATGCAACAGTAAAGTCGTGCAGGTTCGGCTCGTGAGCACTTCAGCAGGTAACCAAACCCAGGACACGGGCTTCTATGACTACCTTATACTGAAGCCATTTGCACCCAACCGCAGCGCGAAGGTGCCTCTTTTCTTTAATAGTCTAAAATAGATTGAAGGGTGTTTACACGAAATGAAATCCGCTTTCTACCCCATGAAACAGTTCCTTTTGTTTTGTGTCATGGTTCTGTCTCATATCCCCAAATCTCACTGTTCCCCTCCCATGCCAAGCACAGCTGGGCAATGGTTTGGCCAGTCCGTAGAAGAGAGGATGAGACTCAAGTATCATGCTGCAAATGATTAACGAGGAGCTCCCAGGAAGGTGCCTGCAACAGTCACTCATGTCCAGGGGTGGGATTCTACCAGTTCGCACCTATTCACTAGAACCGGTTGTTAACATTCTAAGCAGTTTGGAGAATCAGTTGTTGGAAGAAATTACAGGGCTAATCCTGTAAGGAAGGCAGGAAGGAAACATTCTGGTGTTGCTTACAGAAACTGCCTCTCCGTTAACCCTTATTACATTCTTGGCAGGACTAGAGTTCCTGTTACAGGAACGTCTCTGGAGTATTTTTTTCCACTCCTTTGCTGGTACTTTGCTTGTGTGGAGTGACCATTCAAAGTTACAATGGCACTGAAAAAAGTGACTTATGACCATTTTTCACACTTACGACTGTTGCAGCATCCCCACAGTCATGAGAAGCCAAGCGAGGAGATGCATGCCTCGATGTGAGTGATATTGAGTTGGCCACGCCCAGCCAATAACATGACCACCAAGACACGCCCACCAACTAAGCTAAGCCCACAGAACCGGTTGTTAAAAATTTGAATCCCCATGGCATGGCATAGCATAGCATAGCATAGCATAGAATAGATAATGGAATGAAGAATGAATAGAATAGAATGGAATAGGAATAGAATAGAATTCTTGATTGGCCAAGTATGATTGGACACACAAAGAATTTGTCTTTGGTGCATATGCTCTCAGGGTACATAAAGAAAAAATAAAATACATTCCTCAAAAATCATAAGATACAACACTTAGTAATAGTCACAGGTTACTAATAAGCAATCAAATCATACTAGGAAAAAAATAAAACAATATAAATTGTAAAGATACAAACAACGCGGTTATAGTCATAAGTGGAAAGAGATAGGTAATAGAAAGGATGAAGAGGATAATAGTAATACAAGAATAATAGTAATTATTTAGAGCAACCTGTTGACCCATGGAGTATGAAATGTGTAGTTCCTTCTTTTTAAACACTGTTGTGTGTGCAACATGTTCTTCCTCTTCCTCCCAGAACATGCCTGGAGGTCGTGGAGGGTAGCCCTTCAAAGGAAGCAAGGGTCAAACATAGCAACCATGAAGTAGTGGGATTCAAAAATGTTTACTACCAGTTCTTTAGGCATGGCTTGGTGGCCATGGTGTGACTTGGTGGGCATGGCAGGGGAAGGATACTGCAAAATCCCCATTCCCTCCCCACCCCACTAACCTGCTTTCCAGCTCTGTTCTCCTGTGCAGGGCAACCAAAGAAGACCCAGCCAATCAGCTGGCACTTGGGAGGCGGAGGATAAATAGGGGCAGGGCCAGTCAGAGGTGGGATTGGCCGGTTCTCCAAACTACTCAAAATTTCCGCTACCGGTTCTCCAGAACTGGTCAGAACCTGCTGAATGCCACCTCTGCAACCATGGCCAACTGAGTTTCTATCTTGGGAAGAAAGAGTTCACCATGGTTTCATGTTCATCTTGCAGGGACACGATGAATCGGACACTCCTACGTCTCCAGCCAACAGTCTTGTTGAAGAAGACCTTCCCACCTTTCCGGTTACAAACCAGGAGACTAACAGCCCCAGTGCCTCCAACGGTAAAACGGCTCACTCACCTTCAGTGTAACCTTGATTTAAGGCCTACCGTGCGTGGAAGTGGTAAACCTTGGGATAGACTATACACCGGTGCAAATTGGGGTCTATTCTGAACAAGGCCTCGTTCCCATTTTTTACGTAAAGCAACTGAACATCACAGAGGAAGTCCTGTGCTTCTCTGGCACTTGAGCATTTTTACTTAGCAGAAGCAAATATTCCTTGAGTAAGAAGGGCCGGTAAGAGATTCCTAGGTGTTGACTTCAGCTCTTGAAGGCTCCTCAGCCTTGCTGGTGAGGTTCTTCTTGACCACAAAAGGGAAGTGGCTTCTGCCTCTGGCTTCTTTGGGGATGTTTTGCCATTTCTGAGTCTCCGCTGTAACTCAGGGAGTTTCTGGTGGTCTCCTGTCCAGTTCCTTAATTTGACCTGACCCCCCCTTTTTTTTTGGAAATGTCCAGCAAATGCATTCCCAACCAGGCAGACTCTCACCCAGGAGGAGATATGGCGCAGTTGCAACTGAATCCAATCAGCTGCCGTGTGCAGGAATCCAGATACAGATAATCAGAGTTGGAAGGGACCTTGTAGGTCATCTAGTCCAACCCCCACCCACCCAAGTGGGAGACCCTACACCATTTCTGACAGGTGGCAGTCCAATCTCTTCTTGAATCCAATTCGAAGCAGAAGATTGTCTGGTCTGTACGGTGAATATATTCCACAGAGAGGGGGCCCATCTGTGGTCTTGGGTAGTCCGCTACATGCTCACACAGATGCTCTTGTTCAGTAGGGATCTGCCTTCCTGTAACATCATCCCTTATTCTATATCCTGCAGTTGGGGGCCATGAGAGAAGTCTGGACAGTCTTCAAATATCTGAAAAGATCTATCTGCCCCTTCCTTCCTTCTCAAGACTAAGCCATCCCTGTTCTCTCCTTGTCTTCAGAAGATTCAGCTTCTGGCCTCTGATCATCCTTTCCTAAACCGGTTCTAGTTTACCGTGTCCAGAACCAGATATAATATCCCAGAGATTAGGTCCATCTAATATAGAATCATCTTCTTCTTTTAAGGATCCCATAATCCCATGCGGGCAACTGAATGGAGCTGGAGTGTTTACGGGCCGGGTGCCCTTCCTGTCACCAATGAGGAATTTTGTTCAGCCGATACATTCTCAATATAGAATGAAGCGCAAATGTTACTTAACAAAACCTAGAACTACACGTGCAGAGAAATGATTCTGATGGCTCGTAGGAGGGAGAAACTCGCCCTAAGCCAAACTCAGTACAGAGAGTCCTCCACTTATGACCACAATTGAGCCCCAAATTTATGTTGCTAAGCGAGACATGTGTTAAGGGAGTTTTGCTCCATTTTATGATCTTTCTTGCCACAATTGTTAAGTGAATCACTGCTGTTGTTAAGTTAGTAACACGGCTGTTATGTGAATTTGGTTTCCTCATTGACTTTGCTCATCTGACGGTCACAAAAAGGGATCACAGGAGCCTGGGACCTTGCAACCATCATTAATACGAGCCAGTTGCCAACTCTCTGGGTTGCCGTGGAGATTTCTGCAATGACACGCGAAAAATGGTGATAAAGTCACTTTTTTCAGTGATGCTGTTATCTTGGAACAGGACACTAAATGAACTGTTGTAAGTCCAGGACTAGCTGTATTAAACTGTTTCCATGCTTCTATTGAGTCAGCTAACATTTTTTTCTTGTTCCCCCTCCAGAAAGGGAATTGTTCAGTCCCATGTCATGCAGCCTCGGCAGCAAGGAAGAGGCCATCTCGACCCCATACAACGGGCCCTTCTGTGGAAAAGCCAAGGTTCACACAGATTTTATTCCCAGCCCCTATGATAAGGACTCTCTGAAACTTCAGGTGGGTGCTTTGCGTTTCTTTAGGCAGCTTTCCAAAAGTGTTCCTAATGACACAAGTGAAAAAAAAAAAACAAAACAGGGCAGGTACTCCTTCTCCCCAAATTTCTGGCCTCTGGTAGTTCTTTCCTCAACCCGTTCTGGTTTACCATGTCTAGAACCAGATATAATATTCCAGAGATAAGGTCCATCTCATATAGAACCATCTT
The DNA here is from genome assembly GCF_049901715.1 of Pseudonaja textilis. Classification (NCBI taxonomy): domain Eukaryota; kingdom Metazoa; phylum Chordata; class Lepidosauria; order Squamata; family Elapidae; genus Pseudonaja; species Pseudonaja textilis. The sequence continues at coordinate 11,827,674 of NC_142001.1, forward strand.
CTTCTTTTAATAACCCCATAACCCCGTGCGGGGTGGAGTCTGGGCAACTGAGTGGAGTTGAGTGTTTACTGGCTGGGTGCCCTTCCCGTCACCAGTGAGGAGTTTTGTTCAGCAGCTCCATAAGTCAGAGGCAAGAAAAAGAACAAAAGCCGGAGGAGAAAAATCACAGGAAGATTATACGCAGGAAAGGAAGAGGGTCTTCCAGTCCAGAAACAGTGCTAGGCCACTTAGAATATTGGGCTTAATAAGAACTTTGCGGTGGTCATTGTTTGGGAGATTTAATTTCACTTCCTGGCTGGCTGGGAAATTCTGAGCCTTGAAGTCCGCAGGTCTTAAAATTGCCAAGGTTGGACCCCCATGCTGTAAGATATCGCGCTGATTTCATGAAGGAAATATGCGCAGGATCTATTATTACTCCGATGCATTGTAGAGAAATAGCTACGGGAAGAGTAGTTTAGTTCTCTTGAAGGTTCACACTGCTGTTCTCCAGCAGTCCACGTTGCAACACAGCATGCTTTTGGAAATGTGTGGCTTTCTCACCCCCCACCCCACTTCTTCTTAGGAATAAGCGTCATACGAACCCGTAGCATGTTTTGATTTGAGTTTCCTGTGCTGCATGAATCAAGCTTGTAAACCACAGCTTAGGGCCATAACACATTGTGCAAAGCTAGCCCATTGTGACATGCAGAATGAACCATGAGGGTGCTGAATTGTACAACCAGCCTAGGATCTGGTTGAAAGAAGGTTGTTGTTGTTTTTTTAACGAGGTGGCATTTTTGGCACAGAAAGGGGACATCATCCACATCATTTCAAAACCTCCCGTCGGCACCTGGACCGGCCTTCTGAACGAGAAAGTGGGCTCCTTCAAATTTATCTATGTCAGCATCATCCCTGAAGAGACCGTCTCGGTTGCAAAGACTTATTCGCGGCATAGGAGCAAAAGGCCGAAGCCCAAAAGCTTGCAAGAGCTACTGCAACGGATGAACCTTGAGGTAGGAACAGGAGTGGAGCTGCTGGGGGTCTGCAGAGGTTCAGGGGAGCCCCTAGCTAAGATTCTAGGCAGTTTGGAGAACCCCCAAATCCCACGCCTGGCCGGCCCCTCCCCTCCCAGGAGTCTCCACACGGGGCCATTTCGGATGCAGGTAAGTGCAGGATGAGTGCGGAGACTCAGGGAGGGCGAAAAACGGGCCTCTTGGAAGTTCAAGAAGGCCGGAAATGGGCCCGTTTCCAGCTTCCAGAGAGCCTCTGGAGCTCGGGGAGGCCATTTTTGCCCTCCCAGAGGCCCAAGGAAAGCCTCTGGAGTCCGGGGAGGGCAACCTCTCCCCCTTCCCGCCATGGTGCAGGAGGCTGACTAGGCCACACCCACCCAGCAGGGAACCCATTGCTTAAAAATTTTGAGGCCTACCCCTGGGTGGGAATGTTGCCCTGACAGTGAAGCACTAACAGGCAAAGTGGGGAAAGGACTCGGTAGGACATCTAGCCCCCCCACTTAGAAAAGAAAGCCAGGTGGTTGACTTTGGGCAAGTCTGTTTTTCAGCCCCAACCTTACTTCACAGGGTGGTTGTGGTGGGGAAAATGGAAGGTTGGAAGCACCAACAGAATAATTACACTTGGGAGGGACCTTGGAGGTCTTCTAGTCCAACCTCCTGCTCAAGCAGGAAACCCTATACCTTTTCAGACAAATGGTTGTCCAACCTCTTCTTGAAAACCTCCAATGTTGGAGCATTTGCAACTTCTGGAGGCAAGTTGTTCCACTGGTTAATTGTTCTCACTGTCAGGAAATTTCTCCTTAGTTCTAGGTTGCTTCTCTCCTTGATCAGTTTCCACCCATTGCTTCTTGTCCTGCCCTCAGGTGCTTTGGAGAAGAGCTTGACTCCCTCTTCTTTGGGGCAGCCCCTGAGATTTTGGAACACTGCTATCATGTCACCCCAGTCCTCCTTTTCATTAAACTAGACATACCCATAGAAGATAATCGTTCTAATTAGGTAGTAGTATATTACATGGTGGGACACAGTGGCTCAGTGGCTAAGATGCTGAGCTTGTCAATCGGAAAAGTCGGCAGTTTGGCGGTTTGAATCCCTAGTGCCGTGTAGTGGCGTGAGCTCCTGCTACTTGTCCCAGCTTTTGCTAACCTAGCAGTTCGAAGGCACGTAAAAAATGCAAGTAGAGAAATAGGAACCCCTTTGGTGGGAAGGTAATAGCGTTCTGTGCATCTTCGGCGTTTAAGTCATGACGGCCACATGACCACGGAGACGTCTTCGGACAGCGCTGGCACTCCGGCTTTGTAATGGAGATGAGCACCGCCCCCTAGAGCCAGAAACATCTAGCACATAGGTGCAAGGGGAACCTTTACCTTTACTTCATACTACATGGATTGCAGAGGTGGTTCTAATTCCTGACATCTCTCGGTGAAGCTATGGGAGATCTGGTTGAAAGATCATGGTGGGTAGTCATTCTCGATTAGCAAGTAGAGGTTGATGATGGCCATGCTCTTGGTAATTGCTGAGGACTAAGGTAACCAAGGCCAATACATGCATTCAGCAGAACTAAATGGGTTTGACCTGGGTTAGGAAGTTTCCAGCATTCTTCTGCCTCATATGCATCAGAGGAGTGTTACTCATCACCTTCAACGCCATGATAGCGTGCCTGGCCAGGACAATACTTTATCAACAGGAAATGGCATTGGTCCATTTGCTGAACATCTCTTGTAATATTAAAGGGGAACTGAAGGAATGGCTTGTGTGGGGCCAAGGTTTGGACCTCATCCATGTTTCAAGCTCTTCAAAGAGTAGGAGAATGGATGCCTGCCTAAGTTTCATCTAGAAACATGGCAAGAAAAATCACAGGAGAACGATATATTGATACCCATTTCTAGCTACTGCAATTAGCAGCAGGGTAAATATTTCATAAAAGAGAAAAACTATTTCTTTAGATATATCTACTCGCTAAATACAGGTGCTTGCCTTGTCTGTTTTTTGTTTTTTTTCAAATCCTCTGCCTGAAAATATTAGGCTTGGTATCTTAAAAGATAAATAAGGCCTAATCTGTTATCTGAGGTTGATTAAACCACAACTTATTTTTCTTAAAAAAACAGTCTTGGATCGTTAAAATCTATTTCTAATGGGGTAGCATTTAGCATTCAATTATACTTGTTTTGCTGCAGCCTCTCTGGATTTTTTTTTTTAAAGTATTTAAGAAGCAATTTTCTCCCACACCTTTTGTTTGATACAGAACTAGAAATGTAAAGTTCTAAATGCAACCTGAAAAACAGCCAATTCAAACATTTGGAAAACAGTTACCGGAATCCTTATACCCCTGGTTCTCTACAGGGTTGGCTAGCAAACAATCTACATAATCACATTAAATGTGATTTCTTCTCCCAAAAGCATGAAAACAGCTCCATCATGGCTGCGATGGAGACTGCTAATTCTCATATTCGGCGCAAAAATAACGCGATGCAGAGCGAATGGCTCCTCTGCGCTCATTTCACGAGACCACGCCTGGGCGGGCCCCTCTTCCCAAAAAGTTTGCTCAGGTCTCATCTATAGTAGAGGATGCACAATTCCCCTTATTGGGCTGATAGCTTGAGCTGTTGAATGCCTTCCTCAATCAAAATTGAATCTGATTTGCTCTTCTCTTCTCTACATACATCGTTCCAATATAGGACTTAATCCTTCGGCAGAGTCTTTCTCCTTGAGATGCTGTACAAAGGACCCAGGATCTTGGTAGACTAACTTTCCTTACCCCCCCCCACCCGCCCCTCCCACAGTGGTTCCAAATATTACATGGTGGCCAAATCCAGCCCCCTCCCCTCCCGATATGCCATGCCTCACAGCGGGATCCTATGTTTCATTGTATGAAACGAAAGCAGAACTCGGGCTCTTCTTGATGGTGTGAATTGGGATTGTAATACCCAAGTAATGAGTATTACATTTTGCAATCTCTGGAGGACCACGCCCAGTTCTAAATCCTCTACGTAGGACTTAAGTCACTCCTACGTTCACCAAGAGCCCTGGTGGCGTAGTGGTTAGAATGCAGCCTTGCAGGCTAGCTTGGCTCACATTGCCAGGAATCTGAGTCCTCCGATCCTGACTGGTTCAAGGTTGACTCAGCTTTCCGTTCTTCGGAGGTCGGTCAAATGGGGACCCCGGGGGACAACATGCTGATTGTGTAAACTGCTTAGTGAATGCGGCAAAGCACTGTGAAGCAGCGTGTAAGTCTAAGTGCCATGGCTTTTCCTCCCTCCCTCGCTCTTATTCCCTTTCTCATTCTCCTTCCTGGTGGTGCAGTGGTTAGGTTGCAGTATTGCAGGCTAACTTGTCACATTGCCAGGAGTTCAACCCTGACCGGCTCAAGGTTGACCCAGGCGCTCATCCTTCCCGAGGTCAGTCAAATGAAGACCCAGATTGTTGGGGGCAATAGGATGACTCTGTAAACTGTCTAGAGAGGGTTGTAAAGCACTGTGAAGTGGTATATAAATCTAAGTGCTATTGCTATTGACCTACCTACCTTCCTTCCTTCCTTCCTTCCTTCCTCCCTCCCTCCCTCCCTCCCTCCCTTCCTTCTCTCCCTGTGGTTAGAGTGCATTATTGCAGGATAATTCTGCCCAATGCCAGCAGTTCAACCCTGACCAGTTCAAGGTTGACTCAGCCTCCCATCCTTCCCGAGGTCGGTAAAATGAGGACTCAAGATTGTTGGGGGCAATGTGCTGAGGACTCTGTAAACCACTTAAGAGAGGTCTGCAAAGCACGGTGAAGTGATAAGTGTTATTGCTATTACAGGGACAGCAATAACAGCAAATCCTTCCTACCCAGGTAATCTATCCCAAGTATTACAATGGGACTGTGTCTCTTCCCCCTCAGGAGCACACCTCTACACTGTTACTAAATGGTTACCAGACCGTGGAGGACTTCAAGGAACTGCAAGAGAACCACCTGAATGAATTGAACATCACTGACCCACAGCATCGCACCAAGCTGCTTACAGCGGCCGATCTACTGCTGGATTATGACAGTAAGTGCCCTTTGCCCTCCAACAGGGTTTTCTTCCTTCATCACACTGTGACGTGAAACCAAATTGATAAATCAGACTAGACAATGATGGGGTGGACCAGGGATCCTGTTGTAGTTTGCCGGCAGCAGGTGTGGACGGCTGAGGTCTCGGAGAGCGAGGACTCAGATGAGGGGCCTGCGTGTGATGCAAGGATGGGGCCAGGACCATCAGGGAGTGGAGTGCTGCCTTTGGAGATGGTGGAAGCTGGCAGCAGTGATGAAGAGGTCCCCGAGGAGCCTGTGCCCAGTGCGCATACGCGCAGGACTGCTCGAAGGAAAGAGCAGCTGCAGCAGCACGGGCAACTCAAGAGTAAGGCCCTCCCTGAGAAGCCAGCTGAGAAACCGCAGTTCTTTGCAGAAGGCAAAGAAATTTGATACTTGAGCCTGGTGGATATTAGGAATATCTGAGTTGGTGTTTGGAGACTCTTTGATTTATTGTTTAGTAACTTTATCTGGTGTTCTTGGCAGAAGTTTTGGCAAGGCTCTTTCTTATTGGAGCTAATTAGTTGGAAGCTGGCTTTTATCTATGAAGAAACGGAATTCATAAATGAAACATTAAAAGGTTGTGCTATTACCTTTGTCTCGTGTTTGAACCAGGTTTGGGTCAGAACAGGTCCCTAAACTTGGCAACTTTAAGACTTGTGGACTACAACTCCCAGAATTCCTCAGCCAGCCTAGCTTTGAGGTCGACAAGTCTTCAAGTTGCCAAGTTTGGGGACCTCGGGGGTGAACCATTACAAACCTTGAAATAATAGCTTCCTATGGCACGTGAACATGGCTCCATAGAGAGAGGCCCCACCGTGGAATTGTTTGGTGGTCCCAGTGTTGACCATGAGCTCCTGCTCGTCCCAAGCCTGGTTACAGAAACTTCTGTTCCTCACCCAATGGATCAGAACCGAGCTGGAAGGGACCTTTTGGAGGACTTCTAGTCCAAAGGGCGGGACATGTAGCAATGGGTGGAAACTCATCAAGGAGAGAAGCAACTTAGAATGAAGGAGAAATTTCCTGACAGTCAGAACAATTAATCCGTGGAACAACTTGCAACCAGAAGTTGCGAATGCTCCAACACTGGAAGTTTTTAAGAAGAGATTGGACAACCGTTTGTCTGAGGTGGGGTAGGGTGTCCTGCCTGAGCAGAGGGTTGGACTAGAAGACCTCCAAGGTCTCCAACTCTTGTTATTCTATTCTAATCCTCTGCACAGGCAGGAGATGCTGTACTATATTTCAGACAAGCCGCAGTCCAGTCTCTTCTTAAAAGCCTCCAGTGACGAAGCACCCGGGGACAACTGAGGCCAAAGCATCCTTCTTCCCTCTCCACCCAGGGACACTATTGGCCTCGTCCAACTCTTCCCCCCCTTTTTTTTTAAAAACCGCTGGCTTCTCTCTTCTCACAGCCAGCAGCGAGGCCGAAGAGGAAGGAGGCACCTTGGAGGGCCAGTTATTTCCCGGAGAGCTCAAAGAAGACATTCCCCGCGATTCCGGCTGTTTTGAAGGGGCGGAGACCTCGGACAGCGGGAGGGAAGAAGACGGAAAGCTTGAGGAAGGGCTACCGTGCCATTCTCTGGCCACTTTGGGCTGAGGGGAAGGCTCCTCCTCCTCCGCTCTCTGCATCAGGAGGCCCGGTTGGCTGGCAAGCACAAGCCATTGTTCCAGGAACAAGCCTTGGTTCCTCCCTACCCCGAAAGACAACTGCTTCAGGCCCAAATGCTTCACAGCCGGCAAGTGCTGGCTGGTAAATTAAAGAGAAGCTTCGGATCCAGAATCCTCCCTGATCACTTGAACCAAAAGACTCCGCTGCCACACTCTTGCACGCCAGGGGCTCCTCTGCCAGAGTTCTGCCTGCGGCCAGCAGGCGCTACCTTGAGACTTCCTCAGAAGCCACCGGACTCGCCTCTGCCTCCGGGCGCCCCGGGCTTCTCTTGCAAAGGGTGCCTGCTTGCCCCCACCAGCTCTGCACGGTATCTAAACACCAGCACCGAGATGGAACCATGAACTTCTGAAGGCAACCTCTGGAGCGTCTGGCTTCTTCCATCCTCCCATCACAGAGAAGAGGGTCCCAAGTCTGTGGTTGAGAAAGGCACGTGGGGGGGGGGACGGGGACGACTCTGCTCTGTTTCTTTTCCAGCAGATCTGTTTTATTGTAAATAGCTAGGTTTCTTGCAGCTGAAGGACAGACAGGTGCAATTTCTAAACTGGCTTACTCTGAGAAATGGCAAGCACTCACTCCTAGTACCAATCTTTCCAATAAAGCACATTTATCTTCAGCGTATAGAGCCGACCCTGCATGTCTGTGTTGTTGTTTTTTTTAAAGAAAAACTAAAAGGTAAAATATTCCTCTGCTGCCAGAGGGAGGAAGGAAGGGAGGGAGGGAGGGAGGGAGAAAAGGAAAGAAAAAAGGGAGGGAAGGAAGGAAAGCAGGGAGAAAAGGAAAGAAAAAAGAAAAAGGGAGGAAAGGAAGGAAAGAAAGAGGAAGGAGGGAGAAAAGGAAAGAAAAAATAAAAGAAAAAAGGGAAGGGATGAAGGAAGGGAAAGAGAGAAAGAAAGAAAAAAGGAAGGAAGGAAAAGAAAAGAAAGAAAAAAGAAAGAAACACAATAGGCCCAGGCCTCTATTATGAAGTACAACTAGGTAGCGAATCCCCCTTAAGGCTTCATCCCCCAAAAAAGGGTCCAAGATTTCAAAAGACAGGTTTTGGAGAACAGTGAAGCAGGCCTGAACTTGAAAACTAGCAGCAAAAGAGAGGAGATTTTTTTCTGCTCTGCACCCAGGGCTGGTCTGCTTAAGAACAACTTTCTTGGTTATATCAAAAATGGGGCAATGTACAAAAAGGAGCAATTTCGGGGAATTCTGAATCTGGCACAGAAACAGGAGTGCCCAGGCCTAGCTGCAGAACGGAGGTGAGCAGCAGGGGCCACCTGAGGCCAGGTCACACGAACAAAACTCAGGACACAATTTTCAAAATGTTCATGGAAACCAGAGGTGGACATACTAAATAGTTAACATTAGCCCATTTATGGAATAACCTGCCACAGAACATGAAAAATGGTATCTTAAACAGGGAAAAGCACCAGCAGCGTTTTCTGCTCTTGACACAAGGATGGACAGACACACTGGAAAAACAGTTGTGTTGTCTTTCCACAACGGGGCGTAGAGAGAGGAGGAAGCCCAGTGGTGGGATTCAAAATTTTTTACTACTGGTTCTGTGGGTGTGGCAGGGGAAGGTTACTGCAAAATCCCCGTTCCCTCCCCACCCCACTAACCTGCTTTCCAGCTCCATTCTCCCGTGCAGGGCAACCAAAGGAGACCCAGCCGATCAGCTGGGAGGGGGAGAATAGACGGGGTTGGTGGGGCCAGTCAGAGGTGGGATTTGCTGGTTCTCCGAACGACTCAAACTTTCCACTACCCCTTCTCCAGAACTGGCCAGAACCTGCTGAAGACCACCTCTACGGAAGTCGTGCAGGCTACCATGCCACCTGGATGCAGTACACACACACACACACACACACACACACCGGTCAATCATAGCAGCCATTAGGAAGGAAACTGCGTTTATTACTGTGACGCATTGAACCAGGTGGGGAGGGCAGGTGGCATTATTCTAAAATATGGCAGGAGCGTTACTGATCTGCAATGCCAACAGCTCTGTGCCCAAGGCCAGCAGGACCGTGAGAGATTTAATCGCTGCCATTCTCTTCCCAAGCATTATTCGAGATGTGCGTTTTTCCTGGGATTCTCTCCAGATCCGAAGCAGGGAACCTTCCCTGGGAAGTATCCCAAAGGGGCTTTTCCAAAAGGCACCCAGACTTCCTTTGTTTTGACTTGAAGGCGTTTCGATTCTCATCCGAGAGGAAGAACCGAAGAAGCTTCTTGGACGAGAAGCCAAATGCCTTCAAAAGCAAAAAACGTCCAGTTGCCCTTTGAAAAAGCCCTTTTGGGGCAACCGTGACCCAGATGACAGAGACTCTCCACAGATGTTCCTGGGAAGTAGGTTCAGGCATTCTCTGTTTCCCGCTCTAGAGAGGAGGTTAACTACAGGTAGTCCTTGACTTACAACAGGTCACTTAGTGACCATTCAAAGTTGCAAGGTGAAAACCGCGGGAACATTCAGAGTCGGTTTAATGTCAGGGTTCCAAGTCACACACCCATAGCAAACGGAACTCCAAGGCAGGATGATTCCTCAAAAGAAGAGTTTTATTTGGTATGTCATATTGGCACAAGCTGGGGAAAATCAACTCTGAATGTTCCCGCAGTTTTCACCTAATTAGAAGTTTTTTCCCCCCCTTGCCCAGTCAGTCAGTCACATGGTCCAATCAAGGAACCGTTCAGTTGCCTGGTAACTTCACTCCTCCTCTCTCTGACCACCTGTGGGATCGTCCTTGGTTCCCAGGAGAAAGTATTTTGTTTTGGCTACAAAACCCCAGGTCTCTCTATCTCCCCCCAGCCCCCCGCCCCCCTGCAATTCCTCAGCTCTAAAGTGGCAATGCTGAAGCCAGCTTCAGGGTTGACCACGGCACTGAAAAAAAGGGACTTTGTGACCATTTTCCATACTTACGACCTTGGCAGCATCCCCATGGCCACGTGATCCAAATTCAGGTGCTTGGTTCATACTTATGACAGTGGCAGTGTCCCGGGTGTCATGTGATCAGCTTTTGCAAACCTCTGGCCAGAAAAGTCATTGGGGGAAGCCAGATTCGCTTAACAACCATATTATTATCTTAACAAATGCAATGATTCACTTAACAGCTGTGGGAAAGGACAGTCGTAAAATGGGGCAAACTCAATGTTTCACTTAGCAACATAAATTTTGGGCTCAATTGTGGTTTTAACTCGGGGGGCTACCTGTAAACTGTACTCAGAGAACAGGCATTCCTTTTTAAATTCACTCCCCCAAACATTCTTTTGCGGGGGAAAAAATAAACCCCAAGGGAAATGATTCTTAGCCAGCTTCCTCTCTCCACCAAACATTATTTTTCCATCACCTAGGAGATAAACATCCTTCAAAAACATATTCATCTCCCTTTTCCCCTCCGACTGGCACAATCACAGAAGCGTATAGGACAGTGTACCTTTGCAATATGGTTATGGGCAGAGACGATGCGTCCTGATTCCCCGTAACCCTAACCCAGGGGTGGGTCCCCAAACTTGGCAACTTTAAAACTGGTGGACTTCAATTCCCGGAATTCTCCAGCCAGCATAGTTTAAAGTCTTAACGTTGCCCAAGTTTGCAGACTCGCTGCCCACCCCACCCAAATTCAGAGCACACGGGGCTTCCCTGACATGTGGGTTCTCAATGCACATTCAGAGGGAGACGACTGAATAACACACAACGGTCTGGATTCGGTCATAATTTAGTCAGGTATTTCCCGAAGCAGCTTCCAGCACTGGATCAAAAGAGCTTAGAGCACAGACACATTATGGGCTGTAACAGAAGTCACAGACCGAAAGCCCAACTCGTCTTCTCTGTACAGCGATAAAAACTTTCTACCCATACAACACTGGCTCTTCTGCTTCCAGAGCATTAACGCTGCCTTTGGGACCCATTTTCCCAGCAGCCCCTTGGGCCCACGGCTCGTGAGAAGGAAGGTTCTACCCTTTTCCGGGACACGGAAGTCGAGCAGAACCCCTTCTAATCGAAAAGGGAGGCGGGAAAAGGGAGGGAGGAAAGGAAAGGTTGATACTGCACCACAGATTCCAATACCTGAACAGACGTTGGGGGTGGGACATGGGGAGGGGGGGGAGACAAAAGGACCCCGGGGGTCCCCTGGCAGGGTGTAATTTAAGGACTATTGGGGGGGGCTTCGAGCTGCCAATTGGCACTGTTTTGTCAGGAACACGGAAGGAAGGCTACGATTTCTGAACTTGGCGGGCGCTCCCTTCCATGGATCCAGCCCGACTCCATTGGCAAACGAGACCAGTCAAAACACACAATACTGCAGTCACAAGGAGAAAGATGGTGCAGATCACCGTCGCCAGTTCCATTCTTCTTCCCAGCAAATTCCACAGGCTCCAGGGCTGGGGGCCAGAGAGGCACGCGCCCTTCATTGGGGCTAGAGACGGCCGACGGATGAAGGGGGGGTCTGTCAAGCAGCAGCAGCAGCAAACGACTGCCCGGCCTCTGTGACAAAAAAGGGAGTGTTGGCAACTGTCAAGTTTGTAGATACTGTTCACAACCGCTGGCGAACAAACCGCCTGAGGAACAACGCGCCATGGAGCCAGCTGTTCCCCTCCTCGCTCGTGCTGCAGCTTCACAAGAGGCAGCCAAGTAAAAGCACCCTCGGGTCCATCTCAGAGGCTAAGGTGTCATCTGCGCAGGATCGAGTATCTGAGCAGAGGATTCTTCGTCTTCTTCTTCTGCAGCCTCGGCGACAGGTGGCTTCGTGGCTTCCAGGGGCACCTGGTCTGTTGGCCCAGGGAGCTGGGGAGGAAGAAAAGAAGGAAGGAGGACAATTTTAGATGTATAGATATGCCCAAGCTGTTGCAAGCGTAAAAAGGAAAAAAAGGTACATATTTTCATAGGTGGTGGACCTGCCCAGAGGTCAAGAAATATTGGAATATAATTAGATTGTGGCTAGAAGAAATAACAAAATAGAAAACTGAACCCAAACCAGAACTATTTCTATTAGCCATAATAACAGAAAAATATAATAAAAAAGATAAATAGATTATGCTACAAAGCTTAACAACTGCTAGGATTTCCTATGCGCAATTTTGGAAGCAGGAAAATGTACCATCAGAAGATGTTTTTAGAAAAAAAAAATTAGATTGTACAGAGATAGACAGACTAACAATGGAATTAAGAGACAAAGAAGAGTCGATATATTATGTCTGAGATGCCTGGTATGAATGGTTTAAGAATAAAAAGAAATCAAAATGTAAACTATAATATGTAAATACTTACATCTATATTCATATCTATCTATATATATTAAGCTGAAATTGAATAATGAAAGAAATGTGTATATAGAAAGATGATAAGGAAATGTAAAAAATGTCTTTAAATGTATTTAAAAAATTCTAAATTTATTTTAGTAGGTGCACTTCACTGGAAAAAAAAAAAGAATTCTTTATTGGCCAAGTGTGATTGGACACACAAGGAATTTGCCTTGGTGTAAATACTCTCAGTGTACATAAAATAAAAGATACGTTAGTTAAGAATCAAGAATCACAACGTACAACACTTAATGATAGTCAGAGGGTACAATCAGCAATCAAATCATACTAGGAAACAGTCCATATAAATATAAATCGTAAGGATACATGCAGTTACAGTCCTACAGCCACAAGTGGGAGGGAAGGGGTGATCAGGAGTGGTGAGAAAGATTATTTGTTTCGCAGAGATTCACAGCAGAGTCTCAACTGCTCCTTGAAAGCAAACCTGTCAATCTTATGGACCTTTGGACGCACGTTAGAGAGGCGGCTTAGTCTTTTGCCCGTTATACAAATCCTTCCTGGAAATCCACCCACCCAGCAACTTCCCTCTGGGCTAAGAAAACAGGGCTGGTGCCAAGCCTGGGAAGAGGCCATTTTCATCCTGAGTGCATCTGTGCTTTCCACACTTACCAGGCTTTGCTCTGGGAAGGCGCTGCCGCCCTCGGGGGCACCCCCGGCTTCCTGGGCACTGCGTTCCTCTGCGCTTCTCGCTCCTTGCGCTCTGGGCTCAGGCCCAGCTCCGCTCCCTGAGATAGCACTCTCTTGAACCAAGATGCCCCGTCTATCCAGCACGCTATAAAGGAGAAGCAGGAAATCAAGGGAATATACACTTTTGACAGAGAGGAGAACAGCTGAATTACCAATAAAGGAGAATATTTGTAGCTCGGGGGTTGAAAGGAAGGGTCCTTGGTGCTCTCCGAGCTTGGTGGTTTTCTTGCAGGTGTTTCCTTACCCAAACTAGGTAACATCATCAGTGTTAGTAAGGAGAGGAGGAAGAGGAGGAGGAGGGGGGGAGAGGAGGAGGAGGAGAAACTGTGGGGTCCTTGGTGCTCTCTGAGCTTGGTGGTTTTCTTGCAGATGTTTCACGATCCAAACTAGATAACATCACTGGTGCTAATCCACTGATTACTAAGATTGATGAATGCTACCTAGCTTGGGTAATGAAGCATCATGACTCAGAGAGCACCAAGGACCCCTCAGCAGCTAAATTCCATCTCAGATGTGCAGGAAGAGGCCCTTCCATCAAACCCCTCTCCACCACGAAGGCTGCACCGCTTCATACACAGGGAACAACATCAAGATACGGACTGAACCCTCACCTGGGAGGCAAAGGACCACACAGAACTTCGCAGCAATTCTTCACAATGTTTCCATGGCTGTAGGGATTCTGCACACGGTTCTTCCCTGTCCAGGAGCCTTTAATCTGAAAGAGCAAGAAAGCAGCTTCCAAAAATGCGGAACCAGTGATAGCATTGATCTACATGACGGTGTATATCCAGATCCCGAATGAAAAGCATCTTTCAAAGTTGCTTTGGCTCCTTCCAACAGTTCTCTCCTGGAACGCTTTGGCACCCGCTGTTTTTCTAATTACTTTGTCCCAACGAGGTGCCTTCCTCATCCACGGAAGAGCTTTGCTCCCCCAGAGCCTGATACATCAGTCAAAGGCTTTTTACTGCTTGCAAGTGAAAAGAAACCACACTGCCCAGTGGAAGAGGCGGGCTTTCGTCTGCCTAAGGGTTCGAGAAGGCCATCCCCTGAAGCCTGGCTGGAATGGACTCTGGGAGGGGAAGAAACACCGCAAATTGTACTAAAGGGACAGAAACGCATTTAGTCTTCACTCAAATAAATGAAGATTACCTTTTTCCTTTTTTAAATTGACATGTTTGGAAGAAAACTTATTGTGTTCTTTGGAAGGAAATCCAGGGGCTCCACAATCCATTCAAGGGAGAACGGATATTCTTTCAAGAAACTTAGTCACGCCTGTCTAGAGCAAAGCCAGACTTCTATGAAAACAGCTCTAACAAATGTTTCCAAAGAAAGAACATTATCACAGAGATTACAAGTGTGTGTGTGTGTGTGTGTGTGTGTGTGAGAGAGAGAGAGAGAGAGAGAGAGAGAGAGAGGGAGGGGCGGGGCAGGGGGAGAGGGAGGCAGGAAGGGAGAAAATGAGAGAATTTAGAGGAATACACGTGCCTTTGGAAGTACTTACATCTTCATTTGTGGTCTGGTTCAAGGCTACCAGGAATGTGTGGAATCCAGTTAGGCCCACCACAGACCAAAGAGTGAAAAAGCAGATCAAAACCTCCAGAGCCGTGGAAAGATCCATTAAGGAACACAAACTCTTTAAAGAACCATTAACTTCTATCCTACCCCATTCTCCCCCCACACCCACATTCACTGGAGAACAGGGCAGCATGATTTCTTTCTGGCCAAGTTAAAAAACGGCTACCGACCAGCGGAAAAGATATGTCCCTGGAGTTTCTTTCAGCGTACTCAAAAAACTGTTCTCCACGGATTCTACAAGGAAGGAAAACACAACGTATTCAATCCGCAATGCTTAACCACACCAAGAGGGAAGGGTCTTTTCCTCCCAGCCCCCACCCACCCTTTCTCCCTTCCTTCCTTCCCAAGATGCCTTTGGCCCAATTCCCTCCCCCGACTACAAGCCCTACTCACTCAGGGCGACGTAGACAATGTTGAAGGAGAAGATGTAGATGGTGAGGAGAGACAAGGAAAGGATGAAGAGGTAGAAATAACGGTAGTTCCTCTTTCCCACACAGTTTCCTACCCAGGGACAATGATGATCAAAACGCTCTGTTAAAAAGAAAGAAAAAACACACACGCACACATACAGAAAAGCTTGCTGCTTTTCTCTTCACTGCCGACACAGAAACTTCGGCCAGCATGGGGAAAAGTTTCACTCTCATACCAAACCCACGCTGCGGTCCTTCTGGCTAACTATGGAATTGATTCATTCCCCCCCGCCCCCCGTTTTTGAGGTGGGAGGATTGTCAAGTGGGGCAACTTTTGCCTTCAAAACTCACTTTGTTTTAAGAAGCGCACCTCCGTGATAGTGTGAAACACACAACAACCTACAAGGAGCTTTACAAATTTTTATATGTATGCTGTGTTTTCCCAAAAATAAGACCCTGTCTTATAATTTTTTTGCCACCCCAAAAGGCACCAGGTCTTATTTTCGGGGGACAACACCCACGGCCTGACCTCACTTGTGCACTTCACGCCCAGCCTCCTTTTTCGCTGTCGGAGGCCTTCAGGAATGTCTTCTTCTGCAGCCAGCAAGACTCTCCTGAAGGTCTCTGCAGCCGATAAAAGAGCTCCGGATCGGCCCAGAGCTTTGTTATCAGCTACAGAGGCCTTCAGGAAAGCCTTGTCAGCCTTGCCAGCTGCAGAAGAAACGGGCCAGCAAGGCAGGTTTGAGGGTATGCGAGGGCTGGCTACAACCGCCCAAAGTAAATAGTAGGGCAGCTCCACCCCCCCCTGATTTTTACCCCTCTACTCTGGAGTGAGCAGGATCTTAATTAGGGCTTATTTTGAGGGAAGGGCTTATATTGGGTGCACATATAAAAATCAAGCAAGGACTAACTTTCAGGGTAGGTTGTATTTTCAGGGAAACAGGGTAGTAAACATGGACTCTTTGGGGAATGCAGAGGGGTCCGGAAACAATGTAGGACACGGTCTACTTTATCTGAACCTGAAAATAGTAGCAGAACACAAGCTCTGATGCTCTTGATTTCAGGTATTCTCATCCTCTTATTATAGGGAAGTTCCAAATGCCTGCAGATGTAGACTCTGTGGTGGCTGATGTGGCATCGAAATTGCTAACCCCAAACGAAACCCCTCCTTTCGTTTCACTGAAAGACTAGAATTTACACTTAAAGAGAGGTTTGAAGACTGACGACCATCCGTCCTGCATCCGGTAGGTGGAGTTGCCAGGTCTTCAATCTTCTTTTCCCTTCAACCAGCAGCAAAAGGGAATGCTTACTGCTTTAGAATGTCTTAAATTCTGCAGAGCAGCCCATGGGCCATCGGAAGAAGGTACTTAGGTGCACTTTCTCAGCCTCGAAGAGAGTCCTGAAGGGATTGGAGCCCAGCTCTGTCACTCACCCACACAGTTGTCGCAAATACTGCAATGTGAGGCCCGGGGTGGGCGGAAGATCTTGCAGGTATAGCAATACTTTAGCTTCACAATCTGGTTATTGATCTGGAAGTTCTTAATGCGCGGAGGTGGCCGCTGGCCGGGCGGCACCATTCCATTGGTTGCCTCTGAAATGAAAGCAGATTGTTCACTGCCTGACCTTTGCCCCTCTAGCAGAAGGGGGAGGAAATGGGGGTGGGGGTGGGGAAAGTAGTCTACATCCTCTGGCTGGCTGGTTTCGCCAATCGCCACCCCACGTACCTATTTCCATTTCAATGAAAGCTGCCTCATCAGGTAGGGCCCGTGGAATGACCCCTGGGTCACTGAAGCTTGTCCGCAACAGGGTTGCCATTACAAACAAAAAGAGAATTACAGCAAAGACGGGGATAGCTGGGGAGAGGCGGAGAGCAAGGTACCGGCACCTGGAATAGGAAAGAATTCCGGTCACTGACATCACACGCAAAGGTGGTCGGTTCCTCTGAAAACTTACAAAGATTCTAAAAAGGGCTCCGGGCAAGAATCGAAGCACTGTGGATTTCCACCCTTTCACTAGAGGCCATATAGAAGGGAGTTGTTGGAGCAGTTTGTATTTCAAGAATCCCTTTTCTAAAAACCATACTTGTCCACCCCACAGTCTGTAGAGATTCTCAGTCATCCAGGTCATGGTTGTCCCAAAGGTGCTTTTTCAGGAGGTAACTGGACTTTTGAAGACGTTTCACTTCTCATCTAAGAGGATGCAGATGAGCACCTGCCTGCAAGGAAGATAAATCCTTCCATTCCTCACTATCCTGTCAGAGCTGAAGAAGCTTCTTGGACGATAAGCGAAATGTCTTCAAAAGAAAAAAACAAAGTCCAGTTGCCTCTTGAAAAAAGAACCTTTGGGACAACCATGACGTGGATGACTGAGAATCTCTACAAACTTTTAGCGATACAATTTGGGATGGAAACCCTTTGAAAGGCGTGGGAGTAGGAATGGGTTTCCAGAGGAAAAAATTGCAGACTACAGGAACCAGGAGCGCTACTCAGCTGACCCCGAGGACAAAGATAAACCTCCAATTTCTTCAAGGTCCCTCTAAAAGGATGCAAATGTCAGCTGTCTGCAAGGAATATCAATCCTTCCATTCTCCACCATCCAGTCAGAGCTGAAGAAGCTTCTTGGATGAGAAGCGAAACATCTTCAAAAGAAAAAACAAGAAAGTCCAGCTACCTCCTGAAAAAGCACCTCTGGGACGTCAATCCCACCTTTGTTGAAAGCTCTTGGAAATATTCCAGCAGCTTCCAGTGCAAGCTTAGAACCAAATCACATTTGTATAATGACCTATTCTGATTTCTCCTGTGGCATTTATTGACACTCTAGGTTGGCTCTTATTTTTAGGGAGTTGGTTTTGAACAATCATGTGCCTGTTTTGCAAATGACTTTTTTTAAAAAAAAAGAATGACTGAGGAAAAGCCCACACAGAAATTATGCTTGTCTAGGCAGTTGATCTCATATTTCAACCAAAACAATCAGACATATTTAATGAGCTAAAATATCTGGCACTTTAAATATTGAGAGCAGAGAATAAGAGGAATAATGAGAGCAAGAACTTCTGGCTCAAGGATTATCTATGTACTACTGAAACTTTCATGTTTATAACCTTTAACTGGGTGAAACGATGAACGACGGGGAGTGGGGGGCAAAACGTTTTCAAACATTTGTATCTCAAATGGATATTCACTGAAACAATGGCAATGAGCAACAGGTTGTCTAGTTTTATATATTTTCACTGCACAGTAGCCGTTCAGAGGGATTCCAAATGGAACATTCCCAGCACCAACACCACATGATCTCTCCTATTTTGGATATTACATCATAAACACATACATGACACAATAAAAATGCCTGCACCACAAGGAACACATATATTTTTATATCAAATTTCCCCTTGGGGGAAAAGGCACATTGCCAAAATAGTGTTCCATGCCAACATTTTTAATCTGGTTGATCTAAAAGTGCAGGCAGGAAGTATACTGAAACGTAAACAACCTTTAAGCATTCATGGAAATCAGTTCACCTGATTTAGATAAACCTATTCACAACACAATCATTTTGATAACACCTGCTTGAAACTGAACCAACTCCGAAAGTCAAAAATATTGCTAATTTAAAAGACCCCATCGCTTAAATAGTCTAAATGAATCATCGTGATTTCTTTTTAAAAAATCCTCCTATAGCTTTCAACACTTCTGGAAACAAGGTTCAAGTGTGGAACATTCTGGTTTTTCTTTCAAAGTTCCATGTGAACCAGAAGCAAACTGAGTGTTTTGTTTGGAAGTGACACAATCAGCCAATTAACCTTGTCTCACAGGTTAAACATGCATAACAAAATCAACATTAAGTTGCTATGTACTTTCGCTCTTGTATAAGAGTCCTCAATGATATCCTTCACCATGTCCTTTCTCACCCTGTTCTCATTATTGCTTCAAGAGGAAAAGGCCAGGATCTTATCGAAATGTTAACAAATACAAGCAAAACTATTTTAAAAAATTCAAAGTTCTCTTTATTTAGAAACACTTTCCCAGCATCACAGGTGGTTAGAACATCATGGTCTTTACCTGTCTAATTTCTTCTTGCAAACGTGGAAAACAGATTGAAGATTCACATTGAACCAATAACATGAAGTTTTCCAACTTTCACTTTCATATAAATTGATTGATATGAATTAACCTTTCTAAAAGTCCACATACAGCAATCTGCTCTATGGTCTTTTAATGCTTAAGATACGTCTTCCCAGTTTTCAAACATAACCTTTCACATATTGGGCATAGCTATTTATTTCAAATATTTTGTATCCTCCATCAGGCAACTACATATAAAGTGCTGGACAAGATCTGTGGTGACTGTACTTCCCACTTCGTGTTAGTGCTGATTCATGCCAAAGTGCAGACTGGGGTAATATTTCTCCTAGATTTGTCAGTGAACGATATTAAACATTGATATTCCATAAATATAATTTATGGAACAGTTCTACACATTCACTGTTTTGCCAGATTCTTTAACCTGGGAACAGCTTACTATACAATGACAGTTCTGATATTTGCCATTCTTTACTCAAGGTGGGAGAACAGTATATTACTCCAGGAAAATACCAATACGGTTCAGGGACTAATATCAGAAAAGTGGTACAGAGACTCAGGTTCAGTTTCCATGCATATATGCCAGACACTTCTCAAATCTGGGCACCTGAAGGTTGCTCAGGTATGAACAGCTCTTTTTATCTAATCCCACCTTCTATGATTATGCAAGAATAAAAGGAATGAGAAGAACCACGTATCATCCTGAGCCCCTTGGAGGAAAAATCAGCCTAGTTTATTCAGAAGTGTTTCTGAAATTTTCTCCAAGGTAGGATTCTCTCTGCTTTCCAATTAGCATTGTTTAATTAATACAACAGTATTGGTTTTATTAAGATATATCCCTTCTCCTCCTAGGACTCTTGACAACTCACAAGAGAAAAACATATAAACTATCATAAAAGATAATAGTAAAATCAATAAATCTCAACTCATCACATAGCACTTAAGCTACAGAGTACTTCTTCCATAAGTTGAGTGTTTCCTTCCACCCCAAAAGGCCCATGGAAAAAGCAGTTTTGGCCGCTTTCCAAAATAAAAACGGGGAAAAAAAAACCATCCTCCATCCTTCAGTATGGAGACTATTTCAAAGTAAGGGAGCTATGATGAGAAGGGCTGGTTCCCTACTTCCTACTTTAAATAACATTAATTTGCCCCCGTGACCCTCCCTCGCCCATAACATCTTCCTATCTTGGGAACTGGGTGGGCAAATTGTACTGTGGATCAGACGCTACCCAAAATAGCAGCAACCTGAGCCATATGGAGCTTTTGTAAGTGATCAGCAAGCACCTTGAGTTGCACCCAAGAGGTTTCTGATAACGATATACCTCCTACAGAATTGTTGACAGTAGGCATACAATTAAGAGTTTCCAAATTGCCTTCAAGGACAGCTCCATGTACAGTAAATTGCAATAATCCAAATGCAACATGACAAGGCCACGAGTTACTAATCTCTTGATCAAAAGGAGGCCACACCTCGTGCATCATCAGTTCCTGAGTATGACCTTCCTGGCTGCAATTCCCAGCTTTGATCCAAGCAGGAGTCTCCAAAAGGACACACACACACACATACCCCGATCTTTCTGGACACAGTCATCCATCCCATTGCAGGGCTAAACAAGGAGGAACTCTGAGCAAATGCTAAGTTAACAAGAGACATTAAAGTTAAGGGGCCAAATGCCACTTAATTTTCAAGGATGAGGATGAGAAGCAGATTCAGACCTGACTGTCCCTCTCTCGCCAGCAAATGCTTGAATGGTCATCAAAGGGAGTTGAAAGACACGAGTGCCAACATATAATCATTTCTGTAACAAGGCTGATCCATCACTCTATTATCTTCATGAATGTAACAGCGATAAAACCCTAAGGAACCCATTACAGATCGAGGAAGCCAAGATTGGTAAGAGTGATGCACTGTCGCTACAGGAGGTGGAGGTAGACAATGGCAGAATCAAGATATATAAGATTGGCCTTGGATATACCCACAAAGCACCCAGAGGACCATAAAGGATGCTAAGCTTCCATAAATCCTCTTCATGTTCAACAAGCTATCTTATTACAGAATACCAGGAGATCTAGCAGCGAAGTCTTTATCTATATAAATGTTGAAAATGAACAAATCAAAAAGGATTAGTCCAAAGCAACAGGTGAAAAATAGGCATGTCAAGAATAAAAACTAGAAGTATATCTTCTTTAAAAAGCATGTAGACTTTTTTAAACAAATTCTTTGGGTAGAACTCTAAACAACTGTTCCAAAAGAGGCTGTGGGAGAAGATACTACTGAAAAGTCCTGTTTCTACTAACCACAACTGCAGCTGTGGATTTCAGATATGCTCAGAGCTTTAACAGAAAATATGAGAAAAGGTACTCATTAGATACTGTAGCTCCAAAGAGTGAAGAAATGGGGGATTGGTGCCATACATGCTAGTTTCCTCCGGGGTACACATTCCTTCCTAATAGATTTAGTTCCAAAAAAATAATCAAGAGCCAGTGAAGACAGCAGTCTACCAGCATAACAGAACTAGAATTCCCCTTCATCTGCAAAAATTGACCCCTGCACATATTGGTTTTTATATAATATGTATTAAACATCCTTTTCCAGAAGTGAGTGTTCCTTTGACCAACTGACCAAGTTATGAATCTGAGAAGTGAGGGAAGTGCATCAACTCCAGATAAACTCACATTTGTGTACTGGCCTTACAACTAAGCAGTTCCAAAAAGGGTCCCACAAATTATGCTACAAACATTATTGGCAGAAGACAACATCTTTTTATTATGCCATTTCCTAAGTTCACACTCTAAGCCATTCCTCTCAGAATATTCTCCCAAAGATGAAACACATTCTGGGAAAGAGGATCAGTAACAAATCCTCCCCAATCCACAATAGATATGACATCTCTCTAACAAGGCAGATGCATCCGGTCTCTACTATTCAAATATCTTTGAAATCTGACACAGTATTCCACACCAGGAAAAGATCCAAGAATTTTCTTCACTTTTTACAAGGGATTAAACATTACCGTATTAAATTCCTTCATTTGATTTAGCTCTTTCAAATAAGAAACCACATGAATGAAAGCACCCTTCAAAACAGATTTCTTGACATCATTGAGCAAAATCTCTCTTTAAAAATAATGGAGATTGATTGTTAGTATGTTCTGTTCTGACCAACTTCTTTTTGAAGAATGTGTGTGGGAAGGAAAAAAATGGAAACAACTTTGTCCCTTTAATCCAAAGCGATCAGGACAAAAAAAAGCAAACCCACCAAGTGGGCTGGGGCATGCTAGATGAGGGGTGTCAAACTCACGACGTCACGGTAGTGGCACGTGACGTATCGGGACTTCCCCCCCCTTTGCTAAACCGGGCATGGGTGTGGGGCCAGCACGTTGACGCATCCGGCCCGCGGGCCAGGAGTTTGACAGTCCTGTGCTAGAGCAACTGTAAGATAACCTTGTCATTTTTATTGGCACACATTAAAAATGAAATTCTGTTGCCTGCTCTCACGAGAAAGTACATAGCTACCCATATATCACACACAAACACATACACATACTATATACATATATACCTAGAGCCATACATAAATACATAAATACATACAATGTTAATCACTGTTCATTTTGAATACATAGTGGAAAGAGAAACTTGATAGTTCACACACAAGGTTAATTCTCTATGGAACAAAAATGTGATTGCATTTAGATGTTCTCCTTTGGATACCACGAAGTCTCCTCCGAGAAGGTAACAAGGAAAACAGGTTGTGAAGAGTATGTGCAGCGTCCCAGACAATGCCACGGACCCTGCTCAAGCAGCGCTTACATCTATAAGAATGCGGGCTGCTAATGAATTCCAGTCCCGCGAATAAAACATGCAAGCAAGCAGGCCAATCATTGTGAACTTACTCAAAAGCAAAGAAGAGAGTGCACGTTCCCACAATGAGGAAGAGTGTCAAATAGAAGATGCCTTTCTGACGGGCCATCATAATGCGCCCATCGCAACAGAATGTATTCCTTCCTGGCAGCTTCTCCCATTTCCGCGTCACTTTCTTCCTTGCTATCAACACAGACATGGCTGCACCTTCACCGAAGGTGGGGTAACTCGGTAATGGCCTGTCTCCACTCTGGCCACCGGGAAGCACACACCATCCTCAGCAATCCAGCCTCAGCCCCTGGAAAGGTAAGCAATAAGGAAAGGTCAACACAACTCCTCGGGAGCCACTTAAGATTAGGAAACTGATCCAAACTATTATTACTGGAAGCAAATCCTTTCTGGCACACCCACATCCTACATTTAAGCTTTAGTCACCATGCAATTTCATTAAGCAAGACAAGTGCCTGACAAAGAAGGAAAGAATACCTGCCGTGATTCTTGGTATGAAAGAAACCTGCTCCATCCAGTATTGGGTCATCAATCATGACTTCCTCTGGCAAAGGAGACTAGTTTAAAACAATCCAAACTCACTTGGACCTCACTATACATTCCTGACAAACCTTTCCTCTTATTCAGAGGATAAACAGAGAGAGATTAAGAACCACAGCGTTGTTCTACGGTATGCGAGGTTTGTTTTCCTCCTCCTGACATGTCAGTCTGGGCTACAGGGAGTAAAGCCCGATCCAGTCAAAATAATATTTCATCACTTACATTCCAATTGTAACCACAAAATGCTGCATGGATTTCTGGGCACTCATCACAAAGTTAACACCCTGAATTACACAGAGTACTCCAGTCTTTGGACCAAGCCCAGACATTCACACATGGCCTTAGTACTTCACTCCAAAGTTACCCAGTGATCAAACCCACCTGCTTCCATACTGAATCCAGTTCCAGAATGGTTAATAATCAACTCACTCCTCCTCTGTCTCTTTCTGCCCCACCTTTTCGCCTACTTGCTTTAAGCCACACAGACCGACAATTAGAATAAAGCATTTATTTAAAAAAAAAAAAGCCCCCCCTTCCCCCCCAAGCTTTGGTTTTTGCAAAGTCTCTACCGCCCACAACCTCCCGACTCCCCAACCAGGATCCTGAACAAATAAAGCCAGGAATGGGCTTGATGAAGAAGCCTTCAACAGACCCACTCAGATTTGGAATAGAGGCTCAAAATAACTTGGCTCTGCACAAAAACAAGTGCATGAGATCCACCTTTTTTTTAAAAGGCTCATCTCAACCAACCCTTCAAGGAAAGGAGTTTGAACCCATAGCAAAGAACATGGGGAGAGAAAAACACTCCACCAGTTAAGAGGAAAAATACGGATTCAATTTTTAAATATATACTTCTATATACATACACTTACACACATTAAATACACATACATATATACATACATATATACTACACACCACACATACATACACACACAATTTTGTATGTATGTATGTATGTATATTTAGGTTTCTTTGGGTATTTTCCCACGTCTTAATAGTTGTGCTTTTAAAGTTATAGCGACCTTTCGGCAGAATCTCATCTGCCATCCCGAGGCTTGTGTATTATCTAGGAAAAAATCCAATACACAAGCCTGAGGATGGCAGATGAGATTCTGCCGAAAGGTCGCTATAACTTTAAAAGCACAACTATTAAGACGTGGAAAAATACCCAAAGAAACCTAAATACCATACATATAAATACCCACAAAAACATAAGAAAACGTATGTATGTGTGTGTGTGTATGTATGTATATATGTATGTATATATATATATGTGTGTGTGTGTATATATATATATATATATATATATATATATATATATATATATACATACATACATACATACATATATATATATATATATATTATATACACACACAAAAAACAAAAAGCTGTTCATGTATGTATGTATGCATGCATGTGATACATATGAACAGCTTTTTGTCTCATCCACCTTCTATGATTTTGCAAGAATAAAAGGAATGGGAAGAAGAGCCTCAGCTCCTCGGGAGAAAAACCAGCATGCCTTATTCAGAGGTGAAGAACCGCTTCTGAAATTTTCCCAAAGGCAGGAGAGTCAAGGATCTCTCTCTCTCTCTATCTATATATCTCGTATTCGTTATGTTTCCACAGCAGGAAGAGCGAGGAGAGGTTCTTTTGTTCGCTTTGCTTTGCTTTGCTTTCTTTGGGGAGGGAAGGGTCTTGCTCCACGCTTGGCCTCCTTCCCCGCAAAAGCAACGCCAGGCGGGGCAATAAACACGGGGCCGGTTCAGCCTTTTTCCTCCCTTATTGGCACCCGCTCCTTTCTTCTTCTTCTCCTCCTCCCTGCAGGCTGCCCCCCCGCACAGCAGCCACGAGAGTCCCGGCCTCGCCCCCTCCCCACGTTCCCCGGCAGACAAAGGCAGGACCTCGCCCCCGCCCCAGCAATAACAGCCAAGCTCACCCATCCACAGACCGAGATTTCCGTGCGCGACCGCCCGGATCCCGACGATTGCCCCCCACCCACCCACCCACGACAGTGGCCAACCAACCCTGACCTCGACACGCGTCCGGGCATTCCCACGTGCACGGCGGAAAGAGGTCCCCGGGGGTCGGGGGTCTCTTCTCGCCAAGGGAGGCCTGTCGGGCGCCGCACCCCACCTGCGGCCGGGACCAGCCACACCCCCCCGGGCGGACGAGACACACAGGGAGGCCTGAGGGGGGTCTGAGGAGGGTCTCCGCACCGCACGACCCACCCACCCACCCACGCAACTAGGCCAGAGACCGGAGCGCCGCCTCTCTTCGGCTTCCTACCCCCGACCGGCGCGGCTCTCACCTGCCGCTCGGCGTTGCCGGGGCTGAGACCGAGGCCGGCTGTGGCCGAGGCCTTCCTGCTTCTGTCGCGGCGCGGTTCTGAGGAGGGGGGGAGTGTGAAAGAGACTCGGGTGCTTATTGGCCCAGCCGCGGCTCCGCACAGCCCTCCGTCTCAGATGGGCGCTGCCGTTGGCCCACCCGCCCGTCACTCAAGCTGAAGTAAAACACCGGGCGGAGCGGTGGCGGGGGGGGTGGAAAGAGGAGAGGGCGAGGCTGTTTTTCTTCGGCTGGGTCCTTTGCTGCTCGGTCGGGTGGTGGGCGAGGGAAGAAAGAGGCACCGCCCGACTCGGAGGACCCTCCCGGAGACGCCAGGAGGCGACTCGTTCTACAAACGGGGGCAGGATTAATAATAAAAAAACAAAAAAGGAGGTGGACTTCGTCCCCTCAGGCAGCGCCTGATATTGTGTGGAGACTCGAACCCGCCCGCTTGGCCCCGAAGGCAGCCTTTTGATTGGTCAGGTAGCCCGTCATTTGGGAAAAGCGGCGGGGCCAGTCGTCTAGTGGGCGTGGCCTGAAAGACCTGAAACGGAGTTGTCGATTTTTTTCCTTCCCCGCTTGCGTCAAACTAATCAAAACGGACGGGCGGGGCCGACGTTGAATTCCTACAGTTGATTGGATCTGGGAAGCCGCGCCCCCATCTCCACGGTGGCCCAGATTCTAAGGGAGGGGCGCGGTCAGCGGTAGCCCCGCCCAGCTGGCTATTAAATTGCCAGGGACCTCGCCCTGCAATCGGAAGGAAGGATCGAGGAGCGAAGTCTGCATAGGGGTCCTTTCCCAACGGCTGGGAATGGGCAACCGCCAATTTGCATAAAATTTAAATAATTAGCATAGGGGCGTGCCCGCACAGGGCGAGAGCGGCCCCTGGACTGTAATTCCAAATGAAGAAAAGGGAAAAGGGCGGAAGTGCTGCAAAAGTCCGGCTTCAAAGGCGGAACTGCCGGTGCGTTTTGCGGCCGAGAGTGCTCTTAACACGTGTTCTGTAGCCTGTTCAGAAAGGGAAGGTAGTTCCCGTGTTTGGCTGGCAGTGGAGGAGTTTCTGTAGGTTTTTTTCTCCCCCATGGAGACTATGGAAGAGGAAGATCCCTCCGAGAGGGAGCTGATCCCGAGCGAGGAAGACGAGGTGGAAGAGGTGAGCTCTCCCAGAAAAGATCCCTTGGTGAATCGCTCCCGACTTCTCTTTATTCTCTAAGTTTGACTTCATGTAATCGTTCTCTGCACGGGATCGGATAAGTGGCAAGGATACATTTCCACGACCGATGGCTGCCTTTGCCTGCATTGAATGTACCGGGGTGAATTGGGAAATTCTGCAACTGTAGCATGATCGATACAATTAATGCGCTTTGAGTTAATTGGGGAACTGTGTAGAACAAGGGTCTTCAAACTTGGCAAGTTGAAGACTTGTGGGCTTCAACTCCCAGAATTCCCCAGCCAGCCAGGACGTGACCTGGGTGCCCATATTGCAGCCCTGGTTAAAAGGGTCCAGCAGAGATTATACTACCTGAGACGTATCAGAAAACAACTGAATGAAAAACTGCTGGTGACCACCCGTTGCACCATAGAGAGTATCTTAACATACTGCACCTCTGTATGGTTTGCTAATTGCACCGTGGGCAGATAGGACAGCACTGTAGAGGGTGAACGTCATTGCCCAGAGGATCATGGGTTGCCCTCTCCCCTCTTTGGAAGAGCTTCATAGCACCCGCTGCCTTAAGAAAGTTCAAAACATTCTCAAAGATCCATCTCATCCTGGGAACCCCCCCCCTTTTTTTTGAACTATTAACATCTGGCAGACAGTACAGGATAATTAAAACAAGGACAAATAGGCTGAAAAACAGCTTCTATCCCAGGGCAGTAGCTCTTTTGAATTCTGCTGTATAGTGCACTGTTGTTGTGGTGTCAGGGGTTTCCGATTCAATGTGTGAAGGATGTGTGTTTGTGTTTATGGTCATGGTCATGATGTGCACTGAAGATGGTGTTTGATTTCATTGTATGAGGTGAAATTACAGTAAAGTAAAGTAGATAGTCCTTTGGTCTAATCCAAGGGTCTTCAAACTTGGCAAATTTAAGCCTTGTGGATTTCAACTCCCAGAATTCCTCCTCCAGTCTTGTTAGCTCAGGAATTCTGGGAGTTGAAGTCCACAAGTCTTCAAGTGGTCAAGTTTGAAAAGCCCTGCTGTAGACATTCATCCAGGTCATGGTTGTCCCAAAGCGGCTTTTTCAAGAGGCAACTGGACTTTCTTATTCTCTGAAGATGTTTTGCTTCTCATCCCAGAAGCTTCTTCAGCTCTGACTGGATGGTGAGGAATGGAAAGATTTATATTCCTTGCAGACAGCTGGTCATTTGCATCCTTTTGGAGAGTCATTGAGGCCACTTGGAGTTTATCTGTGTCCTCAGCAGAGGTGGTATTCAGCGGGTTCTGACAGTTGTGGAGAACCGGTAGCGGAAATTTTGAGTAGTTCAGAGAACCGGCAAATACCACCTCTGACTGGATATTTTACAGTATCCTTCCCCTGCCATGCCCACCAAGCCACGCCCCACAGAACCGGTAGTAAAAAAATTTGAATCCCACCACTGGTCCTCAGGGGCGCCTGAGTAGAGCAAACGGTTCCTATAGTCTGCAATTTTTTATTCTACAAATCCATTCCAACTCCCATACCATTCAAAGGGTGTTCATCCCAAATTGTATAGCTAAAAGCTGCTGTTTTTTCTTTTGAAGACATTTCACTTCTCATCCAAGTTTTGACTGGACGGGCCGGTTGAATCCCACCCCTGTGTTCATGCCTTATTTTACTGTGACAGAGAGAGAGAGAGTCAGAAACAAATACTTCTTTTCCTTTTCCTTATCCTTCCTCACTTCTCTTCCCCCTTTTCCTCCCCGCTGCTTTTCTATTTGTATTTTACAATATTTTATAACACGATAAAATGTTAAGCTGAGTTCTTGCTCATTGGGAGTCAATTTTGTTCCCCAGGTGGATGAGGAAGGGGCAGCCAAGAAGCACCGGCAACTGGTAGACGCTCTCACTGCCCTGGTTGGTGGGAAGAGGTAAGAGAAAAAGTCCTTGGAGAGGGAGAACAAGCCATCCTCAAAGGTTACTACAGATTTAGCATTAAAAAAAAATTTTTTTCTTGATATTATCTTTATAAAACATTATTAAGGTAGATTTGGTATGATCTTATGATTCATTACAAAATAAATTAAGTAAACTATAGTTATCTCGTTAAAATATGAATTAACAAAATTATAGATAAATGATTTTTTTAGTGATGATATTAGGTTATACAATTATTGATTGATAATATGAGCTATTATGTAATATAGTTATACTAGTGACTAGGAAATGGATGCACAAAAAAAAGTGGTAAACCAATCGATGCACTGTATGTAAATTCATGAAGAAGGATATTTTTATGTTTTTTCTGGTATGTTTATGTTTATCTTGTTATGTATGCTTATGTATCTTGTTATTAAAAAATAAAAATAAAAATTTTATTAAAAAAAAAAAGGTTACTATGCCATCCTTTCCCACTAACAAGTTGGTTACTGTTGTTGCTGCAGGCGACGGAAGGTCGAACGTACTGAGGCTAGTGCACAGATTTCAGAATTCGATGTGGGTGGCGAAGGTGAGAATTTTTTCCACCGGCTTCTCGCTGTTAAGTCCATACAACATCTTTTGATTACGTGCTATCGTTTTTGACTCCTTGGGATCACACAGTAAAATTTTTTACTCCGCAACAGTCTATAGGTAGTCCTCGTCTTATGACCACAATTGAGCCCAAAAATTTATGTTGGCTTAAGGGAGACATTTGTTTAGTGAGTTTTGCCCCACTTTACGAGCCTTCTTGCCACTGTTGCTAAGTGAATCATTGCAGTTGAAAGCAATAGCAGTGGCACTTGGACCTATATACTGCTTCACAGTGCTTTTACAGCCCTCTTTAAGCAGTTTACAGAGTCAGCATATTACCCCCAACAATCTGGCTCCTCATTTTACCAATCTCAGAAGGATGGAAGACTGAGCCAACCTCGAGCCTGGTGGGATTCGAACTGCCAAATTGCAGCCAGCTGGCAGTCAGCAGAAGTAGCCTGCAGTCCTGCACTCTAACCACTGCGCCACCAAGGCTCATAAAAGACTGATAAAAGCTACTAGCCTGATTGTTGAGTGAATCTGGCTTCTCCATTGACTTCGCTTGTCAGAAGGTTGCAAAAAGTGATCACATGGTCTTAGGCAGTGGTGGGATTCCAATAATTTAACAACCGGTTCTCTGTCCTAACGATTTCTTCCAACAACCAGTTTGACAAACTGCACAGAAAATTAACCGGTTCTCACGAACTGGCTGAATCCCACCGCTGATCTTGGGACATACCGACAGTCATAACGTATGAATCGCTTTGCCAACCGTCTTAATTTTGATCACACGATCATGGGAGTGCTTCAAAGGCTGTAACGGGGAAAATTGTGCGTAGAATAACAATGTGCGCTTCAACCTTCCCGACTCGGAGATATCCTTGCCTTTTGCAGGCGCCAGTGAGAAAGTCCAGCTCTCGGAGCTGCTGCAACCGGTTTCTGCGGTGCCAGCTCTGCGCCCCGTTCAAAAACAGCTGAAAAAAGCCCAGCAGAAAAAACCAACTGAAATTCCACTTAGTAAGGAAGAGACGGAACGGGTAAGTTCAGAAGGAAGGGATTGGGCAGTATTATTTAGTTGGGGTATCTGTTGTTGGTAGGAATTTGCATTCTGCGTGATGGCTTCATCCGTAGGTTCGTATAGGAAACTTCTAAAGAGATTTTTTTTTTCCATGCTGTAGAAATGGTGACTACATTTAAACAGATTCTACCCTCTCTTGCTGCTCTCTAAAACGCCTTTTTTGGACTAGCATCTGCGCTGAATTGTGACTAACCTTCCCATTGCATCATTTATTAATTTATCTCAGTTATTTATTACTAGCTCTATAGCCATGCTTTGCTACGAAACGATGTGATCGGGCTTAGTTTTTGAGGTGGAAAATGAGGGGAGAAAATTGTGTCTCTGCCTACCAGCATCCATTGATATTCATCTGGCTAGCGTCCTGTCAGTGTGTGAGAGTTGAGGGCTATTTGGAAACTGAAATATGGAAACTGAAACAGTATTTGCTGTATGAGCAAGAAGAAGATAGGAAGGAGCCTGGGCGTTGCTTAGCTCAGCTATTCTGTACTAAAGCTGGTTGCTGCTGTGAAACAAATTGAAAGTGAAACTCCTCTGCTTGTGTTTTGCATTTGGAACAGATTTCTTTTCAGGTGGGCAGGGGGAGTAGAACTCCTTAGCATCAGAGCATGTTAATAATAATATATGCAATACTAATGCTCTGATGGTCATTTCAAAAAATCCCTTCTTAGTGAGCACCTAGAAGCCAAGAGGAACATATGGGCCAAATGTCAAGTTTGTAGGCTTTACAGTTGTGGAGATTTTGTGATGATGCATGAGTGGTCTTTTGCTTTTATATATAGAGATTTTATATTTTACACTAGAATTTTTAATTGTATGTTTACTGAGTGTTTTTATTTCTACTGGTTTCTGGTCTATGACTGTTATAAACTCCTAATTTATCTCATACTTGAAGAACATCCATTACCCTCGCAGAGGGTACTCTGGGCAGTGTACACATAGATTAAGAAAAACCTAAAAACTGTGAATAAATATTATAAAACTAAAACTATATAAAAAATATACATAACAAAACAAAAACAAGAATCAAACAATTAAAATTCAGAATTAACAAAAGGCAGTAAAAACGCCTTTTGGTCTGTAACGGCTTTTTGCAATTGATCATTGCCCCTCGTAACGTCTCCTTAATGCAGAGGTGGGCAACTATGGCCCCTTTATGACTTGTGGACTTCAACTCCCAAAATTCCTGAGCTAGCATGGCTTGCTCAGGAATTCTGGGAGTTGAAGTCCACAATTCATAAAGGGGCCATAGTTGCCCACCTCTGCCTTAATGGGATGCTTTGACAATTGGAGCCCACGGTTTGTCTGCAGGTGGTCAGGGAAGCCGCTTACACTCAGACAGCCGAAGCCTTGAACAAATGGGATCCCGTCGTGAAGCAGAATCGGAGGGCCGAGCAGTTGGTCTTCCCACTGCAGCAAGAGAGCGTGAGCATTTTGCCCATCGAGGAAGTGATGTCAGGTTGGCAGGTGAGTGTTGTTTGGACCCGATGATGATTCAAGTTGGCCAGTTCCAGCTGAAGCAATGTGATAATTTCCCCTAAGACAGGGGTGTCAAACTCGGGAGTTCATTGAGGGCCACATCAGATTTGACCACCGAGATGGTCCCCGCCGTGGTGTAGTTCGCCTTCAACAATAGTAGCCGCCTTTCACGGCTTCTTCAACCTCCCTCAAACCGAGCCTGAACTTATGCGGTTTATGTCCTGCGTGCCCGTTTTGCAGGCACGGACTCCCTTGGAGCAAGAGATCTTCAGCCTTCTCCACAAAGCCCAGCAGCCGGTGAAGGATCCACTTTTGACCCCCCAGGAAAAGGTCTCATTGAAAGCCATGAGCCTGGAAGAGGTAAACCTTGATCTGGCTGAGCCCATCTCACCCTTCACCTCGCCTGCCCTGTCACACTGTGCGGGGACCTAACGGGACGTCTCGCCAGCTCTTCTCTGCTTCTTCCATGCATCCCAGGCTAAGCTGCGCAGAATGGAGCTCCAGAGAGCCCGGGCCTTACAGTCCTACTACGAAGCAAAAGCCCGACGGGAAGGGAAGATTAAGAGTAAAAAGTAAGGAGGGCTGGAATGCTCCGGGTGGGAAGGTCAGGAGTGAGTGATTCCCTTGAATGGGGCAAATGGAATAGGAATAGGGATACGAAGAATGGAATGGAATACAAGAATAGAATGGGATGGGATGGGATGGAATGGAATGGAATGGAATAGAACAGAATAGAATAGAATAGAATAAGGAATAGAATAAGGAATGGAATAGAATATTGGATAGAATATAATAAAGTAGAATACAGTATAGTACAGCACAATACAATAAGGAATAGAATAGAAAGGAATATAATATGAGTAGAGTAGAATAGAATTTGGAATATAATATAGTAGAGTAGGGAATGGGATGGGATGGGATAGAATAGAATAGAATAGAATATTGGATAGAATATAATAAAGTAGAATACAGTATAGTACAGTACAATACAGTAAGGAATAGAATAGAAAGGAATATAATATGAGTAGAATAGAATTAGGAATATATTATAATAGAGTATATAATAGAGTAGAGTAGGGGATGGGATGGAATAGAATAGAATAGAATATTGGATAGAATATAATAAAGTAGAATACAGTATAGTACAGTACAATACAGTAAGGAATAGAATAGAAAGGAATATAATATGAGTAGAATAGAATTAGGAATATAATAGAGTAGAGTAAGGGATGGAATGGGATGGAATGGAATGGAATGGAATAGAATAGAATAGAATAGAATAGAATAGAATAGAATAGAATAGAATAATAAAGGAGAGGAGAGAAAATAGGAAATAAAAATTGAAATAGAATAGAGAAAATAGAATATAGTAAATAAAATAGAATAGAGGAGAGGAGAAAAAATAGAATAGAATAGAGGACATAGAAAATAAAAATAGAAAATAGAATAAAGAAAATAGACAATATAGAGGAGAGGAGAGAAAATAGAAGAATAGAATACAATAACAGGATAGTAATAAGAATGGAATGGGGATGTACTATAGAAACCTCCGGAGGACGAAGGCTTCTTGGCTCTCCTCCAGGGCTTTGTCCCCTTGGCTTGCGTTGCCTTCCTTGAATCCGGAAGTGGCGGCAACTCTTCCGTCACAGCTGGGTTGGTTGCGTCCATGGCATTTCTCTCCTTCTCACCCCAAGGTTCCACAAAATACTTAGGAAGGGGAAGAGTCGGAAGGTCCTGCAGGAGTTTGAGATGCTGCGGAAATGCAACCCGGAGGCTGCCCTGGAGCAGCTGGAGAATATTGAGAAAGCACGGATTGAGGTCAGGCTGGTCTTCTTCTGAATGAAGCTGAAATGAGGCCTCTCTGCTTCGAGGTGAAGATACAAGCATTCTTGGTTTCGGGGACATCAACGCTCCGATGCGTTGACCTTCCTGTCTCTCTTTCTACAGGAGCGGATGAGCCTCAAACACCAGAATAAGGGCAGATGGGCCAAGTCAACTGTCCTTATGGCCAAGTATGACCTCCAGGTGAGAGTTCGTCGGAGCAGGTTTCATCTGCACCCTATTGAGATGTTAAGTTGTGGTGGCGCAGTGGTTCGAATGCAGTACTGCAGGCTAATTCTGCTGACGGCTGACTGCCTGCAGTTTGGCAGTTTAATTCTGACTGGCTCAAGGTTGACTCAGCCTTCCATCCTTTTGAGGACCCAAATTGTTGGGGGCCATATGCCGATTCTGTAAACTCCTTAGAAAGGGCTGTAAAGCACCGTGAAATGGTATATAAATCTAAGTGCTATTGCTATTCCTCCCTCCCTCCCTTCCTCTTATTCCCTTTCTTATTCTCCTTCCTGTGGTTAGAATGCAGTATTGCATGTTGACTCTACCGAAAGCCAGGAATTCAGTCTTCACCGTCTCTAGGTTGACTCAGCCTTCCATGAAGCAGTATATAAGTCTAAGTGCTATTGCTATTGTCTGTTCCTTCCTTCCTCCCTCCCTCCCTTCCTCCCTTCTTTCTCAGTGGTTAGAATACAGTTTTGCAGGCTGATTCTG
The DNA here is from genome assembly GCF_049901715.1 of Pseudonaja textilis. NCBI lineage: Eukaryota > Metazoa > Chordata > Lepidosauria > Squamata > Elapidae > Pseudonaja > Pseudonaja textilis. Next base: position 11,861,915 of record NC_142001.1, read on the forward strand.
CTCATTGCCAGCCGTTTGATCTTGACTGGTTCAAGGTTGACTCAGCCTTCCATTCTTCCAAGGTTGGTAAAATGAGGACCCAGATTGTTGGGGGCAAGAGGCCGACTTTGTAAACCACTTAGAGAGGGTTGTAAAACACTATGAAGTGGTATATAAGTGCTATTGCTATTTAATGTAGTCAGTCCCAGTAGTTCTACATTCATCTCAAGAAAGGGGTGAAATTCCATTCTAAAGGAGAAAATTGTAAGGAAATTGTGCATACTGATTCATTAATGTCTGCTTTTTGCAGGAATTTCTGACTTCGAAGGTTTTTGGAATACCAGATGCCAAAAGTGGCTTCTCCATAAGTTTTACTGTTTAACGCTTCATCCCTAGTAGATAACGAGCCAAAAACATGCTTTATAAATTATAAGCTGGCCTAGCATATCAGCTAGGATACATTATTGTCGTCCTGCGCAACTTGTGTTTTGCCTCTTGTTCCTTTTTTTCGTTCCTGGTTTGGATTGGTGATCTCTGAACATTTAGATAAAAGCAATGAAGTCAAAGTGAGACCTGCTTTGTGTTCATCTAACTATATATTATTTTGGCTGCTACGTGGTGATTTCTGCCTTTTTTTTTTTAATTTCCCAGGCTAGGCAAGCCATGCAAGAACAGCTGGCTCAGAACAAAGAACTAACCAAGAAGGTCTGTCCTGCCTCAGAAAGCGAAGAGGAAGACGTAGGAGACAACCCTGAAGCTGAGAAAGATCTTGTTCCAGATGTGGTCAATGAGAGGCATGTCGGAATGGCTTCCGACAACCCCTGGATGTTAGGAAGAAGCGCTGAAGAAGCCAAGGAGAAGCCAAATCTCCCAGCAGAAGACAGCGGAGAGAGTGAGGGAGAAGAAGAAGAACCACTCATGGCCAACGAGAAGGACCCGTCTCAAGATTCTGACGGACACTGGCAGAGCCTGAAATGTCAACAAGACAGGACTGGGTTTCAAGGTAAGCTGCCAAAGTATCCAGAAAAGGTTTAGTCGTATCTCTGGGGTTCTCTGTAGGTCAGGAGTCTCCAAACTTGGCAACTTTAAGATTTATGGACTCAAACTCCCAGAATTCCTCAGCCATGCTCCATCAAATTTGGGCTAGAGAATCTGTGGGCCTCCAGATATTAGTGAACTAAGGTTTTTATCAGGTTGGCCTTGAGTGAGGAATGTTAGACGAGAAGTGGAAAGCTGAAGATTCCCCTTCACTGATAACTTGTGTACTCTTCCGCGTGGTTTGCATGTTGTATGACCCCCCCACCCCGCTAATTTACTTGCACAACCTGAGCCAACTGGGTTGCTATAGAGAACCATAAATCAGGTATTTTGGCTGACTTTGCATGGCGCAAGTAGGCTAGGATGTAGTTGGCTAGTTTGGGGTTTTGAGTGTTTGCACAACCAGGTAGTGTACTTGGGTCAGCCTTACGAGGTAATCCAGACAAGCCGCATGCCCAAATGAAGCATGTCTACTCTGTTGCCTAAGGTTACATTAACAGAATCTTGCAGGTTTGAAAGTATATTTTTCCCTTCGCCTCTGCAGCCTGAGACACTAAAGAGGATCCCTGCTGAGATGTTGGCCATGTTCCCATTCCTTCTGTGGGCTCGGCTGCCTCTTATCTGACCATTGTGTAGTCTGCAGCTCTTCCCTTCTGTCTCCCAAGGTCATTCCTACACACCATCATGAACCATACTAGATGAACCCAATATAATCGGAGTGATTTGAGCTAGTCAAGGGTGTTTGTCATGCAAACATAAGTGATGTTATCCTAGCACAGGGGTGTCCAACTGAAGGACCCCAGGACCCGGATGCGGCCTGTGCGGGTGCTCAAAACTGGTCCGCTGGGCCACCTTGCAAACAGCAAAGAAGCAGCCCACAGTGTCCCTGCCATCAAAATGGAGGTCAGTTTTCACTGGCAGAGTGCTGCAGGAGGCCATTGCAGCTGAAAACAGGGCCTGGGGGAGGATGTGAGGCCCACCTGGCAGAGGGCTGCAAGAGGGCGTTGTGGCCAAAAACGGAGCTTGGGAGCCCGTTTTCTCTGGCAGAGTGCTCAGGTGCCCCCGACACAAGTGATGTCGAGCTGGCCACGCGCGCCCCCAGTCCCCGAGTTCAAACACAACCCCGATGCTTCCCTCAATGAAATTGAGTTGAACACCCCTGTCTTAGCACATGTGTGAACCTACCTGAAATGAGAGTTCTGCCTTAGTCCGCGCTGGCAGCCTTGCCTCGTGCATACTATCCTGATTCTTCCGGCGCAGAACCTGGCAAAGAAGAGGTGCCACCGGAGGCTCCGCCGAGCCCCCCATCAGGGGACCAGCCCTTTCTGAGCGAGAAGCTGAAACGGATCCGCACCCTGGAGGACCTGGAGGAGGGCCTGGAGCCAGAAGACACTCCACGAGCAGACGAGATGCTGCCCCCCAAAGAGACCCTGCCCGCCCAGCCGGCGGGTGCTGAGCCCCTGCCCCAGCCCCAGATCAGCAAGTCCAAGAAGTCAGCCAAGCAACAGGCCCTGATTGATCTCAAGGCGGTTCTTGCTGGAGCACCGTGTGCCATGCAGTGCCCGCTTGTGCCCGCTGCTGTGCAGGAGGAGGTGAGTGTCAATGGGGGTAGCCTATTCAGGTGGCGGGCAGGACGAAGGCAGCGCCATTGGGTATTTTCCAAGGAAGGAGAATATTTGCAGCTCAGGGTTGACCTGAAGGGGCCCTTGGCACTCTCCAAGCTTGCTTGTTCCCTTGCAGACGTTTCATGACCCATCTAGGTAACGCCATCAGTGCTAGAATAAAGTGGGGTGTGTGGAGAGGAGGAGGAAGAGGAGAATTGCAGGGTCCTTGCTGCTCTCTGAGCTCAGTTGTTTTCTTGCAGACGTTTCATGACCCATCTAGGTAACGACATCATTGCTAGAATAAAGTGGGGTGTGTGGAGAGGAGGAGGAATGCTGGGGTCCTTGGTGCTCTCTGAACGATTGTTTTCTTGCAGACATTTCATTGCCCATCTAGGTAACATCATCAGTGCTAAAAAGGAGTGTGGTTTGTAGAAAGGAGGAGGAGGACTCTAGGGTCCTCGGTGCTCTCTGAACTTGGTTGTTTCCTTGCAGACGTTTCATGACCCATGTAGGTAACGACATCATTGCTAGAATAAAGTGGGGTGTGCGGAGAGGAGGAGGAATGCTGGGGTCCTTGGTGCTCTCTGAACTTGATTGTTTTCTTGTAGACATTTCATTGCCCACCTAGGTAACATCATCAGTGCTAAAAGGGAGTGTGGTTTGTAGAAAGGAGGAGGAGGACTCTAGGGTCCTCGGTGCTCTCTGAACTTGGTTGTTTCTTTGCAGACGTTTCATGACCCATCTAGGTAGCGCCATCCGTGCTAGTGTTCTTATTTTCTGTAGCGCTAATGATGTTACCCCGCAACCCTCCTCTTCCTCCTCCTCTGTACACGCCCCACTTTATTCTAACACTGATGACGCTGCCTAGATGGGTCATGAAACAAGCTTGCAACAGTGGCGGATATCTGTAGCTGAGGGTGAAGAGCTTTTCTGTCGGCTTGTGGTTTCATCATCAAACTTAGATAACATCTGCAGCGGAGTTGAGAGGATGTCATACCTAACACACCCACCCCTGGAGCCCTCGTAAGCAAAAGAACACCGACACGGACATCCCCTAAACTCCGGTGAAGATGTTACCCAGCCTGGTGACGAAACGTTTTGCAACCAAACCACAAGCTCGGAAACGAACGAAGGAATCTTCACCCTCAAAACAAGCGAGCTCAGGGAGCCCCGGGTTTTTTTCCTGGTGGGCTTAGTGCTCTTTCCCTCCGTTATCTCCACCATAACCGTAGAGTAATCTCCACCGTAGAGTAGGCTGAACTGAGAGAGCAGGACTTGACGTTCCTGGTTGAACTGATCTGACTAGCGGTCAGGATGCAACCGAGAGCCCCCCAGTGGATGTTTGCTTGGGTCTAGCAACTGGGGCCTAAGCTCAGTTGAAACTGGTCAGAATGGGCTTCGGCAGTTCCTCCATGCGAACTGCCCCTTTCACTCATTCCAGTGTTGAGCCCAGATCACATTAACCTAAATTAGAACGACAAGAGAGGTCGTGGCCTGTTACGAGATTAAGCCGGCGGCTCCCCTGGGCTTCTTTCGTGCATGCACGAGTGGAAGAAACTGAGATAATGCTTTTGTTCTTGAACTGGCCACACGTATCTCAGTTTCTCCTAGCTGTGAACACTCTTACTTTGTGGTGCATTAAGGACAGGCTCAAGGGACGCGGTGGCTCAGCGGCTAAGACGCTGAGCTTGTCGATCAGCAAGGCCGGCAGTTCGAATCCCTAGAACCGCGTAACAGAGCGAGCTCCCATTCCTCATCCCAGCTTCTGCCAACCTAGCGGTTCGAAAGCACGTAAAAAATGCAAGTAGAAAAATAGGGACCCCGTTGGTGGGAAGGGAACAGCGTTCTGTGCACCTTTGGCGTTGAAGTCATGCCGGCCACATGACCACGGAGACATCTTCGGACAGCGCTGGCTCTTTTTCATTGTTCCCTTTTGGATGGGGAAAGCACACGTCCGTTTCCTCCTGCATCTCTGTAAATGAAAGGATCGGAAGCACTTGCTGGCTGGAAAAGGCCGAGTGTCCTCCAGCAAATTGTCTCCTCTGAGGACACCACAGGGAGGCAGTGGCTCAGGGGCTAAGACACTGTCAATCAGAAAGGTGGGAAGTTTGGTGGTTCGAATCCCTAGTGCCGCGTAATGGAGTGAGTTCCCATTCCTTGTCCCAGCTTCTGCCAACCTAGCAGTTCGAAAGCACGTAAAAAATGCAAGTAGAAAAATAGGGAGCCCTTTGCTGGGAAGGGAACAGCGTTCCATGTGCCTTGGGCATTTAGTCATGATGGCCACATGACCACGGAGACCTCTTCAGATAGCCTGGCTCTGTAACGGAGATGAGCACCGCCCCCTAGAGCCGGAAACGACTAGTACGTAGGTGCCAGAGGAACCTTTACCTTAAGGAGAGCTCAAACCACAGCTCCCTGGGATTGGACTTCATGAGGGAGCAGGTTATAAGGTGTGCATGGAGCCCCTGTGGATTGGTGGTTAAGACACGAGGCTAGAAACCAAGAGACTGTGAGTTTTACTCCAAACGCCTCGTCCTGCCTCTGACCATAAAACCTGCTGAGTGATCTTGGGCCAGTCACTCTCTCCCTGCCTTAGGAAGGAGGAGGAGGAGGAAGTAAGGACAAACCACTTTGGAAATCTTGCCAAGAAAACCTGCAGGGATGAATCCTGGCATTCCAAGAGTTGGTTGCTCACCCAAAGAACACCGAAGGAAGGAAGGAAGGAAGGAAGGAAGGAAGGAAGGAAGGAAGGAAGGAAGGAAGAAAGAAAGAAAGAAAGAAAGAAAGAAAGAAAGAAAGAAAGAAAGAAAGAAAGAAAGAAAGAAAGAAAGAAAGAAAGGGGCAGCAGTCTGGGCTGGTCCTCAGAATAAAACCAGATAAACAATTTGCCCCTGAGATCAATTAAGAGCAATGCTTCTTAACATTCATATATAAAGGAGAATATTTGTGGCCCAAATGGACAGGAGGGGTCCATGGTGCTCTCTGAGCTTGGACGTTTTCTTGCAGACGTTTCATGACCAAACTAGGTAATGTCATCAGTGCTCTGATCAGTGATGATGTTACCTAGTCTGGGTAATGAAACGTCTGCAAGAAAACAAGCTGATAATGTTTAATTTTTTAGCTTATGTGGGGCAGAACTGTGGGGAGAGAAAAGACTACAAACACTTTATTTGCTCCATTACTTACTATTTCATGGTCCAACACGACCTTTATAGCAAGTTCTAAGTTCCTAGAATAGACATAGACATGGGAATAGGGATAGAATTAGAATTAGAATTAGAATTAGAATTAGAATAGAATTAGAATAGAATAGAATAGAATAAGAAATAGAAATAGAAATAGAAATAGAATGAATAGAATAGAATTAGAATAGAAAAGAATAAGAATAGAATAGAATAGAATAGAATAGAATAGAATAGAATAGAATAGAATAGAATAGAATAGAATAGGAGAATCAATGGAATAGAACAGAAATCCTTATTGGCCAAGTATGATTGGTCACACAAGGAATTTGTCTTCGGTGCATACGTTCTCAGTGTACATAAAAGCTATAAATGACAGATCATGGTCAATCATCGTAAATAACATTCATCAAGAATCATAAGATACAACACTGATAGTCATAGATACTAAATAAGCAGTTAAAATTATATTAGGAAACTGTAAACAAAACACTATAAATCGTAAAGATGCAAGCAACAAGGTTACAGTCTTAAGTAGGAAAGGAGATAGGTAATCTAGGATGAGAAGAATAATAGTAATGCAGTCTTAGTAAATAGTTTGACAGTGTTGTGGAAATTAGTTATGCAATCACTGGACTTTTTTTAAAATTCACATTTAAAATAGCCCAGAGAGCCACAGCTATAACCTTCATCCGTTGCCTCCTCACCTGTTGACCGAGAACCTGAGCAGCAGCAGCTTCACCAGAGCCTCTTTGGAGTGCATGACTGTAACTTTGTCACTTGTATCCTAATGATTTTTATTGACTGTTTCCTAGTAGGATTTGATTGGTTATTGTACCCTGTGACTATCATTAAGTGTTGTACCTGATGATCCTTGTCTCTTGATGAATGTCTCTTTTATTTTATGGACACTGAGAGCATTTGCACCAAGACAAATTCACTGTGTGTCCAATCACACTTGGCCAATAAAGAATTCTATTCTATTCTATTCTATTCTATTCTATTCTATTCTATTCTATTCTATTCTATTCTATTCTATTCTATTCTATTCTATTCCATTCCATTCCATTCCATTCATTTCCCTGGGCAGCTGGAGTCCAGTGCAAGCCAGAGGCAGATGATCCGAGAGGCTTTTGCGAGCGACAACGTCTTGGATGACTTCCTGAAAGAGAAGCGAGCAGCTGAAGAGGCCGGCAAACCGAAAGTCATTGACCTGGTCCTTCCTGGATGGGGCGAGTGGGGAGGCGCGGGGCTGCATCCAAGCAAAAAGAAAAAGAAAAGGTACTTTGGGGGGAAATGAGGTTGGGGTGGCTGTCCAGGCCCCCTTGCTCTGTTCTCTGCTCAATCTCTTTGCTTCTCTTAACAATTAACCAATGAAACGGCTTCTCACCAGAAGTTGTAGGAGCTCCCATCAATGGAGGTTTTTAAGAGACTGCACAGCTATGAGCCATGGTGGTGCAGTGGTTAGAATGCAGTACTGCAGGCTACTTCTGTTGACTGCCGGCTGCCTGCAATTGGGCAGTTGAAACCTCACCAGGCTTAAGGTTGATTCAGCCTCCCATCCTTCTGAGGTGGATAAAATGAGGACCTAGATTGTCAATAGGCTAACAGTAAACCGCTTAGAGAGGGCTGTAAAAGGATTGTGAAGCAGTATATAAGTCTAAGTGCTATTGCTTGCTTTCTGTCTGTCTGTCTATATCTATCTATCTATCTATCTATCTATCATCTATCTATCATCTATCTCCCTATCTCCCTCCCTCCCTCCACTAGAGTCCTGCTGGTACTGTGGTTAGAATACAGTATCACAGATTAATTCTGCCAACTGCCAACAGTTTGATCCTGACCAGCTCAAGTTTTCCATCCTTCCAAGGTGGGTAAAATGAGGACCCAGCTTGTTGGAGGCAAGATGCTGACTCTGTAAAGCACTTAGAGAGGGCTGTAAAGCATCGTAAAGCAATATATAAGTCTAAGTGCTATTGCTGTCTGTCTATCCATCTATCTATCTATCTGGCAACTCTAAAAAGTTTATTAAAAATGGGAAGGTAAAATAGGAAGGTAACTGCAGAATCCTGACCCTGTCTGTCTGTCTGTCTGTCTGTCTGTCTACCTTCCTACCTACCTACCTACCTATATCCACTAGAGTCGTGGTGATACAGTGGTTAGAATGCAGTATTGCAGATTAATTCTGCCAACTGCCAGCAGTTCGATCAAGCTTTCCATCTTTCTGAGGTCGGTAAAATGAGGATCCAGATTGTTGGGGGCAACATGCTGATTCTGTAAACCACTTAGAGAGGGCTGTAAAGCAATATAAAGCGGTATATAAGTCTAAGTGCTATTACTATTTGTCCAGAATGGTACACAGTCTCTTGCTTGAGCAGTGGGTTAGACTAGAGGACCTCCAAAGCCCTTTCCAACTCTATTGTTAAATTAGGTTCCTCATCAAGCCAGCGCCTGGACCCCCAAGGAAAGATCGGCACCTGCCCCATGTCCTGCTGAACGAACGGCGGAATGTTTTAGCCGCAGCTCATCAGGTGAGGTCAAGGTTCCTTCTTCAGGATGGTTCTTCCCGTTAAAAATTTGTGTGTTTAGTCAGATTTATTGATTCGATTGATTCAGCTGCCCATCTCACGAGAGTCGTTCCCGTTTAAAAGCAAGCCAGAATTGTTAGGACAGCAACGCAGAGCTAAGCCGACAGATTCACAAGCCAGGCTAACTCCAAATCAGATGAACCACACACCCTCGCTGGTTTTTACACAAAGCACTTAATTTGGTCTTTGAACTAACCTGTTTTCGGGGTTCAACCAATCCAATGAATTGGAAAAGAATTAAGTGGCCTGAGTTTAACCAACGTGCGAAGCTACCAAAAATATAAACCTGTTTAGAGTAAGAATGCTGTCCCTTATTCAGCGATGGGATTCAATTTTTTTTTTACTACCGGTTCTGTGGGCGTGGCTTGGTGGGCGTGGCAGGGGAAGGATACTGCAAAATTCCCATTCTACTGCAAAATTCCCATTCTCTCCTCACCCCATTAGCCTGCTTTCCAGCTCCGTTCTCCTGTGCAGGGCAACCAAGGAAGACTCAGCCAATCAGCTGGGACTCAGGAGGCGGAGAATAGATGGGGGCGGGGCCAGTCAAGGTGGGATTCGCTGGTTCTCCGAACTATTCAAAATTTCCACTTCCGGTTCTCCAGAACTGGTCAGAACCGGCTGAATGCCACCTCTGCCACTATTCCGTCTTTTACCTGGTTTAAATGAATTGTGTGTACCGAGCTTGTGGTATAAAAGGAATAGGAATGGCACCTACAATGTGCTTACATCAAATCTATAGGAATCAAATATTAAAGAAAAAAATACATTTTAAAGCTTTTTTGAATTTCTGAGAATCTTACATAATTTCCAGAAATCATATTAAAATTATTCTGAAGATTGCATGGGTGAGTGTTTTGAAATATTGCAAAACTTTGGGTATTTTCTTTTTAAAAAATTTTTTGGCTGTGCAAATACTTGAAACAATATCTAAATCTTAATAGATTGTATAAAGCAGACCATTATTTTATATCTAAGAACATAGATTCAGGATGCATGTTGCCGAATATCCGTGTTTTACAGATTGTGAACTTGGGAAAATAAATGAAAACAACAAGTTTAAAAATAATAGCTAACTCACAAGGCAGATATGCCTCTGCTGCCTTATTCTCTGCTGACTTGAATGAGCCCTGGTGACGCAGTGGTTAAAGTGCAACACTGCCCACAGCCTGGAGTTCGATCCTGACAGGGCTCAGAATATAAGTCTATTGCCAGTGCAGAGTCAGACAGTATCATTCTCTACTTTTCAATCTTTCCTTTGGGGGCTGACAGGTGATTCCATCAGCCTTCCCAGGCAGACTAGCCAGGAAACATGACCAGGTAGCAAGACCGCCAAAATTTTCTCGCGGACCACCGCTTGGTGACCTCTGCCCTAGACAGCATGTCTGCATCGCGTCCCCCCAAGGTCTCTCGCATACCACGACAGACCCCTTCCTTCCCACAGGTGAACCAGCTTCCCTTCCCCTTCGAGAGCAGCCAACAGTTCGAACGCAGCATCCAAGTGCCCGTGGGCTCCACGTGGAACACGCAACGGGCTTTCCAACAGCTGACGGCCCCCCGGATCATCACTCAACCCGGCCAGATCATCCGTCCCATCACCGCGGAAGATACCAACCTGATCCATCAGAAGGACAGGTCGACGGCTGCGGTGGGACCGAAACCAGATTTGGAGTTGAACCTCCCTCTCCGCCAGCCTCGTCCCCACCGTATCCCAAAGAAGAAAGGGCGGTAGGAGTGAATTTTGTGCCGATATGGCCCATGGGCACATTGGCATCTTATTGGCACTATCCAGAATAGATGTCCCATCTCTGGACTTTTCCCTTCTTTGCTGATGGGATCCTATCTATATGAGGATCTTATATACCTGCTCAAGTAGAAGGTATAGTTGCTTTCTTTCAAGTTTTATTTTTCCTTTTTAAAAAAATGCTAGTTTAAAACTCAGCTGGTCCCTTCTTGACGAATGATCTAAGTTGGGAACAAGCAACCCTATAAACCCTGGTCCACTCGCAGGCACCATAATAAAATCTGAAACATGTGCCTTCAATCTTACAGAAGGTTAAGGCACCATTTTCACCAGTTCAAAAACCCTCAGCCCTTCTCCCAGAATCGTTGAGCCGATTCTTCCTGTTTGGCGAACAGGTTTAAGATACAAGCACCTTATGGCACCTCAACCCTGCCAGAGGAAAAAAAAAGACAGAACATTTCACTCAGTTGTCTGTTTAAGGCCTCTGTGTTGCTGCTCGTAATTCCACTGTCCTTAAGCAGGGCAGAAAAAGAAAAGGAAAAATAGAATTCACGCACAACAAAAACAAATTTTTAGTTTGGGTGGAGGAAAAGGGGAAAAAAACACAGGAAGTTTTCTTGCGGACACCCAGGTCTTTTAAGCAAGAGAGAAATGAGAGGAACCAAACAACTAATAAACGGATCTGTATATTTTTGAAAAAAGTGTCTCATTGTGCTTTCTTTTTTTCTAATGCAGGTGTGTGTTTTTGTACCAAAGGCAGATTTGTGATTGCGTTTTTCTTTCCTCCTAATTTTCTCAACAAGATCCAACCAAAAAAAAAAGGGGGGGGATAATGAGTGCCATTCAAAATTTACAGGCGTGACTTTAAAAATTGGGGCTTTGCCAGAGCTTGAGTTCGTAGACCTCAAAAATAAATGAGGCTGCTTGCTTATTATGAGTTGTCTGAAGCCGTTACAATTCCCCTGCTTGGTTATTGTACTGAACCACAATTCAACACGGCGAGAACCGTTTGTTTTTCTAAATTTCCAATCCTCAGGACCAAGATGATGATGTAAGGTTGATGATTCAGGGGTTTAGGAAGGTGAGTGGGAAAGACTGAACAACATTTTTTAGGAATTGGCAGGTGATGTTTTCATATCTCTAGATGCTTCCCCCTTCTCGATGACAGGAAGAGGATAAATTTTGCAAACAAAACAGTTGCATGTAAATCGACTGTATTGCATCATTTTATATGTGTTGCTTCATCAAAATAACAGCGTATTTTTGTTAAAGCCTATTCGCTTCGATAGATGTGTGGTCCTGCCTCCATTTGGGGGAGGGGTAGGAAAGCATTTTCCCCCATTTCTCTTTTTTGTCCCCATTTTGGAGAACAACAGCGACAGGCATCAAGCCAACGCTAAGCATTTTAAAAAGGGCCACTGTGATGACCCGGGGCATGGCACAAAATAACAGTCAGCAAAGTAGAATAAATTCCCTTTTAATACCTCCAACTTGGTCCTCAATGTCCAGTTATCCTCGGCTGGAGATCAACCTCTTCCAAAAACCGTCTACAAAGGGAAGAAATGCAGCCCGAACCCAAAGTAGAGATAAATTAGAAACAAAAAAACAACAACACAAACCACGCTGAAGTAAATTAACACGATAGGCCAGGATAATAAATTGCAGACTTTCAAAAAGACAACAACGCACACACAGTTGGGAGAACGCCAAAACCCAGAGAAGCCTCGACAAAGATAATGCACGCTTTGCTTCCAGCAAGGTGCTGTGTGCAAATGCCCTTCTTATATCCTATTCTCCCAGCTGCAACTAATGAAAGGGATCGGGGCCCTTTTCTCTCCCATAAGCCACGTTGCTCCTTTCTCCATTCCTCCCTGCGTGCCCTAGGATGAAGAGCGGGGTGGCCCTTGGTCTTCCTCTGAATGTCCAGCTGGACTGTGCCCTTCCCCCATTTCCTCCACATCTAACTGAGCCCCACTCCCACTCCCTGTCAGCTGCCCAATCTCCCCCTCAGAATCAGACTCCAACAAGGGCACGACAGCCACCTCTGTGGACAAGGATCCTAAAAAGGCATCCAAGGAAAACCATTAAAAGGAGAACATTTGTAGGTCAGGGTTCAAATGAGGGGCCCGCGGTGCTCTCTTAAGCTTCCTTGTTTCCTTGCAGACGTTTCGTTACCATACTAGGTAACCTCATCCGTGCTAGGAAAAACCATGAATCCACCTGCGTGCAAATGAAAATGCCACTTGCCGTTTTTAACCCAGAGTCCTAAATGAGTTACAAAGGACACACCCCTACCCCGAGGCCGGGGGCTTAATCCTGCCTTCCTCCATCCCAAGGAGCATGAGAAAGGAGGAATTGCAATGCTCATAATACCCAGCAAACATCGCTAGCGAAAGGTAGGAGTAGACAAGAAAAAAAAAAAACCAACCTTCCGCAGGTAAATCAGGTGTGAAATTTGGACCAGACTTTCATTCTATTTAGTTTCCACCCATGAGAAAGCTCCAATACAGGGGAGTCCCTCAACTTATAACGATTCGTTTAGTGATTGTTCAAAGTTACGCCAGTGCTGGAAAAGTTTTTGAGACTTATGACCGTTGCAACACCCCCGTGGTCACGTGATCAAAATTCAGACCCTTGGCCACTGACTCGACTTTACGATGGTTGCAGTGTCTTGGTGTTACGTGATCCTCTTTTACGACCACCTGACTAGCAAAGTCCGTGCAGGAAGCCAAGATTTGTTTAAACAACCGTGCTTCTGACTTAACAATGGCAATTATTCTCTGAACAACGGTGGCAAGAAAAGGAGCATCAATCCTTCCATTCCCGCATTGTCCAGCCAGAGCTGAAGAAGCTCCTTGGAGGAGAAGCGAAACGGCTTTGAAAGAAAAACTAGAAAGTCTAGTTGTCTCTGGAGGGGGGGGGACCCACACCTTTGGGACAATCAATGACCTGGAGCAGGGGTCGCCAACCTTTTGGACCTCAGCGACCACCAAACTCATAATTTTAAATCTTATAGAACAGAGACCCTGGGAAAATCCCCCCAAAAAAGTCTGCAGGAAAATTCCCCATCCTGTTTTCCTACCGATCGATCATTCTTTATTTGGGATCGCAGGATATCATCTCCAGCGCCGTTCTCAGGGGGAGAGAGAGAGAGAGAAAAAGAGAGACTTTTGGCTTCATGCAAGGAAAGCAGCAGAAGCAGCAGAAGTCTTTCTTTCTCCCAAACTCCGCCAGAAATGAGTCTTTGTGAGACTTATCACGTCGGCGCAGCCTCTTGGAGCAGGAGGCCTTGAAGGGTCCCAAAGACTCATTTCTGGCAGAGTTTGGGGGAGAGAAAGAAAGACTTTTGCTGCTTTCCTTGCGTGCAGCCAAAAGCAGAAGAAGAAAGAAGCGGAAAGAAGCAACCCGGTGGCCAGGTGATGCGCGTGGGACAGGTTCCCCCGCTCCGCCCTTCTCCCCCTCCCCTCACTTCCTCGTGTTGTGCGCAATGCAAGCGATGCAAGCCTTGTGTTCCCGCGGTCCATGTGGGCAGCGCAGCCTCCTGTTCCCGCGCAGCCTGGATGAATTGCTTTGGGGGTGACATTTCTCTGCGGACCACCAAAATTTTCTCACGGGCTACCAGTGGTTCCCGGCCCACTGGTTGGCGACCACTGACCTGGAGGACTGAGAACCTCCCTAGGCAGGTGGCAAGAAAGTCAAATGGAACAAAACTCACCTTAACCAATTCTCATTTAACACACACACACACCCCAGAAATTTGGGGCTCCATGGTGGTTGTTAACTCGAGGACTCACCATATTAATTTTCAGGGGTGGGATTGTTATATAGCCACACAGTTTTTGTCATCGTCCCTGCCTTGTAATTCTCTTCCAAACAGAAGATTTAAATGGGAGGAGAGGATTTAAATCCGCAACCAGACAGATTGCAAGTGATCCTTGACGCCGTTCCAGTGTCTCTGCCTCCCCCTCCCTCCCCTCCCACCCCCCTAAATCTCTTCAGACCTCCGTTCAATCTACTGCAGCCGGCTACTCAAAAGCCCGATGACCAATACCGCCTTTCTCCCCCACCCTCCCGCAAACCCCACTTCCTTGTTCCTGTCTCACCCACCAGGAATTATCTCGGCTGAAAAACCGAGGTTGACCTAATTGTTTACATCTCACCCAGATCCATTTGGGGGCAGTATCTTCCCCCCCTTTCCCTCCCCCACCTCACCTCTGCCTTGAACCGGGGTGGCCTCTGCGCTGCTCCTGTTGAATTGCAGGCCAGAAAGGTCCTTGCATTACAGAAGTAGCCCCTCGGCTTACGGCCACGATTTCTGTGGCTAAACAAAACAAGCAAGTTTTGCCCCGTGATACGACCGCTCCTGCCACTGTTATTAAGTGAATTACTGCCATTGTTCAAGTTGCTAAGTGAATCTGGCTTCCCCGTTTTGGCTTCTCTTTGGCAGAAGCTCTCAAAAGATCTGATCCCAGGGACACTAAAACCGTCATAAATACAAACCACATTTACCAATGGAGCCCATTAAATGGCTCGTGTGATCTGCTGTTGGAGGGCAGGGAGAGGTGAGGGTGATATTATTATTACTATTATTATTGCTGTTATTATTATTCACTAAGAAAGGTATGTTATTTGGGATAAAAATTCCCCCCCACCTCCCATATGCACACAAAATACCCCCAAACGCTGCTTTGTTCTACCTGTCGGTAGTATGTCGAGATTCTCTGTCATCCAGGCCATGGTTGTCCCAAAGATCCTTTTTTTCAGAAGGCAATTGGACTTTTATTGTATTTTTTCTTCTTTTTAAGATATTTTGCTTCTCAACCAAGAAGCTGCTTTAGCTCTGACTGGATAGTGGGGAATTGGAAGGATTTATATTCCTTGCAAACAGCTGGTCATTTGCATCCTTTTTAGAGGGTGGTTGAGGCCACTTGGAGGTTTATCTGTGTCCTCAGGGTCACCTGAGTAGTGCCATTTTTGTAGTCTGAAATTTGCCCCCCCCCCTCTGGAAATCCATTCCTACTCCCACACCCTTCGAAGGGCGTCCATCCCAAATTGTATAGCTAAAAGTCTGTAGAGCTTCCCAGTCAATCCAGGTCATGGTTGTCCCAAATCCGAAAGGAGGAGCACTAACTCAGCTGACCCCGAGGACACAGATAAACCTCCAAGTGGAGGTTTCAACCACCCTCCCAAAGGATGCAAATGACCAGCTGCCTGCAAGGAATATCAATCCTTCCATCCTTTCACCATCCAGTCAAGAGCCGAAGAAGCTTCTTGGATGAGGAGCAAAACGCCTTCAAAAGAAGAAAACCAGAAAGTCCAATTGCTTCTTGAAAACAAAACAAAAAAGAAAGCACATTTGGGACAACTATGAATTGGAGGACTTGAGAACCACTACAGACTTTTGAACTTCCAAATTTATGGGTTGGTCTGATGGGTAGAAAGCTGCATGGGTGACGGTGAGGTCTTTACAGATTGATTTAGAATTCGGGGTTTTATTTTTCTTGATTGGGGAGTAGGTGGGGTTCCCTGTATGCCACCTTTTTCTCCAGGGGAAGCCAGCCTCAACTTCCTTAGATAGTTGGCACGGCTTAAGGGGCCGCCAGATTCCGCATCTCCCCCAAGGGGAGGTAGGGTGGAAGGTTCCCACGCTCTAACCACTACACCCGCCGGTCCTTCCCTAAAGTCGGGGTTTCCGGAGCAGATGAGGCCGCTTTTCCAAGCTTCCACCCCGTGCGCCCCTCGCCTTCGGATCTCGCGCGGTGCAAGCCAACAAGCGCCCCCCGACTTTTCTCCTGGGCTCGGCTGGGCTGGTCCGGCGTCACGCGTGGAATCGCCCAGGCGCGAGCAAAAGCGCCTCCTCGTCCTCCTCTCCATCCGAAAAACCGGAGTGGAGGCTTGCATGGCAGCCCCGGCGAACGGCTTGCAAAGCCCCGCGGAGCTTTCGCCTTGCTTGCAAGATCAAGACACGCCAGCGGGCCGGCTTAAGTCAAAAGAGCGCGAGCGGCCGGAGCTGCTGCCGCTGCCGCTGCCGCCCCCTCTCCTTCCCTCGCCGGCCTACTTGCCAGCCAGCCAGCCAGCCAGGTGGTGCTGCCGCCCAACTCCGCAGGAGCAGCTCCGGGGAAACGGATCGAAGAGGCCGGCGTGGGAGGCAAAGGACTCCGCGCCGCTCGCCCTGCACGCGTTCCCACCCACCCACGCGCCCCCCACCTTCCCCAACACGCGGGTTCTGGGGAGGGGGGGCTTCACACGTGCATGCTCAGCCGGCCCCAGCGGCCTCTCGGCTGCTGCAAAGGCAAGGGAGAGGAAACCCTGCGTCCTGCCCGCCACTTTTCGCGCGTGGGTTGCAGCTGCGTGGGTGGCAGCGGGCATCAAAGTGACCCGTTCGGAAGACCCACCAACCCCTTCCTGCCCTTTGGCCCCCCGAGAAGGGGAGGGGAGGGGAAGATCTCCCCTTCCCACCCACAGCTGTGCGGATCAGCTCTCCACCTCCCTTTCCCCAACCCCGGTTCTTCCTGTCTTCGGGCCCGGTTTGGCCGCTTTAATCCATTATACACGTGTCACCCCTTGCAAAAAAAAAGGGGGGGGGGTTTCAAACGTGCACGTGCACCGGGCTCCAAGACGTGGTGGAATGGAAGAGTTGCAAGGGCCCGGTTGGCCTTAGCCCCACGCTGGGGTTGTGGGGCGGGTGGG
This sequence comes from Pseudonaja textilis, assembly GCF_049901715.1. Taxonomy (NCBI): domain Eukaryota; kingdom Metazoa; phylum Chordata; class Lepidosauria; order Squamata; family Elapidae; genus Pseudonaja; species Pseudonaja textilis. The sequence goes on from NC_142001.1 coordinate 11,878,737, forward strand.
AGGAGTGGATATCCCCGGGGCGCCTGCCGATCGTTGCGGCCACTTCCGGGCGGAGGCTGTGGGAAGGCGAGGAAATCGCAACCGAGCAGCCCTCGTGCGTCGATCGGGCTCGGCCCGGATGGGCGGGTTGGGGGGGAACCGAACGCGTGTTTGCTTTCCTCCCGGGACGAATCCGACAAGGCTCGAGCGACGCGCCCGAGTCTGGAAGTCAGCGGCAGCCTCTCTCTCTCTCTCTCTCTTTGCCCTGCTAGCAGACTTAACGAGAAGGTTGAACGTGTGAAACCGACCCGGGTCTCTAAATAGGGTCCGGGAGGGGGAAAATATCAAATATTCATGCATATGAATATTTATATTCAAAACAAAACACAAAAGTCATTTGCAGGTGTCAGAGTTAGAGGGACGAGGCTCCTCCGGCTGTCCCGAATCCAGACGACCTGACGCGCATGCAATTGGGGTTTTTTTTTTTTTAAATGATGATTGTATGTTTTGTAATGATGAATTTCTAGAGCAGAGGGGTGGGGTGGGGGAATATAAATATTCGTGCATATGTAAATTAACCCCCTCTAATAAATAAATGAAAAATGAGGAAGCGGATGCAAGGGTTGGAGTTTTTTTTTTTTTTTTAAAGAGCTGCATCTAACAAGAGTTGACTATCTCTTTGGAGTCGTCCTCGGCCCTTAATGGGTTGTGTGAACTGGAGATGCTTGTAGAACTGCTTGGGCGCTTGGCAAGAGCTTTCCTACCTGGCTCGAGGGACACAGGTTGTCTGGAAGGCAGGGAGAGGATGACCGAGAAAAGTAAAAGCAAAGGCCGAGCATTTCTGCCCTTGTGGTATGCGGGTGTTGCATGCTGGCACCAACCCAGGTCAACCCCGTGAGACGTCCACACACACCCCAAAACATTCTGCCTGGACGGTACAATTTATCTTTTTTTCTAACTTCTTTGCAAAAATATTCCCAAGCATTTAAGCCTTTGAGAAAATGGAGTTGCTTTTTGTGTTGCTGTTTTAGGAAGAGAAGAAAAATATGCATGCATAACACGTATACGTTGCTTATTTTTGCTGGTTATGATGACCACAAGGGGGAAAAAAAATCTATTTGCAAGATATTGGGATATTCCAGATTTAACACCATATCATCCTTGTTGCTATAAAGGTCTGGACCAGGAAATTACGAATGAGAGAATCTGAAGTTTTTCTCCCTTTTTTCCCTTCCAAATTGCACTTGCAGGAAGAAGGACAGGGAATTATCTAGTTAGGGGTCATATTTCCTGTGCCTCTGTTTGAGAACTGGTGGTGGTTTTCTAAGACCCTTCTAAACGTCATGCCTTTCCCATTTGTAGCCAAAAGAGCTATGGATGGCAGCCATCTTCCCAAATAGTCTGGAAACACTATTTAAGTATTACTAATTTATTTCCTTAATCTGGTGCCTCCTGGTGTGTTGGTCTCACTTTCCAACATCCTCCAGTTGGATAACTCTAATCATTAAGGATGATAACTATGGCCAAACACATCTGGAAGGCCACTGGCTAGAAAAGGGAGTTTGGATTGGATTGAACAGTTTATTTGGCTAAGCATGGTTAGACACACAAGGAATTTGTCTTTGGTACAGAAGCACTCGGCGTATATGCAGAGTAACAGAATTATTATTATTATTCTCCATCGCACAGTCAGCCAGATGTTCAGACTGGGTTTGGCATTTTTGTCTGCCTATCGAGTACTTACCAAGGACCTGGGATAGGCAAACCTGGATGGTGTTACAGATATCGTCACAAGATGGAAGCAGCTCCAAGTAAAGTTGCCTTTTGCAATTGGCTGATGGCAAATTTATTATAATTATATATTTTATTCATTAAACATGAAACTCAGTCAACTGAACATTCAAAAATGTATCACAAATTTTACTGACTGGCATTGATGGTTGATATGGGTTATTATTATTATTATTATTATTATTGTTATTATTATTATTATTATTATTATTATTTCTTTTATTAATTAAACATGAAACTCAGTCAACTGAACATTTAAAATTGTATCACAAATATTATTGACTGACATTGATGGTTGATACGGGTTGCTGCCAGGATCCTATGTATCGACCAAGTATCATCTTAAATAAAATTATTTAATTTTTAAATTATTATTATGATTATTATTATTTTACTTCATTACAAACCAAAGTTATTCTTGATCATAATTTTTGACTCTAAAAACTATGTAAAATCTTCTCAAGACCTTAAGCTAAAATAATTGAGAAGTCATCCACAGTCTCTTGGGTGATAATATCCAGGGTGTTTTATGTTGACCTTCGAAGTGTCATGCAAACTTAGAAAACAGGGTTCAAACTTCTAATAGCTGTGCTCAAGCATGTGTGAACATAACCCACAAGTCATTATTTGGTGTTATCATCTTTAACTTCCATAAAATTATATTTCAAGAGAAATCAGTAACGAAGATATAGTTTTTCAAAGTTTATCCAGTCTGTTTTCCGGGCACAAGATTAACTTCAGACATGCAACAACGATTTTGTTATTAATTTTTCTGTTTCTGGATTGGTTCAAGAAAACTTAGAAGCTTCTCTCTTTATTGTCTTTGTAGAGAAGACTGAATGTGGACTTTCCAACATGAGATTCTTAGCCAAGAGTAGAGGCCACAACTCCAGGTGACTTTAGGAAGTAGTGTTTTGAAGAAGGAATACTCCAGTCAGAGGCCAGATTCTTCTTTCTTAACTTCTCCATGAGCACGTGAGGTTCTACCAGACCTGTCCATCTAGTAGTTCATCACTAACCACATCAACCTTCTCCAAGTTCGTGTGTTGACCAAGAGTATAACATGTAGGAACTTTTCAAACCCCAGGCAAAGGATGTGCAAATAAGACTCCCTTATTTTTTTTGTCCACTATGACAACCATGTTAGATGGGCACAGCTGAGAACAAGTGAGCCACAATGACTCAGAAACCTCCATGCTCAGGTAGAGTCCAGCACCTTAAGTCACTTACACTGTATTGTAGACCTTATTGGCTCTACAGACCTGTAGAGGTCTGGTTGCTTCTTCTGATTTTGCCTTTATTACATCCTCAACTGGAATTCAGGGCAGCCCACAATGGATGATTGGGTCTTGTAGGCCTTCAAAAGAAGAACAAACTGCCCTCGCATTATAGGATAAATGCTCTCTGAACTTTCAGGAGAACCTAAGATAAATTCTTCTGTAGACGAGATGGGCAGCACATAAATCCAAATAAATAAATTCAATAAGGGAAGCGTTTTTGCAGGAAAGTATCCTCCACGGTATATTTTTCCAGAGGCTTCTGAGAGACATTTGTGGATTATGGTTTATCTCTGGAGTTTCCTGCATGGGATAGGAAGTGGGTGATGGTTACAAGATCTCCTTGGATATATATATATATATATTCTATGGACTGATCTGCCTTCCATGGATTTGTTAGATCATGTTGTGTGATAATCATGCCTGCTGGTGAGGCTACAGAAATATTTCAAAAGCAAGGGGTTTTGAGTTGTGTACATTTATACTCCTTTTCTTTTTTGCCTTCTCAAGAATCTTGCCAGGTCTAATTCACACAGCACATTGGATAGTTCAGAGGTGGAAAGCAACCATTGTTTATCCACCCCCTTTTTAAAATGTGTGTGTGTGTGTATAGACAGGCAGGCAGGAAGGCAGGCAGGCAGATAGATTGCATGAAAGTCGTCGTAATCAGTAAGTCAAGTTGTGGACTAACCTGCTAAATGAATTTTGCACATTTTGCAGATGTGATGCAAAGCCAAATGGCTTATCAAAACCACAGAATGAATAATTCTGAGTCCCTTTTACATTTGTGGTCTTAAGGAGCTGAAATTCAACAGATGCGGTTTTTAACCTGACGGCGACAGTTTCAAGACAATCACAGTTGAATTTCTACCTCAGGCCATGGCTAAAGGCCCATCAGCAGTCTGACCTTCTCCTGGGAGAGCAGCCGAAAATATATTGGGGTCCCTCAATAGATGAAAACATCTTTTTGCATCAGTTTTCAACAACTGGCCTTATTTATAACAACCATAGTTATCCTGATCAATTCACCTTGGCCAAGCAGTGCACCTTGCTGTACAAGGAGAGATTTAATTTGGAAATAAGGAGAAACTTTCTGACAGTGAGAACAATCAACCAAGGGAACAGAAGTTGCCCTCGGAATTTGTGGCAGCGCCATCACTTGAGATCTTCAAGAAGAGATTGAACTGCCATCTGTCAGAAATGGTGTAGGGTCTCCCGCTTGGGCAGGGGGTTGGACTAGATGACCTATAAGGTCTCTTCCAACTCTGCTAATCTGTTAAATCTGAATGAATGTATTAATCTTCGGCCCCTAATGATGCTATTTATGTGGCACTTGGAAATTCAATCCAATTTTCTCCATTATCGTACACTCTGGCAGGTAAATAGGAAGTTCACCTGCAGAATCACCTGTCATTAGTTGCTAAAGCAAGAATGGGCGAAAGCAAGACTTGAACCTCTTAGATGGCCTTATGGGCAGGTTGTCCGAAGTCCCCCGTGCTAATTGCAAACTCTTTCTGCAAGTCATCCATTTAGTGATCTGGGGTCTTTCCATTCCCGAATGCCTGCTGGGTGGGAGGTATCAAGAGGAAAATTAGATGCCAAAAGGAATGTCCAAAAGACAATGGGGACAGGAAGCGTGAAGGATAAAGGGGCTTTTAATTCATTTTGATTCCACTGCTTGCTTCAGCGCGGTTGATGGATGCAGAGGTTTGCTCTTTCCCCATAATTATTATTTATTTCGTTTGGTTTGTCAAGCATGTATGAGAAAACAAATCTAAGTATGAACATAACATATAAACATATAAGTATAAACAGGTATAAGTATGCATAATAAATGGGTATGAATAAATGGGAGGATTAGGGGAGGGACGGTAGGCATGCTGGTGCCCTACATGCACACACCCCCTCCAGGAAGGAACGGCCTGAATCGGACAAGGTTGCCAACGTTAAGGATGACCCTTAGCAGCAACTAGCAATGGGTGAAGCCTCTTTTGTACCCTACGGGCATCAGCTTATTGTGTCGTGATTATAAAAAGGCTGGCAGAATCATGGTTAGGGGTGGCCATGGTTTGATTGTTGGGAGGCCAAGTAGCCCAAGCATGTTCTTCTGTATCTCACGGGGGGCTTGGCCAAGGAGAAGCCCACCCAGAGAAGACAACCTGGAGAAGGTAAACCCCCCAAAAAAAACCCTCAGCCTGGTTCCCTCTTGGGTGTCACACCGGAGTGGGAGGGAAATTCTCCTTTTTTGTTTTTTTAAAGAAGGCCTTTCCTACTCTTTGAGATTTCAACTTCTGACAACTCTTCCCCGTTCATCCTTCCGGCTTTGTCACCTCGCGTCCCTCCGAGAATGACGTCCCACTCATTGGAGTAAATCTTTCTCCCCATATATACACCCCCAAACCCCGCCCTCCCGCCTCCCCCTTTAATCTTTAAGGGGGTGGGTGGGTGGGTAGGAGAATAAAATTAAAATTAATAAAATTTTAGTTTTTAAACTGTGCATTTCCATCGCCGACGCGACAGGGAAGACCACGGGTCTAGTTTTCTGCTTTGGAACCCGGCTTAGCAAGGACCCCCTGGTCCCGGTCGGAGGATGATGGGAGCGGTAGTCCAGGGTAGTCTCCAAAAAGCACCGGCTGGGCGGGCTGGAAGGACAGTCGGACGAGCACCTGGGACCCTGCAGGGAAAGAAGGCTGGTGGTCTCTCCACCCGCTGCTTCTTCTTCTCCTGCTCGCCCCCTTTACCTCCCCCCCACCCCGCTCCTCCCTTTCCCCGAGCGGTGTGTAACTTGAGAACTAGCACCTTGGCTTCTCTCTTTTAACTCTTCCCGGCCGTCCTTTTGTTCTCCGCTCCGGCTGCAGGAGCGGTTTGCCCACCGGGGGGGGGGGTCGTCCCCCCACTCCTCATAACCCCCCCCTCCCACCCCAATCCCGGGGGAGAGGGGGGGCGGGCTCGGGAGAACTTGGCAGGCTGACTCTCCGGGCTGGAGTCCCGTCCCCCCCAACACACACACACACACACACACACACACACACACTCCCGGCCCCCTTGGCTGCTTTGAAAGTGGTCAACCCAACCCAACCCAACCCAACCTTCCTTAGTTGGCAGCCGGGGAATGAGGGGTGGGAAAAGGTGGAAGCCCACCCCACTCCGCCCCACCCGCTCCCCGGGCTGCCCCGCCGCGCCTCCCTTGACCCCCACCCCTCCCCGCTCGCCCTCCTTTTCACACGTTGGCCTCGGTCCGCAGACCCCTCCCCGAGCCGCCCGTCCCCCGATCTCCCACAATCCTTTCTCCGAAAGCCAATCGCGCGGAGCTTGCTTGCGTACAAGGCTTGCCAGAAAACTCCGCCTCCTTCCCGCTTCGTAGCTCCGGAGCCTTTTCTCGTTCCAGGATGCCGCGGAGGAGCCCGGCGGAGCTGCTGGCCGGAGAGGAGGAGGAAGAGGAGAAGAAGGAGGAGGAAGCGCCGCCGCCGCCGGCCGATGTCAGCGCCAGCCGAGCCTGAGAGGAGGCACGTGTTGGCCTTGGCCAGGTGAGACAACCCCCCCCCACCTTTCTCCGCGCTAGCTTGCGGCTCCCCTTGACCCAGCCCCGCGCCGGCATCGCTTCGGCTCCGGACCCCTCCTGGCTCCGTCCTTCCTTCCCCACCCACCCCCAGCCGAGCCCAGCCAACTTTAGGGGAGGGGAGAAGAGGGGGGGGGGAGAAAAGTTTCCGGACATTGAGTGGGGGGGCGACCCGCGGGGTAGAACCCAGAGATTCCTCTCTCCCCCCTTCCCCCCTTCTCCTTCTGTCCCACGTCGCGCTAAACCGGGGTTTCTTAAGCCGTGGTTTGGAATGGGGAAACTAAGGCACGATTGGCTGAGCTCAAGGGGACACACGCGGAACCTCCGGCTGCCGAGCTAGCCCGCTCTGGCCGAGTTCACGCAAACCAACAAGGCAGCATCCGAAGCGTCTGGTTGTTTGGTTGTTTGTTTACGGTGTCGGGACGGGGATCGCGGAGTGGGGCTTGGAGCATGGGCTTCCTAGGGATCGCCCTTCGACTTATAGACCGCTTCGCGAGGCTTTTACAGCCCTTCTCTAAGCGGTGTACCGAGTCAGCCTATTATTGCAGTCCCCCCCGCGCCCCAAACACACACAATCTGGGGGCCTCGTTTTACCAACCTCGGAAAGACGGAAGGCTGAGTCAACTCCAGGAGCACTTAGACTTGTATACCTCTTTGCAGCCCTTCTCTAAGCGGTTTATAAAGTCAGCCCTCTTGCTCCCAACAATCTGGATGCTCGTTTTACCGACCTTGGAAAAATGGAAGGCTGAATCGACCCTGAGCCGGTCAAGATCAAACTCCTGGCTGTGGGCAGAGTCAGCCTGCAAAACTATATTCTAACCACCGGGAAGGAAGGAAGGAAGGAAAGGAAGGAAGGAAGGGCAATAGCACTTAGACTTATATACCACTTCACAGTGCTTTACAGCCCTCTCTAAGCGGTTTACAGAGTCAGCCTCTTGCCCCCAACTATCTGGGTAAACATGAGAAGCTGGAGAATGGAGGGGGGCCTTTCTAAGTTATAGCCTGTGGCAGCCAAATATGACCCCCCCACCCCCACCCCCGCCTCCTGGGAAGTAAAACTCAGGTAACCTTATTATATAGATTAACAGAGTTGGAAGGGACCTTTTAGGTCATCCAGTCCAACAAACACACACACACACACACACACACACACACACACACACACACACGGCCAAGCAGGAGACCCTACACCATTTCTGACAGATGGCAATCCAATCTCTTCTTGAAAGCCTCCAGGGATGAAGCTCTCACAACTTCCGGAGGCAACTTCCAGAGAGATGTGGTTTTGTTATTTTATTTTTTTTAAAGTGTGTATTAGGATTGCAGCTTGCCCAGGGAAAGCCTGCTGGGTTTTAGGAGGGAATAACCGCCCCCGCCCTCCACACACACACACAGACACACCCCTTGGGCTCTTTCCCCTTTGTTTTTTGGTGGGCAGGGGAAACAAAGGCATTTGGAGATAGTATAATATGCACAGAGTGGCCCCGTTTCGTTTAACTTTGAACGTTTCGCTTTGCCCTGGCTGGGATAAAGGCTTGTGTTTTCATTCCTGACTCTGGGTACAAAAATGCAAGGAGGGTCAAAAAAAAAAGACCCATGCCGGAAAGAGAGAGAAAGAGAGACAGAGAGACAGAGAGAGAGAGAGAGAGAGAGACAGAGACAGAGAGACAGAGAGAGATGCAGAGAGAGAGAGAGAGAGAGAGAGTGAGAGAGAGAGACACACACATCCCAACAGGAAGCAGGGCCTGTCAAAAGCAGCCAGCTTTTCCCCAGATCCTGCTTCAAAGGGTTTTACGGAGTCCAAGGGGGCTTCTAAACAAAACAGACCTTCCCCTGGGAGAAGCGAGTTGAGGACCACCACCGAGAAGGCCTCTTTGCCTTGTCCCTGCTTGGATGTACCTTGATTTCCCCCAAGGCCAACTCCAGGCCTGGAGGGGTTTCTCCGTCAGTCAGTCACAGTTTTCTGAAGGGGATCTTGAAGGTCTTCTAGTCCAACCCCCTGCCCGAGTAGGGGACCCTGTGCCATTCCACACAAAGGGCTGCCCAATCTTTCCTTTGAAACCTCCAGGGATGGCACAGCAACCACAACTTCTGGTGAATGGTTCTCGCTGGCAGGAAATTTCTCCTAGGTTGCGCCTCTCCTCAATCACTTTCCACCCGTTGCTTCTTGTCCTGCCTTCAGGTGCTTTGGACAATAGGTGGACCCCTTCTTCTCTGGGGCAGCCCCTCAAATATCGGAAGACTGCTTTCCTGTCACCCCAATCCTTCTTTGCATGAGACTAGAGGCATCCCGTTCCTGCAACCCGTTCATCCTATCCGCAGCGGTGCTGAGAAAGTCATTCAGGTTAGACAAGCGTAAACAACCACTGGAGGACTCGGCATGGGGGCTTCCAGGCCAGATGTAGGTACCCCCCCCCTTTCCCTTTAACCTGCATGTCCACAGCCACCTGGTTAATTTCTCCTTTTAATAATCGTAAAGCCAGCAGTATCCTGTTGCTGAAATGGCAGACATAACCATTGGCTTCCTTTTCAATCCAATCTACCGCCTGCCTGTGCCTCATTTTATTTATTTATTTGATTTATATTGCTGCCTATTCGCCCCTGGCAACTCAAGGGTATAATTTCCCCCCCCAGGGAAGGGACATCACTCACAGATTTATTTAAATCAGTGGCCACCCAACTTTTGGGGCACCAGGGACCGGTTCCGTGGAGAGAGATTTTTTTTTCCCAAGGACCAGTTTGCTGGCCTGTGTCAGGAAATGAAATTCACCTGTGCGATTCCCTTCTTCTTCTTCTTCTTCTTCTTCTTCTTCTTCTTCTTCTTCTTCTTCTTCTTCTTCTTCTTCTTCTTCTTCTTCTTCTTCTTCTTCTTCTTCTTCTTCTTCTTCTTCTTCTCCTCCTCCTCCTCCTCCTCCTCCTCCTCCTCCTCCTCCTCCTCCTCCTCCTCTGCTCACTCAGGTAAGGGTGGGTGATGCCAGTGACTGCTAGTGAGCCGAAACAGGCGTGCAGATGTAGTGCCTTGAACAACAGGGATCTCGGTAGCATCCTGGCCTCCGCATGGAGATCTGTAATGGAATTGAAGCTGCAAAGAAGCATAGCTGGAGCTTTAATGCATTTCTATCGCCATAATTCCCTGGCTGGCTGGGGAATTCTGGGAGTTGAAATCCACACATCTGAAAGTGGCCCAGGGTTGAGAAAAACTGGTACAGAGGCAGGTACCAGTTGCTTAGTACTTAGTGATTCATGCCAGCTCTGTTTTCCCGGGCCAAATACATTCAGCGATTGAGGTCTGGAGTTCAAATCCCTAACTCTAGCCCTAACTCAAATATATAGTTCAAATCCCTCCCTTCGGTCAAATTACACAACTTCCCAAGATCGTTAGAAGAACTAAAATCAGAGGAGGAAGGAGGGAATGATTGAAATAAATCCAATAAATAAATACACTGGAATTTTCATTCCAAGGCTGCTTTGCCTACATATGACAAGTAACCAACCTTCCAAGGAAAATGGGGGGAAAATTAACAAACTACTGATGAATCCCAAACTTTCCATGGAAATACCATTTCTGTTTGGTTCTTCTGTTAGCACTCTAACCTTTCATAACTCTGTGATCTCCAGACATGATGGGTTACAACTCCCATCATCCTAGACTTCCACCCCAGGTGGAAGGGGAGGATGGATGCTGCACTCCAACTTATCTGAAAGGCACAGCTGTATAGACTAGGTGATGTTGTGTAGGTCTCTGATCTATCATCCTTAGCATTTGTTCAAACTCATCAAAAGAATTGTTCATATGCAGGAATGTCTTTTCCCAATTAATATCTTTTGCTAATGTCCTGCTTGCAATCTCCATACTGTAGTTTTCAGACATTATTGATATTGGTTACATGTTACTTTTTTATTTTGGAAAAGAAAAGGAATAAGAAACTACTTTTTTAAAAACAAAAGTCCCAACAGTGTGGCAGGTGCTTCTCTATAATATTATAGTAATATTAAAGAATTTAGAACAGGCTAACCCCAAATGCTAAAGGGATTCTTATCTATTGTATTTTCTTATAACATGCAGGCATCTGTTTGCCGTAAGAATAAATGGACAAATTCAGTTGACAATCTTATACGGGTTGAAAAACTCTTCCCTATTCACTGGACAGCAGAGAGAGTGTGAAAGAATTGGGTTTTTTTTCTGAATGTGAAAAATAGAGAAAGGACTACATCTCTTACACGAGTGCTGGGGCAATATTTTATTAAATTAACTCCAAGTTCACACAAACTTTTCACGATTAAAGGAGCAAAGCAAAGCAAAATCCAGTTCTGGTACAAAATCAAATTAATGCGATTGAGAATGACATTTTTTAAATGTGTAATTTCCTTCTCAGAAGAAGAGCATCCATCTCCCCACAGCATGCTGGCCTATGTGGCTTAGATTTGCAACACAGAGTAACAACACTGGCCAGATTTGCCCAGTGAAGTGCAAAATAGCTTACCATATTTTAACATGTTGTGCGAAACTAATCCCAGATTCAAAGTCGCACTTTATTTTGTGGGGTCCCCAGGTGTCATCCAGCCATTGTTTCTCTCCTCCCCACCTCCCCCAGTTTTCACCCAGAGTGGCTGTTTGTGAGAATACAAAATAAGAAAACCATTGCAAATCACATTCACTTCCCAGAGGAAACACCGTTTATAAACATTGTGTTTATAAATGGTGTTTCCTCTTTTATTTAAAATGTCAGGCATCACATTGGCAACACAGCACCCATATTTTAAAATACGAGGAATTAATTCAGACTTACTCCTCGGAAATCAAAGCATCCTCGAATAATGTTAAAACACTTGCTGAAGAGAGTCTGATCTGATCTTCAGAAGAAGTAAAATGCTTAATTTGTCCCACAGAGTGGTAGAAACCAGGGGTGGGATTCTACCAGTTCGCACCTATTCGCTAGAACCGGTTGTTAGCATTCTAAGCAGTTTGGAGAACCGGTTTTTAGAAGAAATTACTGGCCTAATCCTGTAAGGAAGGCAGGAAGGAAACATTCTGGTGTTGCTTACAGAAACTGTCTCTCCATTAACTCTTATTACATTCTTGGCAGGACTAGACTTCCTGTCTCAGGAACTGCTCTGGAGTTTTTCCCCCTCCTTTGATGGTACTTTGCTTGTGTGGAGTGACCATTCAAAGTTACAATGGCATTGAAAAAAGTGACTTATGACCCCTTTTCACACTTATGACTGTTGCAGCATCCCCACAGTCATGACAGGCCAGGCGAGGAGATGCATGCCTCGATGTGAGTGATGTTGAGTTGGCCACGCCCAGCCAGTCACCTGACCACCAAGCCACACCCACCAACTAAGCCATGCTCACAGAACCGGTTGTTAAAAAATTGAATCCCACCCCTGGTAGTAATGTAATGTCCTCAAGGCTGGGGTAGACTTGCAGCTCTGCTGAATTTTGATTCCCACTGTATCCTGTGGGTTGCAGTCACCAGAAAAATACCCAGGTGAAGAAGATCGTTTTAAATATTATTCATAGTTTTTCCCTTTATATTCTGTGCGTACTTTGGCTCTGATTCTGCCCCCTCCCATCTCTTTCATTTTTAAAAAACAAAACAAAAGCTCTGCTATGGTACCGTGGGCAATTTTCTAGATCAGTGGTCGCCAACCGGTGGGCTGGTGGCCCATGAGAAAATTTTGGTGCTCCGCAGAGAAATGTCACCCCCAAAGTACCCCCCAAAGCAATTAATCCAGGCTGCATTTTATTAATTTGGTTCTGACTCCACTTGGGGTCTTGCATAATGCAAAATGAACGCCCGGCAAAAAAAAAAAAAATGGTTAAAATTTCAAAATCCCAAAAAAGTCTGCAGGAAAATTCTCCACCCTGTTTTCTTACCGATCGATCATTCTTTATTTGGGATGGCAGGATACCATCTCCGTTCTCAGGGGGAGAGAGAGAGAGAGAGAGAGAGACTTTTGGCTTCATGCAAGGAAAGCAGCAGAAGCAGCAGAAGTCTTTCTTTCTTTCTCTCCCCCAAACTCCGCCAGAAAGGAGTCTTTGCCAGCGCAGCCTCTTGGAGCAGGAGGCCTTGCAGGGTCACAAAGACTCATTTCTGGCGGAGTTTGAGGTGAGAGAAAGAAAGACTTTTGTTGCTTTCCTTGCATGCAGCCAAAAGAAGAAGAAAAAGCGGAAATAAGCAGCCCAGTGGCCAGGTGAGGTGCGTGGGTGAGTGAGGCAAGTTTTTCCCTCTCCGCCCTTCCCCCCCTCCCCTCACTACCTCGTGTTGTGCGCAATGCAAGCAACGCAAGCCTTGTGGTCCCGCGGGCCATGTGTTCCTGCACAGCCTAGATTAATTGCTTTGGGGTGTGATATTTCTCTGCGGACCACCAAAATTTTCTCGCGGACCACCAGTGGTCCCCAGCCCACTGGTTGGCGACCTCTGCTCGATGGCGTCCTTGCTCTTCATACAATTTTAACTTTTTTTTTTTTTTTGCTGGGCTTTCATTTTGCATTATGCAAGACCCCAAGTGGAGTCGGCAACTGAATTAATAAAATAGCAACCTTCGCTCCCGTTTCGGTAGAATCAAGATTTTCACGCTCCATCTGTTTCTAGCCTTTCCCTGGACTCTGATCTTTGTATATTGTATGATATTGTAAGGAGGAACTACACCACAAAATATTGCTGGGTAGATCGAGCAGATCCTGTGTACCATTCCACTGAAATGGTGAATCGAATTGAGGTTCTCACAAATGGAGCATAAGCCTTCCCATTCTATGCGGTTTGTTCCCATATCCTTCTGGTTTTCTGTTCTTCCTTTCTGTCCCGTATCGTCAAGCCAGATTCTATGACTACTGCATATTCTTGTTTTTATTAGTTTTATAATTTGTTTTCATTACTGTTTTATTACTGAGGGTTAGATGAGCAAAGAGAACCAGGTTGGCGTTAGGGTTAAGGCATTCGGTTAGAAACCAGGGGATTGGGAGTTCTAGTCCTGCCTTAGGTGCAAAGCCAACTGGGTGACTTTGGGCCAGTCTCTCTCTCTTTCTCTTTCTCTCTTTCTCTTTTTCTCTTTCTCTTTCTCTCTCTCCTCTCTCTTTCCTCTTTGTTTCTCTCTCTCTTTGTCCTTTTTCTTTCCCTCTCTCTCTCTCTCTCTCTCTCCTTTTTGTATCTCTCTCTCTCTCTTTCTTTCCTTCTCTCCCCACTTTCCCTAGGAAGGAGACAATGGCAAACCACTTCTGAAATCTTGCCAAGAAAACAGCAGTGACTTGTCCTGGAAATTGCCATGAGTTAACAATTGAGACTCTGAAACATTTATTCTTAAAATTTTTCGTACTTCTTGTATTATTTCTGAAGCCATTCCCCTTCTCAGCAAAATGAGAGTTCTTCCTTGCCATCCTTTTCAGTTACGGAAATCTGTGCTTGAACTTTGCAGATAAAATAATAGCGGAGCCTATCCACCTGACACTTCCATCCTTATTCTTCCTGCAAGGATTCAAAGCAGCTGTCATGGACCTGTTCTTCGGCCTTTATTCACACACAACAACTATGTCCTAGATCCAGTTCTCATGCCAAGCTGCGACATGTTTCGTTTCATCTTAGCATGTTGTTAAGGACTCAAGCCATTTTGTAAATCGTGTTTATAAATCAAGCCAGTTGTGATTGATTCCACCACGGTTTCTTTAATCATAGACCCCAATTGGTTGACTTCCCACAATACGTTAAGACCAAAACCAAGATATCACAGGATGATGTAATAAACTCATCTCATGAATTTCACGGCAAAATAGAAACTGAAATCAGACATATTCTCAACTGCTGTTCTATTCAGCTAGCTACCCTGCCTCTTTAGAAGATCCTTCCTATCAAATCTCCAGATCTCCTCTAACCAATCTGGTGCTCCCTTGTATCAGACCACAACTGACATTATCTCTAGTCAGCAAAGTCAATCGTAGTTTACAAAATAGCTGATAGATATCAATTTGTTTTTGAATCCACTTGTTTGAAGAAAAAAAAAACTTATTGCTTTTAATATTTCTAGTGGCGGAATCTCTTATTAGATGCTATCTAAAATATAAGTTCACGCAGAAGGATGGAAGAGAAAAAAAAATTATGTTTTCCAAGCAGATAAAGTTAAGAGCATATAAATTTGAGATGTGAGCAAAAAAAATTATTAGGATTTCCTCCAATGTACCCTTGCTTCTTCTTTTCCTTTAAATGGGACAAGAAAAAAAAAACTTATAGTATTGGAAAGCCAAAACAGGTAGACATTAGCTTGTCGATGTAGCAGGGTGGGGCTTGAGCTTGAGATAAGCCGGAGCTTGAGATAATGGCATGAAAACAAAAATTTTGTGCGTCCTTGAGGGCACTTTCTTAGTTTGTTAGAAGGGATGCCTCTCGCCTCTCCCACAGCACACAAGAAAGTTTTTGGCCCTCCAGACAGCAGTATTCCCCTCTCTGCTGGCTGCATATTTTCTTTTAAGCATCAGAGAAAGTTCCTTGGAGCATAAACTTTGCTTTCAAGCTGAGAAACATGTGCTCTTCTTCTTAAGAGCCCCACAGAAAGGTGGGATGTGTACCGAATTTGGCCAATCCCTCGAAATAAACGGATTAACCGAGTTGGAAGGGACCTTGGAGGTCTTCTAGTCCAACCCCCTGCTCAAGCAGGAGACCATTCCAGACAAGTGGCAGTCCAGTCTCTTCTTAAAAGCCTCCAGTGTTGGAGCACCCACAACTTCCAGAGGCAGGCAGTTCCACTGGTTAATTGTTCACGCTGTTAGGAAATTTCTCCTTGGTTCTATCTTGATTCTTGATTCCATCGGTTGCTTCTTGTCAACTGAGCAGCAGGAAAGAAGCACAGTTCATACTTGGGTGGAAGACCAAGAGGAAATCCTTCAGTTACAGCTCAGCTGGGAAGTACAGACAGACAGTCACACATAGATACACTCACAAAACACGTCCTATTCTTAAGCAACGAACCTTGCCTGGATGTAACCCTGTAATCACCATGACTCACACTGGAGACTCACTTTTGCTAACTGGTTACAAGAGGCTCTGGACCAGTGGTGGGATTCAAATGTTTTGTTACTACTGGTTCTGCGGGCATGGCTTGGTGGGCGTGGCTTGGTGGGCATGGCAGGGGAAGGTTACTGCAAAATCCCCATTCCCTCCCCACCCCACTAACCTGCTTTCCAGCTCCATTCTCCTGTGCAGGGCAACCAAAGAAGACCCAGCCAATCAGGTGGGACTCAGGAGGCGGGGAATAGATGGGAGCGGGGCCAATCAGAGGCAGTATTTGCCGGTTCTCCAAACTACTCAAAATTTACGCTACCGGTTCTCCAGAACTGGTCTGAACCACCTGAATACCACCCTCTGCTCTGGACAGAGGAGAGTATGTAATAAGTAGGCAATTCGTATTTACAGCTAGTGCTCGACTCTCGACTGCAATCGAGCCCAGGATTCCTGTTGTTAAGCGAGACATTTGCTAAGTGAGTTTTGCGCCGTTTTACTTGCCACTGTTGTTAAGAGAATCACTGCAGTTGGATAAATTAGTAATTCGGTTGTTAAGTGAATGTGGCTTTCCCATTGACTTGGTATGTCAGAAGGTCGTAAAAGGGGATCATGTGACCTCGCAACCATCATAAACGCGAGCCGGCTGCCTGTTCGTTAAGCCCATATTGCATGTAAAGAGAAAGCAAATAAAATACATATAAAAATATAATATTATATATGTAGATATCAAAATTAAACACGAGTCAGTTGCGAAGCATCTGAATCTTGATCACGCAGTCATGGGGACGCTGCAAAAGTCGTAACTCTGAAAACCCGGTCGTAAGTTGGGTTTCCCACTGCCGCCTTCCCTTCGAACGGTCAGTAAATGAACCATTGGAAGTGAAGGACTGCCTGTTTTTGAACGAGGGTTGCAGGGAGCGTTTGAGGATGAAAGAAAGGCATTCTTTCCAATTTTGAGTTTCGCTGGCTTTAGGAAGTTTTCTGCTTTGCTGCGTTTGAGCCAGCAGGCGCTCAAATCGGCTGTCAATCCACAAGGATCAGGCTTGGAATAGATCCTGCGCCGCTTGGGATTCCGGCCGAGCAGGATCGGTTCCTTTGGGAGGGTTCAACTGGCCAAAGAGGAGGGGTGAAAGTCTTTGGCTGCTTAAGCTCTGGATGATGTAGAGGCCATGGAGCTGGCCCCAAAACACACGGTCTTAGTGAAGCAGGAACTAGGCACAGGGGGACTTCAAACTTGGCAGCTTTAAGACTTGTGGACTTCAACTCCCAGAATTCCTCCTCCAGTTGTGTTAGCTCAGGGATTCTGGCAGGTGAAGTCCACAAGTCTTAAAACTTGCCTAGTTTGAAGACCCCTGATCTAGGGCTGCAGGAACCCACGGCGTGTCATAACACGCAGGAGATCGACCAAGTGGCACCTGCAGCAAAGAGCTGCAGCTCGGGCTGAACTCCCGGAGGGTGCCTGCAGCTTGCAATACCCTCTTTCAGATGATTCCATTTGAGTTTCCTTCCTTCCTTCCTTCCTTCCTTCCTTCCTTCCTTCCTTCCTTCCTTCCTTCCTTCCTTCCCTCTCTCTCTCTCTCTCTCCCCCCTCTCTCTCCCTCCCCCTCCCCCTCTCTCTTTCAAAAAAAAAAGAGATGTCATTTGTTCATTCTCTACTCGTTAGATCCAGGTCTCTTTAGGCCTAGTGTTGCGAGACAGTATTCCAGGGGGTGCAAAAACTTGAGTTTAGAAGTTTTCAAAATTATATACAGAACGATGTGCATGTAATTATGTCCTGTTGTAAGGGGTGTGAGAATATATCTGAAGCATTCCAGGGCTGCAGGGTGGGTGGGTGGGTGGGTGGGTGGATGGATGGATAGATAGATAGATAGATAGATAGATAGATAGATAGATAGATAGATAGATAGATAGATAGATAGATATAGGTAGGTAGGTAGGCAGATAGATAGATAGATAGATAGATAGATAGATAGATAGATAGATAGATAGATAGATAGATAATTAGGTAGGTAGGTAGGTAGATGATAGATAGATAGATAGATAGATAGATAGATAGATAGATAGATAGATACGATAAGTAGGTAGGTAGGTAGGTAGGTAGGTAGGTAGGTAGATAGATAGATAGATAGATAGATAGATAGATAGATACGATAAGTAGGTAGGTAGGTAGGTAGGTAGATAGATAGATACGATAGGTAGGTAGGTAGGTAGGTAGGTACGATAAGTAGGTTGGGACCTCTGCTTTAGGCGTTTTGAGTTCCGTCTTTCGCTCTACCGTCACCCCCTCCCTCTTCGGAGAAGCCCAATCTGGGTCTTTAGCATGACACGCAACCCCCACACGCACACATACACAAACACACACATACACACACACACCGATCTGTCCATTGTAGCACCAAGACAACACTTTCCAACAGATGATAGTAGGGAAAGTCCAAGTACTTCTCGACTTACAACAGTTCCATTTGCACAAGTGCCGGGAACTTCCACTAGTGTCTGTTGCTCGTGGGGACCGGTTCCAAAAGTGGGGTGGGGACCCCCGATTTAAATCACCTCCAGTCATTCAGTGTGGCACTGAAGAAACTTAATGATGTCCAGATATGGGCTGGAGGGCGGTAGCTCCCTTCCGTTAACTACTACTTCGCAGATGTATGATGCAAAGGGGGTTGGACTAGATGACCTCCAAGGTCCCTTCCAACTCTGTTATTCTGTGATTTAGATGAAAGGTCGATATTGTATTGTGAGGATGTTACAGGTAGTCCTCGACCTACAACAGTTCATTGAGTGAACGTCCGAATTTAACATGACACTAAAGTGACTTATGACCGTTTTTCACACTTAATAAACATTGCAGCATCCCCACAGTCATGGGATTTATATCCAGATGCTTGACAACTGACTCATATTTAGTGTCCCAGGGTCACCTGATCATCTTTTGCAACTGTGTGTGTGTGTGTGTGTGTGTGTATACACACTAGCTTGATACCCGTGCTATACACGTGGTCGGGCTTAGTTTTTGGAGAGGAAAATAAGGGGAAAAAATTCTGCCTCTGCCTACCAGCATCCATTGGTATTCATCTGGCTAGCGTCCTGTCAGTGTGTGAAAGAATTGAGGGTTGTTTGGAAAGTGAAATAGTATTTGCTATGTGAGCAAGGAGACAGCAAGGAGCCTGGGCGTGGCTTAGCTCAACTGTTCTGTACTAAAGCTGCTTGCTGCTGTGAAACTGAAACTGAAACTCCTCTCCTCTGCTTGTGTTTTGCATTTGGTTTTTTTATAGAATAGAATAGAATAGAATAGAATAGAATAGAATAGAATAGAATAGAATAGAATAGCCTTTATTGTCATTGCATTCAAAGTACAATGAAATTTGAAAGCTACTCCAGCACAGTGCCCCAAACAGCACATTACAATCACACTACACAGTATTTAAAAAATAAAATAATTAAAATAATAATAATAATAATACTAAACCTAGTCTAAAACCTATTTAAAACATATATTAAGTTAGATAGTTTAAAAATGCTACTTTATATATAGAACTAAATCACAAATGTACTGTTTGATTCAAGACAATTATTGCCTTAATTTTTCAAGTGGGGAGGGGGAGTAGAACTCCTTAGCATCAGAGCGTGTTAATAACAAAATAATAATAATAATAATAATAATAATAATAATAATATAGGAAATACTAATGCTCTGATGGTCATTTTGAAAAATCCTTTCTTAGTGAGCATCAAGAAGCCAAGAGGAACATGTGTTAAATTTCAAGTTTGTAGGCTTTACAGTTCTGGAGATTTTGTGATGACGCGTGAGTGGCATTTCGCTTTTATATATATGTGTGTGCGTGTGTGTGATACATTTTTCTTTAATAAACATAAAAAACTCTATGAATGGCATGTTGTCTGAGTACAGTTGGTTTTAAGCAACAAAAAGACGACAAGCATCATGTTAATCACAATATACCTATCATTGATAATGATCGCATAATAACAGTATTAGTGGTTTATGCGCAACCTTCTGACAAGCAAAGTCCTCAGGGATTGGCCAGGTTTGCTTAACAACCGGGTTGCCCGTTTAACAACTGCAGTGGATTCGCTCAGCAGACGTGGCAGGAAAAGTCGTAAAAGGGGATTTGAAGTTGTAAAAGGGGACGTAGTCCGTTTCTCATTTAGCAACATACATTCTGAGCTCAATTGTGGATGTACTCCAAGGACCACCTGTGCTTAAATGGAAAGTATAGAGAATGGAGAAGTGGAAGATCCTGTGAACCAGATGGCGTTTATAACTAAAATAGTAAATGTAATAATAAATGTAGCTTCTGCCCCAACCATTTCTTAACCTTCAGCCTGGAAGATTGCACCTCCAGGATCCAAATAAAGAGAGTTCTTGACTTACCAACAGTCCCTTAGCGACTGTTCCAAGTTATGAAAGATGTTCCTGGGGCATTTATAATCCAGTTCTGATGGTTGAAGTGACTGCATTTGAAGTGGTCACCAACCAGTCTGTATTTATGCTCCTATGCCCAGGGTCACTTGAATGCTTTTTATGATGTTTTTTTTGCTGAAAACCGGCGTTCGTTTCCAGATTTTGGCAAAACCAGCCCACGCCAAAGAATGGTTTCACTTAATGACTGTGGTGTTGCTTTAAAAAGGTTGTAAAATTGGATCCCTTACGTGGGTCACAACTGTCGTGATTTATGACTGTCATCGGCAGGCTCCATTACATGTGTAAGTTGAGGTCTACCTGTAATTGTACGTCTGCAGAAAGTCAGACTTCTCCCAAACTTCACTCTCCTTCACACCTGGTGTGTGAAGGGTTCCATTTTGGCAACACAACTCATGCCTGTCGAATGGGTTTTGCTCTTAACTTATAGGGTGATGAAAATAATGCAGCTGAGGTTATGGGGTTGAGGTCCTTGCCAGGATCTCTGCCAACTGCAGGAAAATTAATTTCACTTCCTTTCTCAAAAGGAACATTTTCAAATTCACCCAAAGGTACTTTTTTTTTTTCCCCCGAAAAGGAAACTGGACTTTCTTGGGAGAGGTTTTTTTTTTTTTACCCCCTCTGAAAACATTTCACTTTTCATCCAAGCAGCTTTCCAGAACCGAAGAAGCTTCTTGGATAAGAAGCAAAACATTTTCAAACAAACTCCCGTTGCCTTTTGTGGGGAAAAAATACACCTTTGGAACAACCATGATCTAGATGGTTGAGAATCTCCATAGATTTCCAGAATTCACCTGTTGGAAATCCTGGCCTCAGTCTCCCTGGCTTAGACTCTTGGTACCTGTGTAGCATTGGGTGTGTGTGTGTGTGTGTGAGGACTCTTTGCACATGCTCAGAGGCCCTTTTAAACTCAGAAGAGCCTTGGCTCAAACAGAGGGTCGTCTTACAACAAGCCACACTGCTCCTTCCCTAAGGGGAATAGTGCTCCAGAAGGTTTAGAACATCGTTCATTTGGGGGGAGTGGGGAATGCCCCTAATTCTTCCTTATTTCCAGCATGCAGAACCAGATTCCAACAGACCCAAAAAAGGGTCTGTTGGAGACTGACTGCCCCCTTTTCTCCCCCCCCCAATCTTTTGTACAGACAGGCAAGGAGGATATGAAATGTATGCAGCTTTGTTCTCTCTGCACGGTTTCGCCTCCATGCCAGGAAGATGGTTTTTCGGTTATCCCCGCAGGATAACTAAGAAGGCCTTTAACTGGGACCACATCTCTTCCCCCCCTCAACCCCCCAAGGCAGGAGAAGGGGGAACAGGGAGATCCGCTTCGTTTCCAATTGGAAAAAAAAAAAGCCCCACGATTCTTCTACGGATCCCTCTGTTCCATCTATTAACCTTTGATCTTCGAAATTTTAATCGGCATTTTCTGATCAACCACATCAACACCAAAAACTCCCCTCTGCTTCAGGTCAGGAAAAATGCTGCTTGCTTTTCGCCAGAATCTTAAGAACCGGAAGAAAACCGGAATATATATATATAGATATAGATATAGATATAGATATAGATATAGATATAGATATAGATATAGATAGATATATATAAAAATTTGGCAGTTTGTTTCTAGGAATCGCCGGTTCTAAAATAAAAATAAAAAGGGTGCAAAATTTGGAAAGGAAGTGGCTCTGGATTACACGCTGGTGCCAAGAATCCAGATCTCTCTTATTGGGCTGGCTTCCTTTATCGGATGCCTTGTGAGATTTGGAACGGGTACGCAGTGGGCAAACCTGGTCAGTGAGGCTTGCTAAGCAAACCGTGGCTTGGTGAGATGCGTGAACCGGAGTTCATTTCATCACCTGCTTGGCATCTCCTCTGCTGCCTTAAAGATGAGTATCTGGATGAGAGGAACATTCTGCGTTTGCATGTAGCCTCCTTCTCTACTTGGTCCTCCCAGAATCAAGATCGAAACGAAGGCCAGGCAGGCTTATGAGTTGGAAAGCACTGCCATGGGTGGATATCACCCTATCACGCTGCCTGCAAGACGCATGTGCTTATAATTGGATATTGCAGATACCCAGCCAATGTAATTATTACATACCTGCTAGGTTTTTCCCCCCCCCTGTCCTTGGCATATCCACTTTCAAAGGAAAACTGGGGGAAAAAAATGTTTTTTTTCCTGAAAGACCCACTGCCAATTTGGGCACCTTATCAGCCAAGCAGCAGTCCTTTTGCAAATGCATTTCCTGCTCCTATATTATTCTATACAGTTTCCAGAGGTTTTGTGTCTTTATATTCTGTTAAACCATCTGGTGATCCTGTCTTTTTGGGTCTAGATTTTCCCAGCATACTGAACCAAATCCAGACAGTCTGATAGGCGAACCGAATCGTCAAGTTTTAGCGGCTTCCGATTTGCCAAGTTAACGGTGAGTTAACCTTTTTCTTTTAAGTGATGGAAATTCGTAGATTCAACAGTCCACTATGATGTCATGTTGCTATGTTCTTCGCTGGTTGTCTGGCATAGAGAGCATCTTCCTTAGAAACTATGTGTGAGCTTTTCCTGAATGATACCAGACTCCTGCTGGTGCCATTTCATCCATTGTGCCCATTCACATATGCCAGCTCTTGAGGGTATCATGGATCAAGTGGTCTTTTAATGCTCTCGACTTGGAAAATAAATAAATGAAGTAGAGTATGCCAGTGCAAGGGCATCTACTAAAGAATTCAGTTCTTAGGCACTTGCAGATCTGTCATTGATGAAAGTACAGATAGAGGCTAACAGAGTTGGAAGGGACCTTGTAGATCATCTAGTCCAACCCCCCACCCAAACAGACCCTACACCATTTCTGACAGATGGCAGTCCTGTCTCTTCTTGAAAACCTCCAGTAATGAAGCTCCCACAACTTCTGAAGGCAACTTCTGTTCCATGGGTTGATTGTTCTCACCGTCAGAAAATTTCTCCTTATTTCTAGCTTGAATCTCTCCTTCCTCAGTTTCCACCCATTATTCCTTGTCTGGCCTTCGGGTGCCTTGGAAAAGTAAACGATCATCTTCCCAGATTATTATTTATCCTGGGCACTTTTTACCAAGCAGATAAAGTGGCTAATTGGGAACCTTTTATTTTTCTTTGCTTGCAACATATCCATCCTGGGCTGTTCTCACAACCTTAAGTGGGAAGCATACAAAATGGAACTTTATAATGGGTTGGGCACTTATGATTTCCTTACTGCTATCTAGTGTGGTCAGGCCTTTTAAAAACACCTTTCAATGTAGCCAGGGTTTTCTGCATAGGGAACCTAGGCAGCGTCTCAGGCCATACTAAACTCCCACGTTGGGAATCACCGGGCCAAACTGTGGTTGGGTAATTTGGGAGCTCAGATTGTTACGTGAACCGGTCTGTGCCAGCTTAAGATTCGGTGCAATCGTACATGTGATTCTTCATTAACCTGTAGCACTCTTAGCAACAGTTTATTGAATGAATGGATGCACATAAACTAACCGTATCAGATGTTCGGATGCACATAAACTAACAGTATCGGCTGGATTCACCCAACAGGTTGATGCACAGGCTAGCCAATCACGGCTTGGCCTAGTAAATTGTGGCTCCGTCCATTTTGGGTGTTGCGTAAGTAAGGTGAGTCGGGTTTTGGTTTACGGCAGGGGTCCCCAAACTTGGCAACTTTAAGACTTGCGGACTTCCAACTCCCACAATTCTCCAGCCAGCTGAAGTTGAAGTCCAAAAGTCTTAAGTTGTCCAGTTTGGAGACCTCTGGTTTAATGTGTTGAGTTGATCCAGCTCTGGTGGTCCGCAAACTAATAGTGTATACAGTTTATTAGGACACTGGAAATATCCAAATGGTTGCGGGTATATTGTTACAGAATACAGGTTAAAGAGGTTTTGCCTTAATGCAAACTGGGAATTGGGTCACCCAGTACAAAGAACACAGGAGATATTCTTCACGGTAGGAATCCATAGATAATTAAATACTTGCACTCTTCTTGGGAGCGATTTGCAATAATGGGAAGAAAAAGAAACATTTCTGTAATAGTTTAGAGTCTATTGCTCTTACAACCATTCCGTGAAATATATGAAATTTCTGCCCTACAAATGGCGTAGGAAAGGCAGCAGCATAAACCCCTTTTGAGTTTTCATGTGCTTAGAGAGGGCCGTAAAGCACCCTGAAGCGGTATATAAATCTAAGAGGGCTATGGCTATTCTCACTTTAGGCTAAAGTTGTTGTTTTTTTTTTCCCCCTGTGGTGAACTCAGCCTTGCGGTCTGCAAGCCAGAGTTTATGGATTAGTGACATGCACAAGACTGCAATGGCCCATTGGCCAAATCGGGGCTGAAACAAGCCTCTGTGTAGCCCACGGTGTGAATCCAAATGGCAGATGGGGAAGTAAGGGATCTGGAAGTAATCAACTCATTCTTTGGGGCTTAGCATCAGGCTTCTCCCAATCAAACTTTTTTAAGAAAAGCTGGTGTGGGGGGGGGGGAGTTGATATTGTTTGAACCGGCCGTTCCCTGCCCAAACTGGCATCCAGAACCAAGTGTCAGAAGCCGGGACTTGGGATTTTTGACAGCCAAGTTGCTTATTGCTCCTTCTTTACTCCAGGAAGTAGCTGTGTGGGCTTTAGAAAAAGGAGCTGGAGGGAAAGTGAAAATGAATTAAAACTCCCAAAACCGGGTGCCTGTCCATTAGGGGCCCTCAAATCCATCCTTCCCTGCTTTGAACTCGTTTGAAGGCAAAGCCTCCCTCGATGGGACCGTCAGAAGGGAGCCCAACTTGGATACTAGCCCCATCCAGGCCAGCTGGACAGCTTAGGATCTCTTGGGGCCCCCCCACAGCCCTTCCTCCCTCCTTCCTCCTCCCCATCGTCTGTTACCGTTCATCCCTGGACGGGCCAGGGTCATTTAAACGGTCCTCCCCAACCCTCACCCACCGTTCCCCCCACCCACCCACCCACCCATCCATCCCCAATACCAAAAGTATCGCTGGAAGAAGAGACCAGATCGCCGCGTTTAGAGCATCGCAGCCCGGGCGCGATGCACAACGCAACACCCCCCTTCTCCTTTTTCTCGCTTCTTTTCTTTCTCTCCCTTCTTCTCGGTTTTTTAGGGCCGGTTGGCAGAAGGCAAAGGAGGCCGAGAAAGTCGCTCGCTCGCTCTCTCTCTTCCGAGTCGCCCGTTAGGAAGTCAACGGCGCGATCGGGAGGGGGGCTTGATCCGGCGAAGCCAAGAAGGAACCGGGCGATCTCCCACCCACCCACCCAAGCTTAAGCCCCCCCACGCCCCCACGGCGATCTCGCGCCAGCAGCAGCAGCAGCAGCCTCGGAGCGGCCGGGGCGGGCGAGGTAGTTGAAGGGGAGACCGCCGGTTGGAAAAGCCCCGGAGAGCATCGCGGCGCGGGGAGGAGCGGAGCAACGGGCAAACGCAGCAGGGGGAAGAAAGGTGGAAGGCGGCGGCGGTTGTCCGTCCCTCTCCAGCCCCGGTCTTAGACGGCCTGCCAAGCCGGAGATCCGAGGGCCAAAGGGGAAGGGGTGGGGGCAAGACGCTGGAGCCGGGTGGCGGGCTGGGTTGGGGGTCGAGGAGGAGGGTCTCAGCCCGGCCGAGGGGAGGGCCTTGGGCAGCAGCGGCGACGACGGGCCCAGGGGAGGGGAAGCCGGACTCGAGAGCAGCGGCCGAGACGGCCCACAAGGGGGGCCGGGCTGAGCAAGGGCGGCGCGCCGCGGCGTGCTGGGGGCGCTTGGCTTCTGCTCTGCCGCCGCCGCCGCCACCGCCGCTGCTGCTGCGAGTGGCAGCAGGCCGGGCCGGCGATCGGGGCCTTCGAAGCGGGAGCAACTTCTACGGGGCGCGGACGGGCGTCGGGAGGGACGAGGCGAGGCGGCGGAAACGGCCGGCCGGCGAGGTGGGGGGGCGCGAAGAGAGAGAGAGAGAGAGGCGATCGTCCGGCCGAACGGTGTGGGGCGCCTCCCTCCGGCGGCATCTCCCCCCCCCCCGCAGCCCTCCCGAGAGGAGCCGAGGGAGCGACGGAAGGAGGTAAGCAGGCCAGCAGCCCCAGCGCTTTGCCTCCACCCCGGGGAGAGCCGGCGGGGGCCGAGCCGGCTGGAAAAGGGCAAAGGCGTTGGGAGGCAGCCAGGCTCGGGCGCCGCCGCCGCCGCCGCGCTGCGCCACTGGATCCGAGGGTGCGCCCAGGCAACGCAGGTGCGGACAGCCCCAAACCCCGCGCAGCAGCGGCAGCTGCTCCGGCCGGGCCTGGAGGGCGGCATCGAGGGCGGCAGGAGGGAGACAGCGAGAGGAGGGGAAAGGAGGCGACCTCGGGCCGCGCCAGGTAACGCCGATCGCGGGGAGTGCGTGGGGGGAGCTCCGGCCCCGCCGACTTGGGCTGCTGCTGCCCCTCCGTCGGGGTGCAGCGGGCTCCCCTCTCCGCGCGGGGGCTTAGCCACCGGGCGCTAGCCGGACCCCTCGCCGTCCCGTGGGCGAGGGAGAGAGCGGGAGGGCGGGCGCGCCCCCGGCCCTTCGCCCCCTCCCCGTCTTTGGACCCCCGATATGCAATCTTCCCTCAGCCGCCCACCCCCCACCCCCAAAATGCCTGCTCCGTCCAATCCCCCGGGCCCTTCTTCCCCTCTCCCGCTGCCTCCGCTCGGGTCCCGTGACCTTCTGGGGGGCGCAGTTGAGAAGAAGCGGGCGCCCCGCTTTGGGATGGGGGCGCCCCCAACTCACGCACCCACGCGAGCTTTGCGCCCTGCGTGGGAACTGAGACCCCCTCCCGTTTTGCCTCCTTCCCGCCCGGGGCAGCGGCGGGCGGGGGGGTCGCAGGGAGCCCTCTGAGCGTCACGACTGCCCCCAGCGCTGATCCCTCGACCCACCCCTTCTTATCTCGCTCCCTCCCCTCGGGTGGAGGAGGGACCCGCCCTGGCCCGGCCCCTCCCCTCCCGGGCAGGGCGCAAAGCCCCTCCTCTCTCTCCCCCTTCTTTCCCTCTCTGGACTCGGCTGGCTCAGAATAACCCCCCCAAACACCCTTCCCCTTCCCATATCGGGCAGGGCCCTGCCGCGGTGCAGCCTGGGAGCGGTAGTCCGCAGGGCAGGGCCGGGCGCGGTGTGGGCGTGGGGGCCGCCGGGCGGCCGGACTACACTTCCCGGCAGGCCCTGCAGCGGCGGCAGCGGCAGCAGCAGCAGCAGCAGGACGACTCGGCAGTCGCCGTGCCTGGCTTCGCCTCGTCCTCCTCGCACTCTCCGGCTGCCGCCGCCGCCGCGGAGCGAAGAAGAAGAAGAAGAAGAAGAAGGGAAGCCGGCCCAGCCCCGCCGTCCGGCCCTTCCGCTCGGCTGGGGCTGCCTCCCCCACCTCCCGCCTCAAGACGCCGCTGGTCCCTCGGAGGGGGCCCGCCCCGGGAGCAGGTGCGTCTCCGCCGCTTCCCTTCCTCAGGCCCGCCGCGCTCGCTCGCTCGCTCGCCTGCCTGCCTGCCTGCCTTCCCCCTCCGTCGCCATCGGGGAGGGAGAGGAGGGGGGGGGCCGCGGCGTGTGAGTGAGGTTTCCATGGAAACAGGGAGCGGGCCTTGGACCGCGGCCCTTTCCTCGCGCGCGACCCCCGCCTCGCCTCCTTCAGGCGCCCCCCCGCCGCCCCGTCTTCCCCGCCCGGGTAAGGTCCCGTCCAAGAGCGACGGGGCTGGCGGCGGCGGCTGCAGTAGCAGCAGCGCCCCCGCGGCTCTTCCGCGGCCACTCTCGCCCCCCCCTCACCCCCGTATGGGTGGGGAGCCGTAGAGATCCCCTCGGAGGAGCCCCTTCCGTCTTGCAGGAAGCCGAGATCCACTTCCTCGACGGCCCGTCCAGCGCGGGGACGGGGGCGGGCAGAGAGAGGAGAGAGGAAGCTGCTCCGGCCGGACGCGCCCTGCCCTGCCCTCCCCTCCCCCGTCTCCCCTCCGACGGGGCGGGCGCAGCGTCGATCCGGGAAGAAGAAGACGCCACCTCGATCTCTTCCTTCTGCGCCCCCCAAAAGCAAGCAAGCAAGCAACCCCCACTGTCTCTTCGCTGCCGCCTCCGGGGAGGGAAAGGGCTTTTGCACGTCGAAGGGTGGGGGGGAAGACCCATGGCAGTATCTACCCCACCCCGATCCCGACCCTCCCAATTCCCGCTTGGCTGGGGAGGGGTAGGAAGCGCCATCGGAGCCCCCGACCCTTCTCGCTCCCCCATCCCCGTGCCCCGTCCCGTCGCGTCCCCCACCCAAAAGGAGAGGAAGGAGCCGTCGAGGCGAGCCCGGGACCCCTTCGCTTTCGCTTCTCCCGAGACTTGCGGCTCGGGGCGGGCCGAGGCTCCTGGGCTGGCCTCCCTCCGGCATCTGCGCCGGCTTTTCCCTCCAGCCCGGCCCCTAAAAAAACAAGAGACAAGGGCGATGCCCGCGACGGCCCCGAGGGAACGGGCAGCCTGGCGGGTGGGTGGCGTGGAAGCCGGGGCGGAGCGCGCGGGCGGCCGGGCGGGCGAGAGGGAGAGAGAGAGAAAGCCAGCCAGCCAGCCAGCTCCCGGGGCTTGGAGGTCTGGGTGCGCGGCCGGAGGCGGAGCCCAATCCGCCCCGGAGGCGATGCCGCGGAGCTCGGGCGCAGCACAGCAGACCCCGATCGCTAAGCGGGGCCGAGCCAGGAGAAAGGAAGCAAGCTCCGGGGACGGCCGTTGGAACAAGGCGAAGCGGGCCGGGCAAACTTGGGGACGGCCCCGGGGTTGGCCGGGTGGTTGCGTCCCGGGGGCGCCTCGGCGGAAGCTTGCAAAGCTCGCCGGCTGCTGCTTTTGCGGAGAGAGCGAGAGCGAGAGGTCGCGGGGAGCCGAGGCCTGCCGGGGCTTGAAAAGGAAGCAGGGGAAGAGGAGGAGGAGGTGGAGGAAAAAAGCGGCGATCGGGGAGGGATTGCGCGGCGGCGCAAAGGGGGACGGGCGACTCCGCGAGTTGCAAGGAGCCCCGTGCCTGGCAGGCCGGCAGGCCGGCCGCAGAGGTCGGCTGCTTGCGGCAGGCTGGAGCCGGAGGTCCTTCCCTGGCAGGTAGGCATTTCCCTGCCTGCCCAAAGGCCAGCGCGCTGGCCTTGTTTACTTGGCCCGCCTGCCTGGAGAACCACAGCCTGACGGCAGAGAAAGAGAGAGGGGAACCTCTACCTGCCCCAACAGGTGACCCATCCACATCGGTGATCCCTGCAGGCATCCTGGCTTTTCCGGGGCAAACTCCGCCTAACAGAGAAGCCAGGAAGAGAAAACTGAGTTGGGGGAAGATTTTATTGCTCTCCAGTTCTTCCAAAAGGTCTGGGAGAGGCTCCCTTCCTCTCTCTCTCTCCCCCCACCCACCCCAACCCTCCTTCGCCTTCTTCGCTGCCTGTGTTTTTCAAAAGCATCATGCTAATTTGCAGCTGCCACAGGTTTCCACAATCAGGTTCCTCCACTGGTGAGGCAGGCTGCAGAGCAAAAAAGGGAAACTCGCCGGTGCCCATTTGCTGAGAGAGAGAGGAAAAAAATGAGAGAGGGGAGAGAGTAAGAGAAGGGAGAGGGGAGAGGGGAGAGAGGGGAGAGGGAGGGAGAGGAGAGGAGAGCGAGGGAGGGAAGGAGAAGCCTTGTTTTGGAAAGGGGCCCCGAAAGTTTGTGCGGGGCAGCTGCAGGAGGGGAGGAACGGAAACACCCGCTACCGCATTTCCTTGGAGTAGGAAGCACCGCGTTGGACCGAGCTGGTGTGCCAGCGCAAAAGATCCGCTGTTGCTGTCGCTGCCGCCGTGTCCATAATTGTTTGTCTTGTTAGTAGGGAAGGATGGGCTGAGCTGGGCCATTCTACCGCGAGAGGCCTGCGGCTGTTAGGCATGTCTTCCACGACGTTGTCCGTTGTGCTACCCCGGAATCGGTTGCTTTCCAAAAGAGAAGTTGGCGACTTCCAAACCTTGGAAACTGCCTTCTTTGGGGGGTGGGGGGGTGGGGATGGCAGCTTTTCTCGGCTTCTTTAAATGTGAAGAGCCATCCGTGCCCTTTCCCCGCTCCTCCCCGGGTGACAGCTATGCGTTAGCTCAAATTAAGCTCCAAGCACACGCCTTTGTGAATCAGTAGAGGAAGTCCCATCAGGGACATAGGGCTGCAATTGTCTCTCTGCCTTTTCGCATATCCCTAAAAGTTTTGGGAGCCTGGCACTGGCTGGGGGGGGGGGGGAGCGGGGTGGGGGTGCGGAGCTATACGGGTGTTTTCTTTCCAGAGGGTGGGGAGAAACGGGGGGGGGGGATCCTCTCCTCCTTCAAAGATATCCTCCGCCACACGCGCAATTTCAAAGTCTGGTTTTATATGCAGCCTGTCTGTGCTTAAAGGAATTGTAAACGAGGCATGAACTTCGCTTTAAGTGACAGAGCTAAAAACTCGCTGAAAGGAGCATCAGACGGTCTCTCTAGCTTTTGACTGGGGTTCAAACTGAGGGGTCAGTATCAGATTTGGGGGGCAGCCTCTGAAATTGTCGGCCACGGAAGTATTCCCAGCGGAATCTTTTCCGTCCTCCTTTTAATTTTAACATGCTTCAATCGGATATATTTACTGGCCGGGTTTCTGGGCTGCCCAGTTCCAGAATGGTTTGGGGGCAGCCTCACAAAATGTTTTTAAGAAAACAACAACCTTTAAAGAAGTGCAGGTAGCCCTCAACTTACAACCGTTCACTGAGTGACCGTTCAAAGTGACAGTGGTACTTTAAAAAGTGACGCATGGCCGTTTTTCCACAGCTATGACCCTTGCACCCTCCCCATGTTTCACTTGAACAATGTTCAGATGTTCGGCCACTGATTCGTATTTATGACGGATGCATCTCAACCAGGGGGAAAAGCGACGTTTCACACTTAACTCGTGCGACCAAAATGCAGGCGCTTTGTCAGTGGGTTTGCATTTAACGACCGTCACTGTGTCCCAAGGTCGTGTGATTTTTTTTCCCCCCGTTTTGCAACCTTCTGACACGCAACGTCCACGACTCGGCTTCAACAACTGGGGTTACCAACTTCTCAACAATTCCCTTTAACAACGAAGGGTCGTAAAATGGGGTGGGGGGCAAGGCTCACTTAACAAATGTCTCAGTTAGCGACAGAATTTCTGGGCTCGCTTACGGTCTTGTTTGTGTCTCGTCTGTTCTTCCTTTCTTCCCTCGTTTTCCCCCTGCCCTTATTGAGGCAAGACCCCCCCCTTAACTTCTGAAGGAAAATTAAGGGGTATTTCTTCACGCACACAATGCCACTTTTGTGTGGAATCCAGGGTCCAGAAGGCTCCGGCGACATATGCCAGGCCCCACTCCATCGAAATTTGTCTGGATCTCTTCGATAACGAAGAACCCACGTCAGAGTGTGTAAAAAGTCCCTAGGGCCAACCCCCCTCCTCCTCCTCGTCTCCAAAATTTGGACCATCCGTTGGTCTTGGAACAGGATCTGTGTTCATTGTTCTTGCAGATATATCTCCTTTGACTGTTAAGTCCGAGAAAACTCCCTAAGTCTTGTCCCAAAGGTGCTATTTCAAAAGAGGCAACTGGACTTTTTCTGGTTCTTCTTTTGAAGACGTTTCGCTTCTCATCCAAGAAGCTTCTTCAGCTCTGACTGGATGGTGGGGAATGGAAGGATTTATATTCCTTGCAGACAGCTGGTCATTCGCATCCTTTTAGAGGGCCGTTGAGGCCACTTGGAGGTTTATCTGTGTCCTCAGGGTCACCTGAGTAGTGCCATTTTTGTAGTCTGCAATTCCCCCCCCCCCCCAGAAATCCATTCCTACTCCCACACCCTTCAAAGGGCGTCCATCCCAAATCGTATAGCTAAAAATCTGTAGAGATTCCCAGTCATCCACATCATGGTTGTCCCAAATCAGGAACCAGGAGCACTAACTCGGCTGACCCTGAGGACACAGATAAACCGCCAAGTGGCCTCAAGGACCCTCCCAAAGGATGCAAATGACCAGTTACCTGCAAGGAATATCAGTCCTTCCATTCCCCACCATCCAGTCAGAGCCGAAGAAGCTTCTTGGATGAGGAGCAAAACGCCTTCAAAAGAAGAAGAAAACCAGAAAGTCCAATTGCTTCTTGAAAAAGCACCTTTGGGCAACCAAGACCTGGGTGACTGAGAATCTCCATAGATGTCCACAAGTAGTCCTGTCCCGTGGTAGATGTGTATGCATTGTTTGTTTTGTTGTGTTTGTGTGTATTTATATCTATATATCTTATCTATCTATCTATCTATCCATCCATCCATCCATCCATCCATCCATCCATTTATTTCAATATCCAGTTTTCACTAAACATCTCACATATTTGTGTGATAGGGTTAAATGCAGCAGGAATATCTTGATGTTTGAGACTCGTTTTAAGATGTAGGCTAAACGAAACTCAGAACTTGGAAGTCTAGCCACAAAAGTTGTGTTAGAAGATTGTGAGCTTTCTCGCCTTGAATTATGTCTTCAGAAACTTATTTAAGGATAAGGATTTGTTCGTGTTGATCCTATGCCGCCTTGGCTTTGGTGCAGGAGCATGAAATTGTCCCGTTTCAACTCTCTGGGTTGGTTAGAAAGATGGTCAACATGTTTTTTTTGGGGCGGGATTGCGCAGAGATGCCAAGCCCAGATTCCCAGTTGTGGGTCAGAACTCTTACAAATCCTGCAAGGCTTAGGTGAGCCCACTGAGTTCTGGCTAGTTCTTGGCAATCCCGCGAAGTAGCCTTGGTGGCATTTTTGCCTCTCAGTTGATTATTTCGCTTCAGAAGTGTGGACTGGCGGCTCACACCGTTGCGTTTGGGGCCTTCTCTTGAGGAAATGCTTGTTTTTAAGTGCGTCTTGCTGTTCTGTCAACACTTGGGCCAGCGGTGCCGGACTGCAGAACTGAACTTGGTTGCTAAGCTGGGCGAAATTGGGGTGGGGGGTGTGCTGGGCTGTTTTGCGGTGCCGTCTGGAATGTAGCTGTAGGAGTGGCTCTATTTAGCAACACCTGGCACGGTAAAGTATAGGTGTGTATATATATGTATGGGCTATATGGGCCTTGACTGATCCGACAGGAGGACCTAACTTACCAAGGAGTTGGAAGATCAAAGGTGAAGACCTTTTTCTGGGCCGTGAAACCCTCGGCCCTCGGCCTTCAGACTTTGCTTTCGGACTTTGGAGGGAGCAGCTGAAATTGGTATAAAGTGGAGAGGTTTCTCCGTGTTTGGCTTTGAAAAATCTATATACTTCCATTTCTGTCTGCACCTTTCCCAGACTTTAGGAAAGAGGAGCAGGGAGGTTCAGCATAATTGCTTTGCTCGGCAGCCGAGCTATCTCAACCTCCCATTCACTAGCCTCAGATAAGCCCATGTGGGGCTGTTGCTTTTCAGTTGGGAGCCTGGCAGCCCTGCCACCTAAGTCAAACCCGTGGCCAGCCTGCTCCAGAGCACTGGTGCTCACTTCCTCGACCCAAGTCCAGGAATTTATTTCCCTCCCGTCCCTTCCCACCTGGTGTGTTGGGAAGGTGCCGGTTTGAAGCCTAAGTAGCATTTGCAACCCCTTGAAAGAATTTTGAATGGGAGCTTTGCTAAGTCCTGAAGGTGTGTAGTCATTGCTGTCCTTCCACAAGCGCCTTGCCTTGTTTTTATTTGTTGGTTTGTTTACCCTGTTTTAAACCTCGCCTGTTCGTTCAGCCGGCATGATCCCTCCTGGCGATGCTTGTAGGAAAGGCTTCCGCAGGACGAACTGAATTGTGGTTTTGGGAGTTTGTACAATAGACAGGCTGGGTTTCATCTGTCTGGCCTGGCTAAAATTGGGTGGCTTAGGCTAGCTTGTGGTTGGTTCCCTGTGTCCTGTCAGTCTCTAGGCTCCGAGTCATGCCTAGGTGTTCCTTCACCTGCCTCTCCGGATTACCTTCTTTGAGTCCCTTTTGTTCGTCCCCATCACTTCTTTGCGAGCGGTTTGCACCAGGGATGTAGCTTGGGCGATGGGCTTCCAGGTAATCTTAGACCAGGGGTCTTCAAACTTGGCAGCTTGAAGACTTTGTGGACTTCAACTCCCAGAATTCCTCCTCCAGTCATGTTAGCTCAGGAATTCTGGGAGTTGAAGTCCACAAGTCTTAAAAGCTGTCAAATTTGAAGGCCCTTGTCTTAGTAGAATGGTACTGCCAGCTTACTGTCTCTAGACCAAAACGGGCAAGGAGAACCCTGGGAAGCTCACCTGATGAGGGATGAGTTAGAGTCAGCCTGATCTGGGAACCTCTGAAAGATTTTAAGAAATGGACATAGACAGCTAGCAACAATCCGGTGTATAATCCCGAAATATACAGACTAACGGAGTTGAAAAGGACCTTGGAGTTTTTCTGGTCCAACTCATACTCAACTAGGAGATGATATACCATTCTGGACGAATAGCAGTCTACTTTTTTTGTTCTTAAAATACTCACAATTTCTGGAGGAGGAAAGCCATTCCACTGATGGTTCTCATCGGCCGGAAATTTCTCCTTAATTCCAGGTTGGTTAATGACCCCACCCCCCATTACTTCTGGTCCTGTTCTCCGGGTGCTTTGGAGAACAGATCGACCTCGCCTCTCCTCTGCGACAGCCCCTCCAATATTGCAAGGCTGCCATTATGTCACCCCCTAGCTCTTCCCTTCCCCTTCCCTTCCCTTCCCTTCCCTTCCCTTCCCTTCCTTCTGCAGTAAGAGAACTTGTGCTTCGGTGGCAGTCTTCTGCATCCTAAAATGAATCCGCCTGAAACCTCTCCAGCCTCCCTCTAAGAAGTGCCAATTCAAGTGGATTCCTTGCGAAAAGCTCTGCTTCGTTCCTCTTGTGTGTGTGCGCGCGCGCATGTGTGTGCGTGTGAGAGAGAGAGAGAGGTTGCAAAACAATCAAGGAGTTGGTTCATCCCCCACCCACCCCCCGCCTCCCCAAGGGGTCTCCATCTCCTCTTTCCTTGGTCCCAAACCCTTGAGCACCTCTTCCCTTCTCAGCCCCTTCTCTGTTTTTCCGTGCGGGCACCCTCCGTTGCCTTCCTCCCTGAAAGGATCACGGCGGCGAGGGACATCTGGCTGCCCTGACCTCTTGCTCAGCCATGTGACCGACCCCAGGGAAAGGGGAGGAGCCACAGGCGGTGGGCATTCCCCGGAGGAGGAGGAGGAGGGTCTCGCGCTCTCCTGGGTTACGGAGGAGAGCCCCTCTCCCGCTGGCCTGTCTTCACAGTGGCCTTGGACCTCTGGAAAGTCCTTTGGGGAAGCCTCTGGGCTTGGCACCCCCCTGTTCCTGCTGCTCCCTTCCCAGGAAACTCCACACCCCCACCCCACCCCGTCTCCTTAAAAAACATGCCCTTGCGATGCCATAGCTTTGTGTGCATGCATGGCTGCGTGTGCATTATTCCCCCTCACCGTGGCCGGCCTCCTTTTCAGAGGTTTCGATTCTGCTCAACTTGGGAGGCTTCCTCTTCCCCTCCTCTTCCCCTCTCCTTCTTCTCCTTCTCTTCTTCCTCCTCCTCCTCTGCTTCCTCCTCTCCTTCTCCTCTCCTTCTACTTCTCCTCCTCCTCCGCTTCCTCCTCTCCTTTTTCTCTCCTCCTTCTCTCCTCGTCCTCCTCTCCTTCTCCTCCTCTCCTTTTCCTTCTCTTCCTCCTTCTCCTCTTCTCCTCTCATCCTCCTCTACTTCTTCTCTTTCTCCCCTCTTCCTCCTTTCCTCCTTTCCTTCTTTTCCTTCTCCTCCTGTCCTCCTCTTCCTCCTTCTCTTTGCCTTCTCCTTTTCTTTCTCCTTTTCTTTTTCTTTTTCTTTTTCTTTTTCTTTTTCTTTTTCTTTTTCTTTGTCCTTTCCTCCTCCTCCTCCTCCTCCTCCTCCTCCTCCTCCTCCTCCTCCTCCTCCTCCTCCTCCTCCTGTTCCCTGGGAATGCTTCTGTCTGGCTCATTTCCCACGTCTTCTCTGGGAGAAAAGAAAGAAAAATGAGCTGCTACCACGTCCGTTTTTGGTGAATGCCCCACTAACATCCCCCCCCTCCCTCCGGACATGTCTCCGTGCAGCTGCTGAGGCAGCCTCCCTTTCCTCCTCCCAGCCTCTGTTTTTTTTGGGGGGTGGGGGGGTGGGGTCTGCCAAGGATCCCTCCTTGTGCTGCCCACCCCCCACTTTCCCTTCTCCAGGCTGTAGGGTTGGGTTCTTCTGGAGGCTGGAGCCCCACTGCTCTTCTGCCATCCCTGGGCTGCCTTCCACCTGGACCAGGGTCACAGGGAGGGAGGGGTCTGCCTTGGATCGTTCCCTCCTCTCCTCTCCCTATTTTATGTCTACATTGGAGGTTTTGTATTCGGACACCACCGGATCTCTCTTTTTGCCTTCACGGAAGATTCACCTGTAAGGTCAGCCTGGGCTATAAAACAGGGGTCTCCAAACTGGGCAATTTTTAAGCTGGCTGAGGAATTCTGGGAATTGAAGAATAGAAAATAGAATAGAATAGAATAGAATAGAATAGAATAGAATAGAATAGAATAGAATACAGTACAATACAATACAATACAATAGAATACAATACAATACAATAGAATACAATAGAATACAATAGAGTAATGGAATGAAGAATAGAGTAGAATAGAACAGAACAGAATAGAATAGAATAGAATTCTTTATTGGCCAAGTGTGATTGGACACACAAGGAATTCGTCATGGTGCAAACGCTCTCAGTCTACATAAAAGAAAAGATACATTCATCAAGAGTCAAGTATCATAAGGTACATCACTTAATAATAGTCATAGGGTACAATAAGCAATCAAATACTAGGAAACAGGCAACAAAAATCATTAGGATACAAGCGACAAAGTTAGTCCTACAGTCACAAGTGGGAGGGGATGGGTGATAAGGAGTGATGAGAAGATTAATGGTAATGCAGACTTTGTAAATAGTTGGACAATGTTGAGGGGATTATTTGTTTAGCAGAGTGATGGCGTTCGGAAAAAAACTGTCCTTGTGTCTAGTTGTTCTGGTGTGCAGGGCTCTATAGCGTCGTTTTGAGGGAAGGAGTTGAAACAGTTTATGTCCGGGATGTGAGTGGTCTGTAGATATGTTCACAGCCCTCTTCTTGACTCCTGCAGTATTCAGGTCTTCGATTGAAAGCAGGTTGGTAGCAATTGTTTTTTCTGCAGTTCTAGTTACTCTCTGAAGTCTGTGTCTGTCCTGTTGGGTTGCAGAACCAAACCAGACAGTTGTAGAGGTGTAGATGACAGACTCAAATGATTTCTCTGTAGAACTGGATCAGCAGCTCCACAGTTGCCAGTTTGGGGAGCCTCCCCCGGAAGGAGTAGCTGACCTAAAGCCTCTCCTTGGGATGCATTTCCCTGGGCTTGGCAATGCAGCCAATAAAATAATGACTGATTTTCTTTCATTCTTTTACTTGCTCTAACGATACACTCCACGTCTGCTCTGGACCAATTGAGGAAACCCACACGGTTTTTGTCATTTATTTTTTTATTTTGTGCCTAGGCTAGACTGAACGTAGGGAAAATCGACGCACTTATCCCAGCCTCTGTCCGTTTAGCTCTGAGCTGACCTCCACGAACGTGTCTTTAGCATTCCCCAGATTGGGGCTGTCCGGGACATGTTAAAACCACAACGCTGGTTATTCCCAGGCGTGGGGAGGGGCGAGGGGGGGGCGAGGGGGGGAGAAGAAACACACGGGAAGCCATGCTGGCTTGGGTCCGCATTCCTCGTGAGTCTTGAATCAGGGCCAGCGCTTCGTCTGGGGAGAACCAAGCGGCTTTAATCCGTTCCCAGAACTGCTCCGAGTTGCAGATTTTGACAGCTTGGACCTTGCAGAGCTGCCCTGTGGATAGTTTCTTCCCTAACGTGAATTTTGGCTCAAGAACGAACAGTCCAAATGCAAATGAACGGATTTCCCAGGGCCCGTTTTGAGCGCCGGGGAGAGCTGGGATCCCTTCGGGATTAGGGCTGGATTACAGGCAGCGCTCAGCTTTCAACGACCCCAGTGGAGTCCCAACATTTCTATCGCTAAGTCAGACATTCGTTAAGTGAAGTTTTGCCCCATTTTTACGAGCCTTTCTCGTGAATCGTTGGCAGTGGATAAGGTAGTAACCCGGTTGTTAAGCCAATCCGGCTTCCCCGTTGTCTTTGCTGGTCGCACAAGGAGATTGAAGGACTCCGGGAGACGGAGACGGTCATAAATACGAACCCGTTGCCAAGCGTCCAAATTTGGATCGCACAGTGATGGAGATGCTGCTAGGAAGAAGGGCCCTAAGTCATGTTTTTTTTTTTTCAACGCCGTCGTAAGGTTGGACGGTCACTAAATGAACGGTTGTAGGGCGAGGATGACCTGCGTTTATATTTCTTCCTGGGCGGTTCGTTTGTTTCCTTTCCAGCCTTCTCTGGATGCAAGAGCAGCTTTTCCCATCAAAGCTGATGGACCGTTGCAAACAATGTGCCTTGCTTAGCTTTGGGAGCTGCCGATCCAGCACCGACGGCGGCGGCAGCAGCAGCAGCACCGGAACCCCCCGAGCCTCACGGCGTGTCTTGTCTTTTTGCCGTTCCAGGCGGAGCCCCTGACTGAAGCGGACGCGCGGAGCGGCTGTCATGATCTCTGCGGCACCTCTCTACAGCGGGGTGCATAACTGGACGGGCGCAGAGCGGCTTCATGCGAGCAGCCTCGACGAAGAAAGGTGTGTGTGTGTGTGTGTGTGTGTGTGTGCGTGTGTGCCCTTGCGTGGGGCGGGGGAGGGCAGCGTTCTGCAAAGCACTCGTGTTTCTCTTCGGGGATGAGACGGGGAGAAGAAAAATGCTGGCCTCTTTCGAGATTTTAAACCCCATGGCCGCCTCTCTCCGCTGAATCCGTCGGCGATCCGAGGTGACACACAGACGCACACACACACACACTCAAGTTGCTTGCAAAATATTTGGGGAAGAGGTTATTTGTGTGTGAGAGAGAGCGAGAGCGTGCACATCTGTGCAGGGAGCATCCTGTTTCCTTTCAGGGATGAGACGGGGAGAAGAAACGCCGGCCTCTTTCGAGATTTTAAACCCCATTGTCTGAGATCACTCACAGACATACACAACTCAAGTTGCTTGCGAAATATTGTGTGTGCGTGGTGTGTGTGTGTGTGTCCATTTGCCTTCTCAAGCGGAAGCTTTAAAAACAGCGGCTGGCAGTTAATTTTCCCAAGGAACCGGCGTGAGAAATTGGGGACGGTGACGGAAGGCCGAGCCAGTAGGGCTGGGAAGGCGCATAGATATGCCACTCATGCATTCAGGCGCATAAGGTAAATTGGGGGAATCACAGGTGGTCCTTGACGACAGTTGAGCCGAATTGTATAGCTTAAAAAAAAGCCCGTTGGATTTTTTTTTCTTTTGAAGACATTTCACCTCTCATCCAGGAAGCTTCTTCAGCTCTGACAGTGATAAGTTGGTAATGGGAGGATTTATATTCCTTGCAGACACCCGACTTTCAGCTAGGCAATTTGGGATGAACGCCCTTGGAATGGTGTGGGAGTAGGAATGGATTTCCAGAGGGGGGAAAAATTGCGGACTCCAGGAACCAGGAGCCCCACTCAGGTGACCCCGAGGACACAGAAAAACCTCCAAGTGGCCTCAGCGACCCACTAAAAGGATGCAAATGACCAGCTGTCTGCCAGGAATATCAATCCTTCCACTCCCCACCATCCAGTCAGACAGCGGTGGGTTTA
Source organism: Pseudonaja textilis (assembly GCF_049901715.1). Classification (NCBI taxonomy): domain Eukaryota; kingdom Metazoa; phylum Chordata; class Lepidosauria; order Squamata; family Elapidae; genus Pseudonaja; species Pseudonaja textilis. The sequence continues at coordinate 11,918,406 of NC_142001.1, forward strand.
AAAAAAAAAGAAAAAATCCTACCAGTTGGGAGACCTCGCTTTGCCAGCTCACTTCACTTTGCGTGTGTTTGTGCAGTGCTCAAAGACTGCCCCCTGTATCCACGCTGGAAGGAATATATTGACGCTTGCGCACGCGCCAAACATGCATATCGTGCGTACACAGGGCTCAAAGACCGCCCTCTATATCAATTGCTGTTTTTTACCTCAGCTGAGGTAAGTCCCTTTTCTGCCACGCGAATCGGCTGAGCTAATAAACAACAAAGTATAGGAAAGGTTGGAAAGGTAAAAGAGCGGGCGTGTGGGGAGGGCCAGTCGAAATTTTCCCTACTGGTTCTCTGAACCAGTCAAAATTTTCCCTACCAGTCCGCTAGGACCGGTCAGAACCGGCTGAATACCACCTCTGCTGTCAGAGCTGAAGCAGCTTCTGGGCTGAGGAGCGAAACGTCTTCAAAGAAACACAAGGAAGTCCGGTTGCCTCCTTAAAAAATAAGCACCCTTGGGACACTGTGGTTTAAAGTCATATTTAATATTCCAGTCTTTAAAATGCGCCCAGCATCTCTGCCTTTCGAACAGGTACATGCGGGAACAAAATAGCCTTTCTAAAATTGGCTCTAAAAGGTGTTTTGCTGGTAAGTTTTATATTCAGAACGGAGGCAAAGGAAGTTCCGTGTCTTTTTAAAGCATCCCCTGGCCTCTATATTTCTTTTATTTTTACGGCCCGTTTTTACAAGAGAGGTAAGCTCAGGCTGACGGAAATGGTCTTCCCTGATCTGTAGCGGTTCCCAATCTGGCACCCGTCAGGAGACTGGGAAAGCTATCGCGGTGCTCTGACTTAAGGGCGGCTCTCTATTCAGAATTGTTTAGTAAAAAGGAGATGACGGGGTCCTTGGTGCTCTCTGAGGTTGGTGGTTTTCTTGCAGATGTTTTCATTACCCGACTGGGTTTTAGTATTAAACCAGTGCACTGATGATGTTACCTAGTTGGGTAATGAAATGTCTGAAATAAGGTCACCAAGCTCAGAGGGCACCAAGGTCCCCACAATCATTGTTTTCCTCTTCCTCCTCCTCCTCCTGCTCCTCCTCCTCCTGCTCCTGCTCCTCCTCCTCCTCACAAACCACACTCCCTTCTAGCACTGATGATGTTACCTAGTTGGGTAATGAAACGTCTACAAGCTCAGAAAGTACCAATGACCTCATAATTTCTTTTATATTAAACAATTCTGAATAGAAAGCCGCTCTTAAGAAAACCTCCAGCAGGTTTCCAGGAGTCTCCTGAAAGGGGCCAGATTGGGAACAACTACAGATTGGTCCTTTTCCTTCTTCTCCCTCCGCCTCTTTCTCTCCTCCTCCTCCTCTCCCTTTTTCACTCCATAAACTGTGGTCCCTTCTCGCACTGATGATGTTACCTAGTTGAGTTATGAAACGTCTGCAAGAAAACCACCAAGCTTAGAGAGCACCAAGGACCCCATAGTCCTCTTCCTTCCCCCTCCTCTCCTCCTCCTCCTCCTCCTCCTCCTTCTCCTTCTTCACAATCCCCTTTCTACCATTGATGATGTTCCCTAGTTGGGTTGTGAAACGTCTGCAAGGAAATCACCCAGCTCAGAGATCACCAAGGAGCCCTCATGTCAACCCTGAGCTACAAATACTCCCTTCTATCAGCAAGAGGCTATTTCTTACTCATTCCCCTTTTAAGAAAAGTCGGATGACAGCTGGATGTGACTTTGGCCACAGATGGGCCATGCCAGTCAGATCAGTGGCTTCACCCCCCGCACCTCTGGATAATTTTTCCATGTTTCTCTCTTTTTTTCTTTTAAACTTTTCTGTAGGAGAGCCCCACTTTCTGATGAAGAATCTGACACCAGCAGTTCCCAGCAGCTGGGCTCGACTGAGTTTTGCAACAGCTTTTCCAAGGTGAGAGGTTGGGTCGGAGAGATGGAGAGGGAAGGAGGGTGGGAATGGCCGGGGAGAATGGCCTTGTCCCCATGAAGGTGGCCGCACTGCCCCGCTTCTGATACCCCACTCTCTCTCTCTCTCCGCTCCCCCTTTGGCAGGTGGAGATCACAGCGGTTTCGGGAAGCGGTGGGGGCGCCGAAGGGTTTGAACCGGAGGGCACCGTGGAGACAGAAGCCGGCCCTCAACTCCGGGAGCAGGCCCACGAGCCAGACAGTGCCCAGAAGGCCTTGAAGGACAGCGATGCCAAGCCTGGCAACCTTCAAGAGCCAGAATTGCCCCAGCTGGACAACAATAGCAGCAGCAGCCGCAGCCGCAGCCTGGGCTGCCTGTTTCCTTCTGCTGCAGACACGGCGGAGGTGACCCCGTTTTGCCCCAAGGCTCTGGAGAGCGAGCAGATGGGCAAAGAAAAGGGACTCCCCACGCCCGCCGCCTCTGTCAACCCCATCACCGCTACCAGCAGCAGCAGCTGCAACACGGTGGCGCCGGCTCCTGCCACCTACACCCTGAAGAGCGTCTGTTTCTCTGCCTCTCAGGCCCCCCTATGCAAAAATGTCCCTCTCCCTGCCCCCCGGAGCCACCGTCCTGGCCCCCAGCCAGCCACTGGTTTACCTCCCTTCTCTTTCCAACCCGCTGGGGGTCTCACCTGCCCTGGCCCTCCCGGTCTCATCCTTCCAACAAGACCCTTGCCTGCCCGGTCTCCACCCCTATCCTTACGCTTTCTCTGTGGGCCGGCCCTTGGCTCCCGACCCCAAAGCCGCCTGTGTCGAGGCGGCTCCGTTAAGCTGCCCTCCTCCGCCTCCCAGAGAAAACGGCAGCGCCCCTGCGACGCCGGGCTCCGGCCCTCCTGCCAACGGCCCAGAACTGGCCTCCGGCACCCCTGCCTTGGCAGCCTCCTGCACCGGCGCCGTCCCAGTCTCAGGTCCCGCCACCGTGCTGCCCCGTGTCCCCGAGCGGCTGGCTGCGGGGGTCTTGGCGTCCCTCTCCCCGCTGAAGTCTCCTCCGCAGCTGGAGCGCGAGATGGTCTCCCCCCCGGAATGCAGCGAGATGCAGCCTCTGGATCTGTCCTCCAAGTCCAACCGGCAGAAGCTGCCTCCGCCGAGCCAGCGCAAGACGCCCCCCATGCCTGTGTTGACCCCGGTGCACCCCAGCGGCAAAGCTCTGCTGACGCCGGTCTCCTCCAAGGCCCAGCGAGTGGCCCAGGCCGCCGCCTCGCCCTTCGTCATCTTCCCGGAGCTCCTGCGCAACGGCGAGCAAAGCGCCTGGGTGAAAAACCCCACGGCTTTCATCGGCACCATTCCGGGCACCTACATGGGGGTGGCCAACCCCGTGCCAGCCTCGGTCTTGTTGAGCAAGGATTCCGGGACCGACTTAAGCAGCAGGGACTCCCGCCACCTTCCAAAGCAGGAGCCCATCTGCATTATCGACCAAGGAGAACCCCGGAGCGCCGGGCTGCCGTCCGGGAAAAAACCCGGGGCTGAGGGACAAGTGGACTCCACTAGGCGCACCCCGGCTCCTCCGTTACGCCCTCCCAAGGACCTGTCCCTCTGGAATCCCAGCCAAGCCAACCTTTACCCTCGGTGTTTGCTCAACGGGAAGCCGGCCAGCCCGCAACTCCTGCCCATCGGGTGGTCCCATTACCATCCGGGCACCTTGCTTTCCATTGGCATCTCGGCGACGGCACAGCTGTCCCCCAATCCGGTCGGGCCCTCTAAGACGCCCGGCCCCAGCGAACCAGCTGTGTTCCCTGCTGGGCAGCTGGCGGAAGCTACCCCGTCGGTCCAGAAGCCCCCCGAAGCCCCCTCCCAGGGCAAAGGCTGTAAGGCTGCCCTGCCCAGCACTGAGAGCCCTTTGTGCGTCTCGCCGGCTCTCCAGGCCAGCCCGCCCGAGGCGAAGGGCTCAAGGGGTCTCGAGCGACAAGAGATGGACTCGGCCGCTGAGAACGCTCTCCTGCCTCCGCCCGAAACTGCCCCGGAGGGCTGTGCCCACAAGCACTTGGGGGATCCCAAAGCTAAGAGCCCCTTTGTGACTCCCCACCTGCCCCACAGCCTGCCCGTAGCCGCCCAGGCAAGCCTCCGGGTCGCCGCCGAGTCGGCTTCCCCGGCCGAGAAACAGGGCCGGGAGTGGCGAGGGGACACTTCCCGCAACCCGCCGAAGGCCGAGGTGCCCCCCTGCCCCGTGCACCAGGTGGACCTCAGCCGGATCAAGAAGGAGCGGTTGGAGCCCGAGCCCCCCTTTGCCTCGGCCACCTGCCTGAAGGCGGGGGCCACCGTGCGGGACCCTCCAAAAGCCAAGCTGAAGGGGGTGGCCCACATCAAAGTCGAGGGGGGCTTCCCATGCAAATCCAAGCGGCACCACGAGGGGCCCGATCGGCCGGCCCAGAAGAAGCCGAAGTCACGCGGGGGAGAAGAACTGGCGGCCGCCTGCAAGACAAGCAGCCAGAATCAGCACAGCCGGAAGGTGACTTGGCACGGCTGGGCAGAAGAGAGGAGGGGCGGGGATGCGCTCTGGGATGGGGAGTCAGGGGCAGTGGGGTTAGGGGCCTACAGGACGGGCTAGCCCCCCTGCGGTTGGGTGGGGATGAGCTGAAGGGTGGTGATCCTTGCTGGGTGAGGGGAAGCTTGACAGTGGCAGAAAAACAAAAGGTTTTGGAAGCTTGGCATCCATTTTTTTAAAGGAGACATGGACGCCTTGTTTGTTAGCCTTGCAGGTGGGCTTATAGTTCTCCATGCATGCTTGGTTTGGTTAGAATGGGATGGAATGGAATAATGAATAAAAGGAATAAGGGCAGGATGGGACAGGACAGGACAGGACAGGACAAGAAGCAGGGAATAGAATAGAATAGAATAGAATAGAATAGAATAGAACAGAACAGAACAGAACAGAACAGAACAGAACAGAACAGACAATAATAGGAATTGGAGTGGAATGGAATAGAATAAGGAATAAGGAATAAATGGAATAAGGATAGGATAGGATAGAATACAATTATATAGAAAATATAGAATAGAATTAAGAATAAGAATAGGAATTGGAGGAATAGAATAAGGAATAAGGAATAAATGGAATTAGGATAGAATAGGATAGGATAGAAAATACAGGAAATATTGAATAGAATCAAGAATAGGAATTGGAATGGAAAGGAATAAGGAATAAAACGAATAAATGGAATAAGGATAGAATAGAATAGAATAGAATAGAATAGAATAGAATAGAATAGAATAGAATAGAATAGAATAGAATAGAATAGAATAGAATAGAGAATAATAGGAATTGGAGTGGAATGGAATAGAATAAGGAATAAATGGAATTAGGATAGAATAGAACAGAAATAGAATGGGATAGAAAATATAGAATAAAATAACGAATAAGAATAGGAATTGGAGTGGAATGGAATAGAATAAGGAATAAATGGAATTAGGATAGAATAGAAATAGAAATAGAATAAAACAGAAAAGAACAGAAAATATAGAATAGAATAAAGAATAAGAATAGGAACTGGGATGGGATAGAATAGGAATAGGAGTAGTGTAGAATAGAGTAAAACAGAACAGAATAGAGCTGGAAGGGCCCTTGGAGATCTTCTAGTCCAGCCCCCTGCTCAACCAGGAGAACCTATACTTTTTCAGATAAGTGATTGTTTTGTCTCTTCTTAAAAACCTCCAATGATTGTTTATATTTTGTTCTTTTAGCCCAACGTTAAAAAGGAAGAAAACCAGGCTGTACAGATAGTCCTCGACTTAACGCCTACCATTGAGCCCAGAATTTCTGTCGCTAAGCGAGAAATGTGTCGAGCAAATTTTCCCTCCATTTTGAGACTTTCCTTGCCGCCCTCAGTTCACTGTTCAGTGAATCTGGCTTCCCCGTGGATCTCAGTGACCATTAACAACAACGGTATCCCCGTGGCCACGTGGGCCAAATTCTTGGCAACGGGTTCATATTTATGATGGTCGCCGTGTCCCAGAGTCGTGGGCTCCTCTTTTCTGCGACCTTCTGGCGAGGAAAGTCCAGTTTATTTTACCAACCGTGTGACCAGCTTCACAACTGCACGTCACTCGCTTTCAACGACCGTGGCCAGAAAGATCGTAAAAACGAGGCGAAACCCGCTTAACAACCATCTCGCTTAGCAACGGAAATGTTGGCCTCCATTTTGACCGTAGGTCAAAGGCCACTACATGGCTAAAGAACATCCAGGGGGCCAAAAAAAATAATAATAATTCCAATCCGATGTAAAAACACGGAGCGAGAAACTCGGCCACACACTTAACCACTGTATCACCCCCACAGTGGCGGAAGCACCACAGCAACCTCCACGAGATCACGGGTGACGGCCGGCTGGGCTGCGTAAAGGAGCGGGGGAACCTGCGTGCCAAGCGCAAGTGCCGGAAGTTGTCCCGGGGCCACAGCTGCGAGGAAGGTAAGGGGGGGGGGTGTCTCGGGCTGGGGCGTGGCCGTTCCCGCTCTCATCCAAGGCTGTCCCAACCATCCCAGGAGGTTCCCGGAAGATGCTGTGCAGCAGCAGCCAAAAAAGCCAATGCGATCCTAAGCTGCGTTAACAGTGGGATCCAATGGAGACCAAGGGAGATACTCTCCAAATACATTTTTACTAGGTTATAATTTAGAAGTCAATTTATACATTTATAAGTTATTTATTAAGTTTTCTACTATAAAATACAAAAGCAAATAAGAGGTCAAAGAAAAGGGAGGAAGGGTAGGGAAAAAAAGAAAGAAAAAGAAGCACTGACTTCTGACTCTGTTAGAATAAGGCATTAACAACAAATCACAACTTTTTTAAAAAAAAAAAATTTATTGAATAAACATTAAAAACAATTGAACCCAGTGCAACTTTCTTGGCCATCGTTTTGGCCATAAAAGCTATAGTATAGAGATACACGTAACGGTTAATTTCCTTGTTCCCTTATGTATAGTGCTAGCTGCATATTAGTTCTATTTACATTTATATACAATTATATACATATTTACAACTCTCTTTTATACTCATACATTAGCTTCATCTCGTATTTGTCCGTTATATTCCATTCTCTTTGGTTTACAAAACTTTTTGTTATACCATAATAGTATGAACCAGTCATTTCTGCAAAATTTTATGAATCTAATCTGTGAAACCCCAAATCAAAGTTTCATTCTTCTCCACCTCGAGCGCGAAGTTCTGAAGCGGTTTCCATGTGGAAAGGAAAGTACTCACGTTCTTTTCTTTAACCAAAGAAAAGACTGCCATTTCAGTCCAACTCCCGTCAACTTCTGCAACCATTCTTCCAGCGTAGGCATTGAAGTGTCCTTCCAGTTTTGCATCTATAATAGTCTTTCTGCTGTCAACATATATAGTAACAAAGCTCCTAACTTTTTTTCCAATTCTTTTTTCCGTTAGACCCAAGAGGAAAAATTCTGGTTTCATAATTTATCTCCCATTTTCAGGATTTTCTGTATTTTCAAAACGAATTCCTTGTGGATTTGGGGTGGGGCAGAGAAGATTTCCAGGTCCCCAAAGTGGTAGCCCCTCTCCGATGGCTGTTTCTCAGTTTTATTTATGTTTTATTTTTAATTCTTTCAGCTTACGTGGAGAAGAAAGCCAAGAACAATTTTAGAGACTTCATCCCCATCGTTCTCAGCAGCCGGACACGCAGCCAGTCAGGTTGGTGGCTGAGCCAGGAGATGATGACTGGGTCAAGGGGTAAGGGAGCAGCGTGCCAATTATGGAGGAAGGGGAGAAGGGCAGGGTTATGAATCTGGTCACCCTGACTTGGAGGTTGGTTGCAGACAACCGTTATAGGGCCTTGTTGGTCCCCAAGGTGCCATCCATGATCTCAATGACAATTCTCAAACATTCAGATCATGGTTGTCCCAAAGTTGCTTTTCCCAAAAGGCAACTGGACTTCCTTGGGTTTTTCTTCTCTCTCTTGAAAATGTCTCACAAGAAGTGTGATGACCCGGGGTGGTGGCACAAAGGCAACACAGTCAGATAATCAGTAGGAGTCCCTTTATGAGAAAAACTCTCCCAGGAACAGCCTTTGGCTGCAGAGATTCAAGTCCAAAACATGGTCAACAAAAACTGTAACTGTAAGTCCAATCAAGGCAAGATGAGGTAATTAATCTGGCAGGGCAGGAACAAGAATTCCGGATCTGAAGACATGGCAATAACTCAACACGGTTGGGAAGATGCCAGGAACACAGATAACCAAAGTCAACACAAGATAATCTCATGTTTGCTCCCAGCAGCTGCTGCACTCAGCATGCATCTCTTTAAACTCTCTTCCCAGCTGTGGCTAATGAAGGGAATCAGGGCCCTTTCCTCCCCCGTAAGTCATGCAACCCACATTGCTCTCTCCTCTCTTCCTCCCTGCGTGCCTTAGGATGAAGAACTGGTGGTCCTGGGTCTTCCTCTGAACTCCCTCTCCCTTGTTCTACCTCTTCCCTGCTCTGCCCAGCCGGATGTTGCCCTTCCCCAGTTTCCTCCACAGCCAATGGGAGTATCCTCGGATTCAGACTCCCAACAGGGGCATGACAAGGTGCTTTAGTTCAGAACCGAAGAAGCTTCTTGAATGAGAAGCAAAACATTTTCAAAGGAAAAAAAAAAACAAGGAAGTCTGGGTGCCTTTTGGGGAAAAGAAAGTGACTTTGGGACAACGATGAACTGGATGTTTGGAGAATTTCCATAGACATAGGGCAGGGGTGTCAAACTCGGTTTCATTGAGGGCCGCATCAGGGTTGTGTTTGACCTGGGGGGGTGGGCGTGGCCAGCATGGCATCACACATGGGGTGGGGGGGCACAGTGGTAACCCAAGCACTCTGCCAGAGAAAACGGGGTTCCCGAGCTCCGTTTTCGTCTGCCGACAGCCTTTTGCGAGTCTCTGCCAGTGAAAAGGGGGCTGCGCACAGCCTTTGTGGGCTCCATTTTTGCTGGCAGAAGCCCCACAGGCCAGTCCTTCGCTGTTTCCACGGCAGCCCCACAGGCCAGATGTAGCCCCCGGGCTTTGAGTTTTGGCACCCCTGACACAGGGCCTCGTTCGATCCCCTGGCAAAGCTGCCAGGCAAAACAGCCAGGATCGGGACTTAACTTCGCCCTAAACCGTGGCTTGCTTAAGCAGAGTTTGCTGAAGAAACTGCAGGAGTGGTGTTCATACTTTGCAAACTGCAGTTGATTATGTTCCCACAAGACACTAAGCCCAGACCTCATTACGGTCTGAGGATGATGTATGAGCCAGAGAAATGACTTTGATTTGAGGAGCGTTCGTTCTTAACTGGAGCATGTTGGCTTTGGAGCTGTACATTCCTTCCACAGGTTGGCATTCAAATGAACCCATACTGAAGACCTGGTTCTGCCCTTGGGCCTGGGGGACCCAAAGTGGGGTGGAGCCCATTAAACAGCTTGTGTGATGGGTTGTCACCGGGGTGGAGGATTGGGGGCTGTTATATTATTGGATTAATTTTCTTCTGTTAGTTTTATTTTTTATACGTGATGTTTTTATATTCCTGTAAGCCTCTTTGAGTCGCCCATGTGCAAATAGGCACCAATATAAATTTTCTAAATAAATACACTGTTATTTCCCCTCCCCATCCCCAAAGATTTTAGTCAATTTTGTGCATTTGGGAAAGATGAGGATACCAAATAGAATATTTGTAGCTCAGGATTGAACTGTGAAATCCTTGGTACTGTTTGTCAGCTTGGTCGTTTCCTTGCAGACGCTTCACGACCCGACTAGGGAACCTCATCAATCCTAGAAGAGAAGTGGGGTTTACAAAGGAGGAGGAGGAGGAGAACTGTGGGGTCCTTGGTACTCGATGAGCTGGGTTGCTTCCTTGCAGACATTTCATGACCCGACTAGATAACATCATCAGTGCTAGAAGGATGTGGGGTTTCTTCCCCGGCAGGGCAAGGCGCTTGTGTCTAAACAGAAAGCAAACCCCTTCCCCTTCGAACACTGATGAGGCCAGCTAGCTGGGTAATGAAACGTCTCCAAGGAAACCAACCAAGCTCAGAGAGCACCAGCAGTGATGGGTTTAGCCAAATAAAGCCATCCCAGAGTAGAGCAGGGACAAAGCTCAGGTCCTCGTGGTAGTTTGTGTTACCTATTTGACGGGAGGGGGTCTTTCCTTATTCCTCCCGCCTCTCCCTCCTGCAGGGACCACAGGGGTCTCTTCCAGCATGTTAGGAGAATGTGACGGAGCCGGTCAGGAAACGGTGCCGCTGTTAGAGGAGGCGAACGAAGCCGAAGCCGAGGAACTGTCCCCGAAGCATCACCGGCTACGCAAGTCCCACCGCCTCTCGCCTCACTCCGGCTGCAAGGAGCGCTCTCGGTCGGAAAGGGGCCTCTTCCACCACCCCGTGAAGAATCAGGGACTTCTTTGGCAAGGAGAGGCCAACCGGCCTCCGTGGAGCCGCAAGGAAGCCGAGGAGGAGACCAGCCACGTCAAGAGGAAGAAAAGGAGGCGGCAGAAAAGCTGGAAGTACCAAAGCGGAGAATATCTGATCGAAAGGGACAAAGGGGAACACTTGAGCTGCTGCCGCCATAAGCGGCGGAAATCCAAAGCAGGTGAGAAAGGATGGGCCTCGGGGTGGGTGGGGGGAGGGAGGGAAGGAGGGAGGGAGGAGGGATCTCGAGGTGGCCGCTTTTCGGCTGCTAATCTGGCCTGGATTGCAGCTCCCATCGTCCCCGGGCTTCCAGCCTCCTGGTCCGGCTGGAATAAGAGGATCAGGCCAGGGACAACAGTCGCTGGCTGTGGGGGAAGCACAAACAAGAGAGATTCTCCTGGTCAGCTTGGGAACAAACAAACAAACAAACACACACACACACACACACACACACACACACACACCATCAGTTTCCTGTATTGGCTAAGCTGTGCCGGAGATTGCAACAGCCTCAGGGCCTCAGCGATGCCCACCCCAGTTCCCTTTGCAGGACCTCGCTGGAGGTCTCAACAGCCACCAAGGGTTGGCCGTAGCCCCCTCCTCCTTCCCTTCCTTCCTCCCTCCCTCCTTCCTTCCCTTCCTCCGCCCCCCTTCCCTCCAAATTGGAGCATTTCATCCTGTCTCGGCCTGCTTTCATGCCATTGAAAAGTAGCAGCAGTCGGCCAGGCTTTTAAAAAGTTGAAAAAGAGTCCCCGTTTCTCTCTCTCTCTTTCATTCTCTCTCTCTCATTCTCTCTCATTCTCTTTCTCATTCTCTCTCTCATTCTCCCATTCTCTCTTTCTCGTTCATTCTTTCTCATTCTCTTTTCTCTCATTCTCTCTTTCTCATTCTCTCATTCTCTCTCATTCTCTGTCTTTCTCATTCTCTCATTCTCTTTCTCATTCTCATTCTCTCTCTCATTCTCCCATTCTGTCTTTTTCGTTCATTCTTTCTCATTCTCTTTTCTCTCATTCTCTCTTTCTCATTCTCTCATTCTCTCTCATTCTCTGTCTTTCTCATTCTCTCATTCTCTTTCTCATTCTCTCTTATTCTCTTTCTCATTCTCTCATTTTCTTTTTTTCTTTCTCATTCTCTTTCTCATTCTCGTTTCTCATTCTCTCATTCTCTTTAACATCTCTCTCTCATTCTCTCATTCTAATTCTCTTTCTTATTCTTTTATTCTCTCTCATTCTCTCATTCTCTTTCTCATTCTCTCTTATTCTCTTTCTCATTCTCTCTTATTCTCTTTCTCATTCTCTCATTTTCTTTTTTTCTTTCTCATTCTCTTTCTCATTCTCATTTCTCATTCTCTCATTCTCTTTAACATTCTCTCTCATTCTCTCTCATTCTAATTCTCTTTCTTATTCTCTTATTCTCTCTCACTCTCTTTCTCATTCTCTCTTACTCTCTTTCTCATTCTCTCTTATTCTCTTTCTCATTCTCTCATTTTCTTTTTTTCTTTCTCATTCTCTTTCTCATTCTCATTTCTCATTCTCTCATTCTCTTTAACATTCTCTCTCATTCTCTCTCATTCTAATTCTCTTTCTTATTCTCTTATTCTCTCTCACTCTCTTTCTCATTCTCTCATTCTCTTTCTCATTCTCTCTTCTGTCTTTCATTCTCTCATTCTCTCTTTCTCATTCTCTCATTCTCTCTCATTCTCTGTCTTTCTCATTCTCTCATTCTCTTTCTCATTCTCATTCTCTCTCTCATTCTCCCATTCTGTCTTTTTCGTTCATTCTTTCTCATTCTCTTTTCTCTCATTCTCTCTTTCTCATTCTCTCATTCTCTCTCATTCTCTGTCTTTCTCATTCTCTCATTCTCTTTCTCATTCTCTCTTATTCTCTTTCTCATTCTCTCATTTTCTTTTTTTCTTTCTCATTCTCTTTCTCATTCTCGTTTCTCATTCTCTCATTCTCTTTAACATTCTCTCTCATTCTCTCATTCTAATTCTCTTTCTTATTCTTTTATTCTCTCTCATTCTCTCATTCTCTTTCTCATTCTCTCTTATTCTCTTTCTCATTCTCTCTTATTCTCTTTCTCATTCTCTCATTTTCTTTTTTTCTTTCTCATTCTCTTTCTCATTCTCATTTCTCATTCTCTCATTCTCTTTAACATTCTCTCTCATTCTCTCTCATTCTAATTCTCTTTCTTATTCTCTTATTCTCTCTCACTCTCTTTCTCATTCTCTCTTACTCTCTTTCTCATTCTCTCTTATTCTCTTTCTCATTCTCTCATTTTCTTTTTTTCTTTCTCATTCTCTTTCTCATTCTCATTTCTCATTCTCTCATTCTCTTTAACATTCTCTCTCATTCTCTCTCATTCTAATTCTCTTTCTTATTCTCTTATTCTCTCTCACTCTCTTTCTCATTCTCTCATTCTCTTTCTCATTCTCTCTTCTGTCTTTCATTCTCTCATTCTCTCTTTCTCATTCTCTCATTCTCTCTCATTCTCTGTCTTTCTCATTCTCTCATTCTCTTTCTCATTCTCATTCTCTCTCTCATTCTCCCATTCTGTCTTTTTCGTTCATTCTTTCTCATTCTCTTTTCTCTCATTCTCTCTTTCTCATTCTCTCTCATTCTCTCTCATTCTCTGTCTTTCTCATTCTCTCATTCTCTTTCTCATTCTCTCTTATTCTCTTTCTCATTCTCTCATTTTCTTTTTTTCTTTCTCATTCTCTTTCTCATTCTCGTTTCTCATTCTCTCATTCTCTTTAACATTCTCTCTCATTCTCTCATTCTAATTCTCTTTCTTATTCTTTTATTCTCTCTCATTCTCTCATTCTCTTTCTCATTCTCTCTTATTCTCTTTCTCATTCTCTCTTATTCTCTTTCTCATTCTCTCATTTTCTTTTTTTCTTTCTCATTCTCTTTCTCATTCTCATTTCTCATTCTCTCATTCTCTTTAACATTCTCTCTCATTCTCTCTCATTCTAATTCTCTTTCTTATTCTCTTATTCTCTCTCACTCTCTTTCTCATTCTCTCTTACTCTCTTTCTCATTCTCTCTTATTCTCTTTCTCATTCTCTCATTTTCTTTTTTTCTTTCTCATTCTCTTTCTCATTCTCATTTCTCATTCTCTCATTCTCTTTAACATTCTCTCTCATTCTCTCTCATTCTAATTCTCTTTCTTATTCTCTTATTCTCTCTCACTCTCTTTCTCATTCTCTCATTCTCTTTCTCATTCTCTCTTCTGTCTTTCATTCTCTCATTCTCTCTTTCTCATTCTCTCATTCTCTCTCATTCTCTGTCTTTCTCATTCTCTCATTCTCTTTCTCATTCTCATTTCTCTCTCTCATTCTCCCATTCTGTCTTTTTCGTTCATTCTTTCTCATTCTCTTTTCTCTCATTCTCTCTTTCTCATTCTCTCATTCTCTCTCATTCTCTGTCTTTCTCATTCTCTCATTCTCTTTCTCATTCTCTCTTATTCTCTTTCTCATTCTCTCATTTTCTTTTTTTCTTTCTCATTCTCTTTCTCATTCTCGTTTCTCATTCTCTCATTCTCTTTAACATTCTCTCTCATTCTCTCATTCTAATTCTCTTTCTTATTCTTTTATTCTCTCTCATTCTCTCATTCTCTTTCTCATTCTCTCTTATTCTCTTTCTCATTCTCTCTTATTCTCTTTCTCATTCTCTCATTTTCTTTTTTTCTTTCTCATTCTCTTTCTCATTCTCATTTCTCATTCTCTCATTCTCTTTAACATTCTCTCTCATTCTCTCTCTCATTCTAATTCTCTTTCTTATTCTCTTATTCTCTCTCACTCTCTTTCTCATTCTCTCTTACTCTCTTTCTCATTCTCTCTTATTCTCTTTCTCATTCTCTCATTTTCTTTTTTTCTTTCTCATTCTCTTTCTCATTCTCATTTCTCATTCTCTCATTCTCTTTAACATTCTCTCTCATTCTCTCTCATTCTAATTCTCTTTCTTATTCTCTTATTCTCTCTCACTCTCTTTCTCATTCTCTCATTCTCTTTCTCATTCTCTCTTCTGTCTTTCATTCTCTCATTCTCTCTTTCTCATTCTCTCATTTTCTCTTTCTCATTCTCTTTCATTCTCATTCTCTCTCTCTCATTCCACCCACTGCCCTCTCCCCCTCTCTCCCTCGTGGCATTGCTATTCTTCTTCTCCTTTTCAAACCGTGAGCATCCTGGGGCGGGAGGGAGAATGGCGGCTTTTACACATTGGCTCAGGCAACCCACTTCCGCAGAAACGGGGCCCCGGCTACGCCGCTGCTTGCGCTCCGTTTGAACTTAAGACGCCCGCAGCCTCCCGGTTGCAACAGCCACCAGGGGGCAGGCTTCTCCCACAGGCGACAGTCGCAGGCAGGAAAGGTGGCAGCGGAGACGGAGAGGCTGGGAAGGGCTGCAGGGAAAAGGATTGGCGGGCGGGGGGGGGAGGGAAGAATCCATGCAGGATGCATTACGGGGGGGGACACTGTGCAGAAACTGGAAAACGGGCGGGATGAAATCCATCATCTTCATCTTCTGCACCACAGACAAATTGTGGTGTCTCATCATCCTTGGCCGAATGCATTATTTTGATCCTGAGTCCTCGAGAACCTCTGGGTTGTAGTTTATCCTCCTCCATTCTTGCAGGATGCAGGCAGCCTTTAGTAAGAAGGCGGAAGTTCCTTTTTCCTAGCATCCTTTCCTCCTGGCACCCTCCCTATTTTCCCAGAATCCTTTGCTTTTGAATCACGCGGTCTTTCCTTCCTTTCCTTAGCAGTTGGTGAATGCGGACATAAGAACTCGGCCCGAGTAACCAGGGTGGGGTAGCAGGAGATGCTTTAATACAAGCAGCTTAATAACACAAACCCATTTTCTACTATACAACTAGAAAAGTACGAGGCAAATCCACCAAGAAAAAGAGATAGCTTTTTTTTTTTTTAGTCTAAAATGTTTTAGCGGGTCAGGCTGTCTTTCACTGCTATCAGGTGCTTAGTACCCTGAGCCCATTCTGGGAGATGAAGGCCACAAGCCTTAAAAGTTGCCAAGTTTGGACCTCCCTGCCTAAAATAGTCTGGATTGGATTGCAAGCCGGATGCGAGGAACTGTAACACGAAAAGGGGAGAACACTTAAGGGGGGAAAAACTCTGCTTGGTAGGGAAAGGGCTGGTGAAACACGTTGAAGTGCTTTCGGCAGAATCTCATCTGCCATCATCAGGCTTCTGTATAGTGTTCGTCTTCTAGACAGAAGCCTGATGATGGCAGATGAGATTCTGCTGAAACGTTGCTACTTTAAAAGCACAACTATAATGACATGGGAAAATACCCGAACAAAGCTGAATACTATACATGTAAGTACCCACGAAAACTTAAGAAAACATACATATATGTGCGCGCGCGCACACACACACACACACACACACACACACACACACAGAGAGTTGATAGATATAGGTATTTTTTATATAGGGGGGGAGAGATGGTAGATAGATATAGGGAGAGAGAGAGAAAGATTGGGTAGGTAGATAGATATAGATATTTAGAGAGAAAAATAGAGAGAGAGAGAATATTGTATGTAGGACTGTAGATCACAACACGGGGTTCTTCCAAAGATTAGGAATTATTTCACACCCAAAGTGGGCATCTATTCTAGTCAGCTGCTGAGCCCCAGGAGCAAAATTTCAAAACAAGCAGGCCGCTGTTTGATTGTTGCTGCTCCCTTTTTCTTGGCCCTCCCCCCTCTCTTCTCTCAGACAAATTCTGGAGGGGCAGAACCTTTTCTCTGAGGGCACCTCTAACCTTTCTCTCTCTCTCTCTCTCTCTCTTTGTGGTCTGCTTGCAGACTTCCGGTACAGAAAGCACAAAAGCTCCGCTCTGGGCAAAGGCTCCGAGCTCTGCCTGAGGAGTCGGCTCTCTCCATCCCTCCAAGGCCACCTGGACTTCCAGAATGGGTTCCTCCTGGATCACTCCGGCATGGCTCCAATTCAAGAAGGGCTGGAGAAACCTTCCGGGAAACGCAAATGCAAAACCAAACACCTGTCGGGCATCTGCGAAGAGGGGAAGGTAAGGAGAGGGGTCTATGGAGATGTTGTGGTTCACCAGCAGCCAGTGCAGACGGCAGAAGGATCGGACAGAACAGGGACCATCTGAAAGTCTGTGGAGGACTCGGATGAGGGTCCTGTGTCCGATGCAGAGATGGGGCCAGAACCATCTGGGAGTGGGGTGCTGACTCCGGAGCCTCCGGAGTCTGGCCGCAGTGAGGCCGAGGAACAAGGGGAGCCTGTTCCCAGTGCGTGTGTGCACAGACCTGCTGGAAGGCAAGAGCAGCTGAGACAAAAGGGGTGACTCGGGAGTAAGGCAGGCCAAGATAAGTCAGGCCAAGATGAGGAAACCTTTGCAGGAAGCAAAGTCGTTCAATCAGTTCAGAGTCATTCTGGAAGCTCTTTGTACTTCCGTTGGGTTGTTTTGTACTTTGGTTGGTTTCTTCTCTAGTTCATTTGATAACTTCCGTTTTTGGCAGCCCTTCACAGAACCGAGAGGTGTGTGCTTATCTCAGGGATTGAGATTAACTCTGGCTGGGAATGAAAGCAATTCCCAGTGTGGCAATAAAATAAATCTTGTTTTTAAAGTAAGTGTGTGCGTAACTACGGTTTAGGAAGCCTGGGTCAGAACAGGAGATTCTCCGTCATCCAGGTCCTAGATTGCCCCAAAGGTGCTTTTTTTCCCAAGATTTTCCTTGAAGGCGCTTCGCTTCTCATCCAAGATGCCTGAATTTAGGAATTAGAATGCCCCCGAGTTCGTTTTATGATGGTTGCATTGCTTGGAACCTGACAAGAAGCTTCTTCGGTTCTGAACTGAAGTGATGAGAAGCAAAACGTCTTCAAGGAAAAACAAAATCCAGTTTCCTTTTGAGGAAAAAAAAGGCACCTTTGGGTTAAGAAGCGATGTTAGGAATGGGATGGTCAGGATGACCAGATTGGGGATTCAGGCACATAGATATCATTTGATGGCTATATTTACCCATTGACTGTATTTCTTTACGGCCATTCTTCCAAAGGCTTCAGGTTAGTCTACACTGTCAATACAGAATAAAACCATTCCAGAAAAAGAAAGCCAGTTTGGTCTAGTGATTAAGGCACCAAGGTAGAAAGTGGGAGGCCCACCCATCTGAAGCAGGAAAACCAGCTGGGTGACTTTGAGCCAGTCCCCCTCTCTCAGCCCAGCCCACCCAAGAAGGCGGGCTCACGATCCAGATGGATCTTGACAGACTGGAACACACATTTAACAAAATGAAATTCAGTATAAAGTCCTACACTTAGGCAAGAAAAACCAAAAGGACACATATAATAGACTGGGTGAAACCAGGCTCAGTAGCAGGAACTGTGAAAGGGATCTTGGAGTCTAAGTGGACAACCAGCTAAATAGGAGCCAGCCGTGTGTAGCAGCAACCAAAAAAGCTAATGCAGTCCTAAGCTGCGTGAACAGAGGGATACAATCAAGATCAAGGGAGGTACTAATACCACTCTATAAAACCTTAGTAAGACCACACCTAGAGTCCTGCATCCAATTTTGATCACCACATTATAAAAAAGATGTTGAGACTCTAGAAAGAGTGCAGAGAAGAGCAACCAGGATGATAAAGGGACTATAGGTTAAAACATACGATGAACAGTTGCAGGAACTGGGCCTGGCTAGTCTAGTGAAGAGAAGGACCAGGGGAGACAGGATAGCAGGCTTCCAATATTTGAGGGGCTGCCTCAGAGAGGAGGAAGGGGTCAAGCTATTCTCCAAAGCACCCAAAGGCCAGACAAGGAGTAATGGATGGAAACTGAACAAGGAGAGATTCAACCTGGAAATAAGGAGAAACTTTCTGACAGCACGAGCAATCAACCCATGGAACAGAAGTTGCCTTCAGAGGTTGTAGGAATTTCATTACTTGAGACTTTCAATAAGAGACTGGACTGCCATTTGTCAGAAATGGTGTAGGGTCTCCTGCTTGGGCAGGGGGTTGGACTAGATGACCTACAAGGTCCCTTCCAACTCTGATTATCTGTTAATTTGTTACCTCACATGGTTGTTGTGGTGGAAAATAGGAGGACAGTGCTGGATATGTTTTCCACCTTGACTTATTTGTAAAAATAATAAAGATGGCATACAAAGGAGAGAGAGAGAAAGAAAAGAAAAGAAAGAAAGAAAGAAAGAAAGAAAGAAAGAAAGAAAGAAAGAAAGAAAGAAAGAAAGAAAGAAAGAAAGAAAGAAAGAAAAAGAAAGAAAGGATATTACAGCAATTAAAAATATTATTAAAGTTGTTATTTGCAGGTGGGAATTAGTTCTCTTGAAACACAACAACCACTTAGCAGGCACTGCAAGGAGAACAAACAGTATCCAGTGCAAATCCTGGCATAAATCTATTTCAGGTTCATCATTTATTCTGCCTGTAGTATCCAGGAGGGAATTGTTGGGCACACAAAAGGCCTCATCCTGCTATTTTTTTCCCACCTCTGTGATCGTAAGCGTCTTCTCTGCCCCCACCTTGACTAAATCCCGTGTCTTTGCGTGCCTCTCCAGGCCAAATCCCGCTCTCCAAAGAAGTCCCGGGAGCCCAGCCCCTTTGGCAAAGTCCGGCAGCACAGCCTGGAAAGGACGCCCGAGACCCCCGCAAGTCCAGCCGTGCCCCCCGAAGCTCGACGTCTGATCGTGAACAAGAACGCCGGGGAAACGTTGCTGCAGAGAGCGGCCCGGCTTGGGTATAAGGTGAGTAGTCTTTGGGGGGGGGGCTAATGCTATAGACCAGGGGGGTCAAAGTCCATTCCATTGAGAGCCGTATCAGGGCTGTGTTTGACCTCAGGGGGCCCAAGGTAGGCATGGCCAGCTCAATGTCACTTGTGTCGGGGGCGGGGGGACACCTGTGATGGCCAAGTGCTAGGGCAGGACTTCCCTCAGATTCCCCCTCACTCTCATTAATCCATCCTTCCTTCCTTCCTTCCTTCCTTCTTTCTTTCTTGTACCTGATGATTCCTGGCTCTTGATTAATGTATCTTTTCTTTTAAGTACAATGAGGTCTTATGCACCAAAGACAAATTCCTTGTGTGTCCAATCACACTTGGCCAATAAAGAATTCTATTCTATTCTATTCTATTCTATTCTATTCTATTCTATTCTATTCTATTCTATTCTATTCTATTCTATTCTATTCTATTCTATTCTATTCTATTCTTCATTCCATTATTCTGTTCTATTCTATTCTATTCTATTCTATTCTATTCTATTCTATTCTATTCCTTTCTATTCTATTCCTTCCTTCTTTTTCTTCTTTTCTTCTTCCTTACCTCTTCATTCTCCCTTTCTTGCTTTCTTCCCATCTTTTTCTCTGTCTTTCCTCTTTCCCTTTCTCCTTTCTTCTCCCTTCTTGGATGTTGAAATGCAAAAGGGGAAACATTTCTCTTTTTGTTTTGTTTTTAGTTTGTTTTGCTAGACCTCTGCCAGCGAAAACGGAGCCCCAGGGGGGCGGGGGGGGTGCATTTTCATTGTCAGAGGGCTGCAGGAGGCCATCGGGGCTGAAAATGGAGCCCAGGAGGGCTTCGTGGGGCCCTTCCAGGCTGTTTTTGCTGGCAGAGACACAGCAGTCGGGTCCGTCCCTTTTTCCAGAGAGCCCCCTGTGGGCCAGATGTAAGCCCCCCGCAGGCCAGAACCGGCCCCCATGGGCCTCGGCCTCCCCCTGAAGGCCAGCAGTGCTGGAGGGACAGTGTTACAGGGGGCCCTTGACTTAACAACCATTCGTTTAGGGAATCTACAAAGCTACAAAGGCACTGGAAAAAATAAATAAATGACCTGCAACCGGTCCTCGCACTTTTGACTGCCCTAGCACCCACCCCCCAGTCATGTGATCAAATTTGGGGGCTTGGCAGCCGGTATCTATTGAGGATGATCCAAGGCCTGGAGACTAAAACCTACGAAGAACGGCTGCAGGTTTTGAGTCTGGCTAGCCTAAAGAAAAGGAGAATTTGGGGAGATATGATAGCCGGGGGTGGGATGCTACCGATTCTGCCTGGCACTGAAGAGTAGCAGACAGCAAACTGGTTCTGTGTCTGCTGCTGTTTTGGCCCACCCGCCCGCCTGGGCTCTTACCTGTCCTTTATTTCCTGCTTTTTCGACCTCAGCTGCTTTGCATGGCACAGCTGAGGTTGAAAGAGCAGGGGGAAAAAGTGGCTTTTCGAACCCTGTGCATCTGCGTGCAGCGCTTTTCAGCTCTCCGGGCAGCATAGCTTAAGGTGCATGCGTGCGCAAAACGTAATAACCAAACCAGTAGTAACACTAGTTGAATCCCACCCCTGATGATTCCAGTATTTGAGAGGCTACCACAAAGAAGAGGATGTGTGTGGGGGGGTTCAATTTATTTGCAACCATCCCAGTCAGCTTTCAACAAGCTAGCCGTGTGATTCATTTAACGACTGCTTGATTTCATTTCCAACC